>NC_142011.1:74273376-74586376 GCF_049901735.1 Notechis scutatus
AATACTATGTGACCTCCAATTCCTACGCAGCTGCAGAGACAACAATACTACACCAACCTGCTTCAAATTAACATTTCATCAAAGCACAGCAGCCACTAAACGTATCCTGAAAAGAACTGAAATGGCTCTACTAAGGAACGAGCTCCACAGTAAGAGATTCCAATTAGATCAGTTAAACAAAGATTTGCTAGCACTACACCTGGAATTGAGCAGCAAAATCCACCCTCTACTTTGGGACAAGATAAAACAACTCACAACTTGGAGATCAGAATCTGCAAGCACTTACAAACAGGAAAAGCTCTTGAAAAAATTAAAGAAATTAGAACATGACAAGAAAACCCCCAACAACTCACAACACCTGAAACAATTAGTGTACAATGTTTCCAACAGGGAACTCACCAAAACAGAAACAGAAGTCCTAACCAAAGGATTCAACTATGCTATAGCACCCTAAAAATCCCCACAGAATCCATCATATGTGCAGTAGAATCCAGCCTAACTAAATTAAATACAGATGAAGCTGATAAAATAAGACACCAAGTTACCAACATCCTATGCACAAGCAAACCACCCAAAAGCAACTTGCAGCAAAATGAAATTAAAGCGCTACAAACCCTGAAAAGAGACAGCAGCATAATCATCCTCCCAGCAGATAAAGGGAATGCCACTGTAGTAATGGACAGAAAAGACTATGAAACAAAATTGACAGACCTACTCCAAGACTCCACATACAAACCCATAAACACAGACCCAACCACATATCTGGAAAAATTAACCAAGAAGAAAATTATAACCAGCCACATAAGCAAAAAAGATCCAACACACGATCATACCCAGAGAGAAATCTTCCAGATGCCCCAAACTATACGGCCTCCCAAAAATACACAAAGAAGGCATACCTCTCAGACCCATAGTCAGCTCCAGAGGAGCACCACTACAAAACCTAGCTAAACACCTAGCAAAAGAGCTACAGCCCTATGCTGAAACAGCAGCTTCTCATGTAAAAAACTCATACCACTTCTTGGAAATGATCAAAGATCTACACGTGGAGCAAGAAGATCTGCTTGTAAGTTTTGACGTGGTTTCACTATTCACTCAAGTCCCGATAAAAGAGACCCTTGAAATCATCAAAAATAAATACCAACCAGCTAAACACCTCATGGAACTAACAGAACACTGCTTAACCAACACATATTTCATATACAAAGGACAAAGATACAAACAAATAGAAGGAGCTCCCATGGGATCACCACTGTCACCTGTCATTGCAAACCTGTTCATGGAAGAATTGAATCCAGAGCCCTGGCCAATGCCATCCTCAAACCCAAACTATGGTTAAGATACATCGATGACACATTCGTGATTTGGCCCCATGGACAAGAAAACCTAAACAATTTCCTAACACACCTAAACAGCGCACACCCCAAAATCAAGTTCACCATGGAAACAGAAACAAACAAACAACTACCATTCCTAGATGTACTAATCTACAAAAAACAGATGGCACACTAGGACACACCATATACCAGAAGAAAACACACACCAACCGCTACCTCAACGCCCAATCCCACCACCACCCAGCACAGATAAACTCCGTGGCTAAAACACTAATTACTAGAACCAAACGCCTGGCAGACAAGACACACATTAAGACTGAACTATGCACCCTGACTAAAATATTGACAGCCAACGGCTTCCACAAAAGCAAAATCACCAACTTGATCCACAAAAACACACTGAGACATAATAGAGACCCAGAAGATGAACAGACCCATGGAACAGCTGTCCTGCCCTACATAAGAGGCACTACAGACAAAATTAGTAAGATACTATACAGACACCACATCAAGACTGCCTTCAAAACAGACAGAAAAATAGCAGCCATCCTCAGAAACCCCAAAGACAAAATTGACCTGGAAAACCAAGGCATATACGAAGTCCCCTGTGCATCATGCCCGGCCACATACATTGGACAGACCAATAGAAGAATAAGCACCCGCCTGGATGAACACAAAAATGCAGTCAAAAAGCTGGAACACACTTCCTCACTAGTCCAACACATGGAAGCTACAGGTCATAGCATCAACTTCAATGGCACCAAAACCTTAGCCACCATAGAAAATTCCAGCCACAGAATCATCAGAGAAGCCATAGAGATTGAAAAAAGACCAGAAAGCATGAACAGAAGAGATGATTCCACCAGGCTTTCAATCATTTGGAAGCCTGCACTCACAAACAAAAAAAATCTCCACACCACAAGCCAGGCAAACACCTGGGCACAAACAGATCCCCCCTGATACCTCCAGCTCAAACACATCCCAACAAGGCACCCAGATGAAACCTAGCTTCCTAACTAATGATAGCCATCCATTTACCCGAAGCCAAGCTGCACTAAAGACCTCCAATAAAGTAACACAATGCTGCCAGCCAATCAAGATACAAAGAGAGCCAAAAAAACAGACAGAAGATATTAGAGACACCAATCAAGCAGAACACAGCAAACTCCGAGACCAATAAACACAGACCAAGACTCCCAACCAATCAGGATGAAGAAAAAACCATTCTGGCACAGCAATAGGCTGCCCCAAATTTAAATCTGAAACCACTGTAAAAGTCTGACTCACAGACGGACACAATACAGAAGCCTGATGATGGCAGATGGGATTCTGCTGAAACGTTGCTACAACTTTAAAAGCACAACTATAATGAGCGTGGGAAAATACCGAACAAAGCTGAAGGCCATCAACATACATTTCCTGAGTTTCATCCATTTCAGGGATATCATAGGATGCTAAAACTAAACTATCAATAGCACAGCAGGTGTAATATAATACATTATATTAAAACCTTTAAATTAATTTTAAAATTATGGAAAATTGAAATATGGGTTTCTCAATCCACATGGCTAAACTCTTTGCAGATAATTTTCTTCTCCGCAGGCGCCTTCATCTCTACATCAACAGTAATGCCGATGTTTTGACAAGCAGGATATAAATTAAAACCAATGATGCCATTCAAGTATATTCCATAAAAAAGCTAATGTTTAGTCAGGGCCCAAGAAAAGGAGAAGGTTGACTATGGAGACGAAGGAGAGGGCAGATCAGGCTACAATACAAGAAAATCATTACGGCTGGCATCATACTTAACAATATTTATAGGGATTTAATTTCTTGCAGATTATGCATTTCCTGTGCAGATTTGTGAGTTTTGCTGGAGCAAATAAAAGGCCCATATTTGAAGACAAAACATTCTGAATAATTACCTGCTTCCCCTAGAATAGCAGCAATTTTTTCCTATGCTGAATCAAAGAGTACAAATCCCCAAATTTATTAAGTAGAGGAGATGGCAAATATTAAATGCTTCAGATTATTTATATACACATATGCACATCAAATTGTTCTTAAAATGGTTTCCATTTCTCTTTACAATAAAATGAAGAAATTACAAGCCTGATTTTAGAATTTGTAATCTCAATTTTCAATTACTGCATATAAATTAAGCTAAACTGACTTTTATGTCAGAGCTGTTACAATCTTAGAATAAAGATACAGGTAAACACATTGGTGCAAGTATAGCCTATCATGCTACTGTAAAAAAGGAAATAATAAAGAAATAATTCAATGTATCAAATATTGTCTGTCTAAATGTTGTGTCATAAGGTAACTATATTGCAATCACTCTCTGGCATAACCTACTTCAAAATAAATAATGCCTGGAGGGATATTATTCAAATGGGATATAAATTTCATTTGAGAATAAAATTGATGAGATTCCAAATGATGCCATCTGTTGCCCTAGAGAACAGACTGTCTAAGATCCTATATAATTATTTTGTTATTATGAGAGCAGCTAAATAGATTAATGGCCACATACTGATAGAGAAAATGGAGTGTAAGGATCTCCTGGGCTTTCAAGAAAATGCAGTAACTGGATTTTCACCTAAAATAATTTTAAATATAGGCTTGCTACCAATTTGTTGACATTGTAAAAATCACACTAGATATAAAATGTGATGCAAAGTGTTCTCACTCATTCTTCCAGTTATATCAGCCTTGTTTCCCTACAAGATATTCTATTTACCTTTCCTGCCAACTTTCTCAACTTTCAGTCACTATTCTGAAGGCAAACCATTTCTTTTGTTTGGGACATTGCTTCTCCTTTCATTTCCCTCCCACCCCCTTCAATCCTGCTATTGTTTCCCTAGTGTATGACTAAAGTCTTATCTACACAGCAACAGTGGACTAGCAGAAAGAGAAAGAATTACAAACAGATTTTATTAAGTATAACACCAATGAGCATGCTAATCTTTTCAGTATTTTTACCATTTTGTTTCGTTGCACAGTTATACAGTAAAAGCAATTCTGGATAAATTATAAAGGCTAATAATTGCATCAATACAATGAAACCAAAGATTTATGGGAGAATGTTTAGTTTTAGTTTACTTTTACAAGTTTCCATTAAGTCCAAGAAGAAAATCAAAGAGAATATTTGGTGTCTTTTACTATATTGGTCAGTTGCAGAATTGGTATATTTCAGAGCTTCAGAGAGTGAACTCTTCCCAACATTTATCTCTAATCTGTCCTCTCTAGATATATGTTGGTCTCATATCTGCAATAATTTTATTTATTGATTGATTTGATTTGATTTGTCAATCGCTTACGAGATACAGGTATAAGAATAAACATAGTTTTGAATACATGGGATAGATACCTATAAGAAAAATAAAAAGAAACAATAGGACAGGGACAGTAGGCATGATTGGTGCGATTATGCACACTATATAATGCTAATAGCTCTTTTCTGCAGCTCAAGGTAAAAGTCTCCCTCTATTCTGGTCCATGATAATAGGATTGTTAATAATTTCTATATCATGTCCAGTTCCTATGGGGATTTGAGAAGCTCGTTCTAGAACTCTTATGTGAAACTCAGTTAGAGGAACCTGGTGTCACACCAGTTTCAGAGTCTGAAGTGAAAAGGCTTAACAACAACTTCAAGCCAAATATGGCTCCTAGTTGTAACCATAGCTTGTCTGAAATGTAAAATCTCATTAACTGCCAGACCCCTCTTGACCTCAATTTTCTCACAATAGATCAATCTGAAAACAGATTAAGTGGTGGCCATTATTGCCCCTATTTTCAAGAATGGGAATGGGGTGATCCTACCATCGTATTGATGTATGAACTTGACAAGTATTATAAGCAAGTTTTGTGAAAGCCATTTGAATTGGAAGTTCCAAGAAACACTGAAAAAAACAAAGTTATTAGGGTCTGTGAACAAGTAGAGTTGCGATCCAACTTACACTGAATTTAATTTGCATGGGGTTTCTTTTGTATACTGTATCAGAGAAATGTATTCAGTGTATTATTTACATCATTCATAATTTTAACATACTGTACATGGTGAGAGTTAATGCAAACAGAAGCTCTTGTGATAGCTAAAATCACAAGTGATATTGTAAATGGTAAAGTATATGAATATACAGAGCTATTAATAGTTGTAGTTGTTGTATGAGCTTGTGCCAGATATATCTAATATATATATTAGTTAAAGCTGGGGGAATAGATCTATGCTATAGAGTGAGGCAAAGAATCAAACACTATAATTATCAACACAACTACTATCTGTAATAAACTCTTGACCATTTGTGAATCTGATAAAAGGATTTTCCATATCCTTTTCAATACTTAAAAATAGTAATGTAAAACTCATTTGATTGTTTATTAGATATATGTTAAAAAGCTAAAGGTCCATTTTCAGAGCAAAAATATACTAACTGTAGTAATCTAATGGATGCCAAGTGTAACTAAGGAATTGGAAGGTCTTTAGTTTGCTTTTTTGTGGGATATATTATACAATATATTGCAAACGGAAGATGGACAATGCTGAAGGGGGCAGAGAATTAAAAATCATAATAAGCTTGGGTTGCTTAACCATGTTCTATTGAATAGACTAAAATTAATTGAGTTCACAAAACACAATAAATTCTTTACAGTATAAATGTGATGTGTAAATCCAATCACTAAACTATTATTAAAAGAGGATGAACCCTATGGATCTTCTTTTTCAAATGTGTGTGTGTAAAATATATTGGCTGTCATTTAATTAAAATGGAAGATTTGTGGTACAATGTTTATCAGAACCAGACAATGTTGACAAATAACACTGTTGTCTGAGTCTACAACAGTAAATGATTCAAAATAAACTCATCAGAATAGCGCAGAAACTTGGAAGCAATTATATTTATTCTGCAATTTGCTTCATTTCATTGATTAGATTTATAAAGGCACCCAATTCAAAATTATTATTATGAGAAATAGCCCTTGATGTTGTTTGGCCCTGTGCCATGGAGGGCCTCAAAGGTGATAACCAGTCTACTAGTAACCAGTGCAACTTCCAAAACAGAAATATTAAACAGGCATGAAAAGGTATGCTTTAAACTGCCCTGCTGCATCAGCTGTAATGTCCAAATAGGTAGTCCTTAACTTCCAATCGTTCATTTAGTAACTGTTTGAAGTTACAACAGTACGGGAAAAAAAAGACTTATGATCATTTTTCACACTTACAACCATGGCAGTATCCTAACGGTGACATGATCTAAATTCAGCAACTGCCATGTATTTATAATGGTTGCAGTGTTCCGGGATCCTATGACCACCTTTTGCAACCTTCTAACAAGCAAAGTCAATGGGGAAGCCACATAAAAACCCCATTATTAATGTAACAGCTGCAGTGATTCACTTAACAACTGTCTTGTTTAGTAATGGAAATTTTGGGCTCAACTGTGGTCATAAGTCGAGGACTACCTGTAGTCTTGAAGAGTAGCCCCATCTAGAGCGCATCATAGCAGTCCACATGTAAGGTGACCAGAAAGTGAGTAACTGCTCCAAGTGCCCCCTGATTTAGTCCATAAGTGCCTCCATGTTCTAGTCCATGGGTCTCTGTGTAGAAGACCTTTGTGGCCACAGCTGCCAACTCAAACAGGCAGGAGCTGTGAGTCCATGAAGATCCCCAAACTGTACATTACCCAAAGGGGTAAATATAGATATCTTCCTAATTGAGAAGGTATAAAATCTTACAACTACTGGTACTAAATCTTGCCAGGATTAAGCCTGATCCTGTTCCTTTGCATCCAGACCTTACAACCTCCAGATTATAAAACCACAAAGCAGATATACTGTCTAAATATCTGATAAAAGTTATTTTTCTCACTGCAGGATAAGACCATAAAAGCCTTGTTTCTCTTACTTTTTAATCAGCTTTTGTTAGAATTAAATAAAGATTTTTCATACATACCTTTTAGCAATCTCTCAAACTCAATATCATGTAAGGGGTCATAAAATATAAACAGCATATGTTTTAGAAGAGGTGGTGGATAGCTTTTCATCTTTTTTTAAATCTAGTGAAGCATTTTTTTTAATTTCAGAAGTAATGTTCTGATATACAAAAGGGAAAACAATTTAATGTTAATGAATGATACAAACCTTCAATGTAATTTAGCCTAATTTATGGTTTTAAAATATGTTTTAATGAATATAGTTTGGCCTTTAGTATGTGTTTATAACTTGCTGTATCTCAGCAATATTTTCAATAGAAGAATTTGTATCTGTTATGAAGAAAAAACAATTATATATCTATTTCATGCTCTATTTTACATTTGAAAATGATTTGCAATATGTTGTATAAACAATAAAAGTAGCTGAAATAGCTAGGAAAGTAATAGCCCAAATATAAATTAGAAGGCCTACAGTTGCAGAACAAAAGAAAATACTATTTCTTCTACTATGATAGGGGTTTATGCTACATAAAGGAGTTTGTTTATGTTGGATTTACTTACACCCATTTTTAAAAGGTTAAACAAATAAATATAAATTGCAAAATAGAAACAAAAAACTAAATAAGAGAACCAAAAATCAAGAACCAACTCTCAATACTGTAGATCCAGAAAACATTTAACTAATGGGTGGGAATAATAGCAATAGCACTTAACTTATATACTGCTTTAGAGTGCTTTACGGCCCTCTCTAAGCAGTCTACAGAGTCAGCACCTTGCCTCCAACAATTTGGGTCCTCATTTTACCCACCTTGGAAGGATGGAAGGCTGAGTCAACCCTGAGCTTGGTGAGATTTGAACTGCCAAATTGCAGGGAGGGAGGGAGGGAGGGAGGGAAGGAAGGAAGGAAGGGATTTCTGATGCTCCCTGCTAGCTTCCCACAAGGAACTTTAGTCTGAAGGAAATTGGAAATTTCTAAAATCCTAATCCCAACACTTTTTACCCACATGCGGTCATAGGGTTTCTGTTTATACACTGCTCAAAAAAATAAAGGGAACACAAAAATAAGACATCCTAGATCTGAATGAATGAAATATTCTTATTAAATACTTTGTTCATTACATAGTTGAATGTGCTGACAACAAAATCACACAAAAATTATCAATGGAAATCAAATTTAGCAACCCATAGAGGTCTGGATTTGGAGTTACACTCAAAATTAAAGTGGAAAAAAACGCTACAGGCTGATCCAACTTTGATGTAATGTCCTTAAAACAAGTCAAAATGAGGCTCAGTAGTGTGTGTGGCCTCCACGTGCTTGTATGACCTCCCTACAATGCCTGGGCATGCTCCTGATGAGGTGGTGAATGGTCTCCTGAGGGATCTCCTCCCACACCTGGACTAAAGCATCCCCCAACTCGTGGACAGTCTGTGGTGCAACATGGCCTTGGTGGATGGAGCGAGACATGATGTCCCAGATGTGCTGAATTGGATTCAGGTCTGGGGAACGGAAGGGCCAGTCCATAGCATCAATGCCTTCGTCTTGCAGGAACTGCTGCCACACTCCAGCCACATGAGGTCTACCATTGTCGTGCATTAGGAGGAACCCAGGGCCAACTGTACCAGCATATGGTCTCACAAGGGGTCTGAGGATCTCATCTCAGTACCTACTAGCAGTCAGGCTACGTCTGGTGAGCACATGAAGGGCTGTGTGGCCCCCTAAAGAAACGCCACCCCACACCATTACTGACCCACTGCCAAACCAGCCATGCTGGAAGATGTTGCAGAACGTTCTCCATGGCATCTCCAGACCCTGTCACATCTGTCACATCTGCTCAGTGTGAACCTGCTTTCATCTGTGAAGAGCACAGGGCACCAGTGGAGAATTTGCCAATCTTGGTGTTCTCTGGCAAATGCCAAACGTCCTGCATGGTGTTGGGCTGTAAGCACAACCCCCACCTGTGGATGTTGGGCCTTCATACCACCCTCATGGAGTCTGTTTCTGACTGTTTGAGTAGCCACATGCACATTTGTGGCCCATTGGAGGTCATTTTGCAGGGCTCTGGCAGTGCTCCTCCTGTCCCTCCTTGCACAAAGGTGGAGTTAGCAGTCATGATGCTAGGTTGTTGCCCTCCTACGGCCTCCTCCATGTCTCTTGATGTACTGGCCTGTCTCCTGGTAGCGCTTCCATGCTCTGGACACTATGCTGAGAGACACAGCAAACCTTCTTGACACAGCTCGCATTGATGTACCAGCCTGGATGAACTGCACTACCTGAGCCAGTTGTGTGGGTTGTAGACTCCGTCTCATGTTACCACTAGAGTGAAAGCAGTGCCAGCATTCAAAAGTGACCAAACCATCAGCCAGAAAGCATAGGAACTGAGAAGTGGTCTGTGGTCACCACCTGCAAAACCACTCTTTTATTGAGGATGTCTTGCTAACTGCCTCTGCTTTCCACCTGTTGTCTATTCCATTTGCACAACAGCATGTGAAATTGATTGTCAGTCAGTGTTGCTACCTAAGTGGACAGTTTGATTTCACAGAAGTGTGTTTGACTTGGAGTTACATTGTGTTGTTTAAGTGTTCCCTTTATTTTTTTGAGCAGTGTATAATGAAACACCTCTGAAACAATGACCGAAGGGTCAAGTGTTGCCCTGTGTTTTAATGTTTACAGGATATATTTAATACACGCCACATATAAATTGTCATGCTGTTCTCAGAAACAGACAAGCATGACAATAATAACAAAAGCTCCTCAGTGCAAGAATTTTGCTTGACAAATAAACAAAAATAAGTAAATTGCCAATCCCAATTCTTATATTTGAACCCCAAACAAAAGAAAATGAAATAAGTATTTTCCCTACTGATTTATCTAGGTGATGTCCCATTAAAATTAATATAAAGAATTTCACCCATGCAAACATGTCTCTACTGATCCAAATCTCACTTAGAAAAAGGACTGAAGTTCCTATTACCAAGGTTAGGCTCCTTAGATTAAGAAGGTTTTCATTAATTTTACAACTGTCTCTGAAGTTGAAACTATAATGTATGTATGATTAACAGCATGTTTTGCATGGTCTTATGCAATGCTCCAATACACAATTATAATAGTTTTTAAAGCAATAGTGAATGCATTAATTATATTTATACTTGTGCTTTTTCCATATCCTCTGAATTCAATACAGAACAAAACAAAATTTAACTACTTCCTTCAAAGTTCATTAAAGAGAGCATTAAGTTTTTGTATAGAAAGAAAACTGCCTAATTAAGCAATTCAGTGCTTGCATTATAATCCCATATGCCCTGTGGTTCATATACTGAATTTTTAAACAGGTCTTTTTAAAGCAATGATCTAATTTAAAATAATGAACATATTTGCTTGTTGGGATACACATTGTTCACTGATATTGGTAAAATATTAAATGTTTTTAGACACATATGCAGAGCAAGAGCAAGATTTTAAATATCAATATAATTAATTGAACATGAAGGGATTTGCTGAGATCTTAGAAAATAAAATGGAATATAATGAATATACTGCCACTAAAAATATAAAGTTCTTCTATTGCTTTTTTTCTTTAGGTCTATCCAAAGTCAGCATTCCAGTCTTGTCCCTATTAATCCAATTTCTTGATACTGAATTAAATTGCTGTATATATTTCATTATCAATAATGGATAATGTTTGTATGAGAAACAGTAGTAATAACATTGTCAGCATATAATTTCAATTTATGTTCTTGGTTTGCTAACTTAATTTTTGAAATTTCATTTTCTTAACATACGGTATCTTTGTAGTTGTAGTGTCAATGAAAATAAAAGGGAGAGAGGGAACATTATTGTTTTATTAGCTTCATTATTGTACATTTTTGTTATGGAAGACTATTTATTATTATCCTGGACTCTTCTTTATAACTACTCTGTATCAATATGAGTTTGGATCATTTTCTCCAATAGCTTATGCATGAAGGGCTATTTTAAAGTGTCAAAAGCTTTCTTCATTCAGTGAAAAATGATAACTCTTGTTTTTCTGATTTTTATTGTCAATAGCATTCAAAATGTGTCTTTCATTTATTCTTCTTATTAAGAATTGTTGTTGTTAGTACCTTAAATTTACACATTTCCTTTCTTTTCGGACCTCAACACAGTATACATGAAGACATACACTCACATCATTTTAATTATACAGCAACAATCCCATGATTGGACTGAGAAATAATGACTAATCCAAAATCATCCTTTCAGTTCCATAGTCAAGTGGGGGGACAGTCTAGGTTTCTTTCATCCCAGTCTAATACTTTAAACATGATACTATACAAAGGAAATCTTTCTTTCTTGCATCTCATTCTTTCAACAGAGATTTTTATACTTATTAGAACATGGGTGTCAAATTCAATTTCATTGAGGGCCGCATCCGAGTTGTGTTTGGCCTCGGAGGGCTGGGGAGGCGTGGCCAGGGATGGGCGTAACCATGGTGGGTGTTTGACACAGGCTCAAGATGCATTTTTTCCCCTTTGCATTCAGAACAGCTATTCCAGACAAAGGGAGATTTACTTTCTGGCACAAATAGTCTCAATTCCATAATGTAGAGATTAAATACATGCAGAGTCCCCAGCTGCTACGGGGCTTGACTCTTTTGTATAGCAGCAGAGCATAAATGAACTGTCTGTCCAGATGCCTCTAAAAACTGTCTGTCCAACAGACTGTTAATCGTTGTTACTATCTCCGACATAGCCCGAGAGAAGGACTTAATATTAGTAATAATTTACAAAATTGATATACCACCTAATTCTCAATAACTCTGGGTGGCTCACAAAAATAAAAAAAAATTACAATTAAATCAATCACAAGTAAAAGATTAAGATAAAAGATGACAAACTCAGTGATACGAAGGGGCTCACTCTCTCTCATCAAAAACCTGGGGGAAGAGCCAGATGTTTTTGGTTCTTCTGAACAACAGCCATCCAGATCTTAGAGGGTTCCTAGTTCTAGTTGGCAGATGCTGTTAAAGACAAGGTGAAGAAGGCTCTGTGTCCTGCAGCACTCTGTCAGCTAAAACAGGCGGGGTGGGGGGATGCCCTGTGACCAGTTTTTAGCCGACAGAGGCACTGTGAACCAGTTCTTTGATATTTCCAGACTGGCCCTATGGGCCAGATCTAACCAACCCACAGGCCTTGAGTTTGACACCCCTGTATTAGAACATACCTTCATCAATTCAAAATCCTAATTAAAAGACACAGAAAGATATGAGTATCTTATTCTTGCTTTTATGCATATGTCGCATTTATACAACTGAAAGCAATTATAAAGTAATAAAATATTTATGTTCAAATGTACTTCTTGAACAGCATCAAATGGAACTACTCATTCACTGAGCTTATCTGATGTAGCCTTTTCTGCTACATTAGCATGCTTATTATTATGTTATGCAATGTACATGAATATAAGGTACATTTTATAAATGTTACTTGAGTTTAATAAATCAGAAAGAAAACTTATTATCAAGTTTGCAATAAACTAAAATTAAAGGTAAAATTATATTGGCTGTAGGCAAAATTGCCTCATTAAGCTTTCCCTAAATCTTATTGTGGATAAAGACCTTATAAATAATCAAAATAAAATCTGCAGCTGAAGAAAATATGCAGATAAAGTCAGTTCCATCCTTCAGATTGGTTCATTTGTAAATTTCATCTAAAGTTAAAATATGACGAACCTTAAATATATAAAATAATAATTAAAAAACACTTTCAGCTTCCAAGTATCTGAAATTTTCATTTGACTTTGCAAGACAAGCATCTGAATACATATAACATTTTTGTACAACATGTTCAAAATTTGCAGAGAATGCATCCAGTTCTTCATGCTAAAGCTGAACTACTTCCCACAGTCCTGCATAGTTTTCAACAATTGTCTTAATTTGTTTAGCTTTTTTTAAAGCATGCTTTGGCTTCCTGTCAAAGTCACTCATTTGTATTTATGCAGAAAACATATTTAATACAACCCACAATTCTAATAAGCTATATATTATTTTATTGCACTGTCTAAATGCAACAGGTACAGTATTTTCCCAGTCAAATCTTTATCTTAACTTTTCATGTTAAAACCAGGGGTGGGATTCTACTGTAAAATCTCCATTCCCACCCCACTCCAGGGGAAGGTTACTGCAAAATCCCATTCCCTCCCCACCCCACTAACCTGCTTTCCAGCTCCGTTCTCCTGTGCAGGGCAACAAAAGAAGAGCCAGACGATCAGCTGGGACTCGGGAGGCAGAGAATAGATGGGGGGGCGGGACCAGTCAGAGGTGGTATTCTCTGAACTACTCAAAATTTCCACTACCGGTTCTCCAGAACTGGTCCGAACCTGCTGAATACCACCTCTGATATACAGACACCCATACACAGTGCAATCACAATCTAAGCCTATGCACATTATTATTGATTATTATGATTAATTAGATTTATACCGCATCTTTGTACAGGATATCAAGGTGACATATTGTCAACCCCACTAGGTATAACGTACCTTGAAATTAACTCACAAAATGTTTCTCAACTACTTTTATTGATATTGGCTGTAATAACAGAATCTTTCAATTTTTTTCTCATTGTTTCTAAATACTATAATTTAACAGAGATTTTTGGGTCTTATCAAAGTAGAATATTGGACTGGATTGCTAATGGCACCATATCAATGAGTACTTTATATGATGATGGTAACATATCTTTCTTCCAATATTTAAGCATAATAAAATTAATTCTAAAGTTGAAGAAGAAAAAATACCTAAAGGTCTTAAAACCATGAATCTTTCTTAGATGTTTTAATGGGCCACACTAATGTCACATTAACCCTATGTGTAAGTGTACACTTCTACAATAGTAAGCTAGTTCAACTGAAATCCATGCATTTTTGTGAGTTTCACATTGAAAAGTAAGTTCATTACAAGATACTAAATTTAATTATTTATTACTTGTGCCCACTTGTTCAAATTTTTCTTAACTGCTCTGAAATATCAGAATGGGAAAAAGGTCAAAAAATTTCCAAGATTTACACATGCACTATTACATGTAGTCCTCGACTTACAATAATTCATTTAGTGACCATTCAAAGTTTCAATGGCACAGAAAAAGGGACCTAGGACAGTTTTTCATACCTATGACCATTGCAGCATCCCAATAGATCAAAATTTGGATGCTTGGTGCTGGCTCATATTTATGATAATTGCAGTGTCCTGGGGTCATTTTTGAGACCTTCTGGCAAGCAAAATCAATGGGGAAGCCAGATTCGCTTAACAACATATTACTAACTTAACAACTGCAGTGATTCCCTTAACAAGTATGGCAAGAAAAGTTGTGAAATGGAGCAAAGTTCACTTCACTGTCTCACTTAGCAACAGAAATCTTGGGCTCAAAATGGTCATCAGTCAAGGACTACCTGAATACTGTTCCTGCTCCCAATAAAACAAAAATGAACTAGAAAATACTAGAACTAAGACTGGAAAAGATAAAAGAAACAGACAAATGCAGTATTGGTGAAAATATCTTTATAGATCACAGCTCTAAAAGAAAAAACAGTTTTGTCTAACTGCAGCTTAAAACTGCAGCTTCTTTCTTTTGTGTGTTATCTACACTTTCAGTATAGTAAAAAACCTGCAGATTCCTTCAACAGAAAGAATAACTACTGCATGTCCCCCATTTGTAAAAAAAATTGTTAACATATATTTTGACATATGGGAGATAAACAATCCCTAGTAATCTTTAGATATCCAAGGAAACAGTCATGATGTTGTTTCCAAGCAGCTAAGTGCTAGAAATTGCTAGGGATCACGAGGTTAAGATGCAATAATCATGACATCAAACCCTTCACAATTTGGCCTTCTTAACCTGGAATGAAAAAACTAATTTCTCCTAAAGGTTATTATCCATATTCTGTATGTACCGGCATGCTTAGTAATCTGCCATCATAACTCCTCTCCTAGGAATAAAAAGCTAGTAAATCAGCACTAAATTACTTTATAAGCATTAAATTAACCTACCATTCTCAAAAAGCATAAAAGTAGAAAAGTAGCATTGCCTAAGGAGCATATATAATACTGAAAATTCATTTTGAACAGACAATAAATATTTCAAGGAACTGATTTAAAACTTTTCAAACATTTAAAGAAATCACTATCAACCCCCTATTTACATTGATCATGTTCAACTTCAGGAACTAGACTTTGCAATGTATTTTCATTCTTAATCTACCTTTAACAAACTGGATTTTTAATGTTCACATAAAAGCTCAAGGATGTCAAGCATTCTTCATGCTGATGTAGGTACACATGAAAGTTTTGCTTGAAAAGAAACACATTGAAACAGATTTTCACTCGTTCATCTAAAATATTAAAATATGTGAGGCTTTATCAATTATATCGCCATAATCTAGTTCTCCTTAAAGTTATACAAACTATTTTTTTTTACTTCTATTCTATGCATTCTGTAGTCCTCATCATATTCATTTATTACATATGTAAGATGTCAGCAGGACTGATCCAGTATGACGGATTTTCAATCTGCTCAACATTAAAGGTAACTAGTAATAAAAATGTTTTATGGTATCCTGTATTCATCATCCTTGTGTGATTACACAGGCTGTAATTTAATGTCTCAGTTGTGGAGCTATTCATAAACCATTCAAATTGTGCCTTTCTACTTTAGAATGTCATATAAAACATTTGACCGAGTTTTGCCCCTAGTTAGCATCTATTTTGCATCAAAATCACACTTAAACATAAAGCAAATTCAACATTTCCCAGAACTTCCTAAAGGAATAGTTATTTCTAGAATCTAGACCTTTTGCTAAAGGAACACTACTTAGGAGGTAATAAAAACACCCTTAAAAATATTCAAATAAAATTACAATAATGCAGCAATCATGTATGGATATATGATTGAAAAATTATTTATGATTTAAAAAATTATGATTGTAAAAGAATTAAAATATATGATTTAAAAATCAGGTTAATAATTATAGCAAGAGTACTACTTACTCTTTTCCATTTGTTCTCCAATTTTACCCTCTAGTATTAATGTTAAAAATAAAAATTACATATTACAAAAATAAAAAATCATTAGTTAATGATTTGGCTAATGTTCTTCAAAAAGAATTTCTAGATTATTGTTGAATGCCTTCTTCAACAAATGATCACTAGACATAAATGGAATGACAAGGCAATTTTTTTCTATGAATGGAGAAGAAAAAAAAATTTCATCACATCTCACAAACTGTAATGTACATATTGGTGGACACATAAAAATAGATTACAGGAGAAACTATTGGAAAAATGCATATTTTAGAGCCATACATAAAATTATGGATGTAGGAAAATATATTTGCAAACTTATCTGCAAAGAATGCGAAACACATTTAAAATTGGGAATATTAAAAGGGAACAAAATCAAATTTGACATACTTCTTATACTCTATACTTTTGAACAAGACAGTGTTAACTTTAAAATCTCAGTTACACTTTAATATTCTGGCTGTCCCATACTACAAAGGATTTCAAAACTCCTTTAATAATTTTACTAAAATTGTTTAAACAAAGCCTGTCTGAATCTTTTTGATATTATATATCTTTTTCTAGAAGTTTTGTTTCTCTTGGAACCTGTGCCTATTTTTACAACAAAGATATTATTCATTCTGCTAATTTGTTTAATTTGCTCATAACATACCCACTACAGTGAACTTGTCTTGTGCAATGAATTTACTTAAATCCTATTACCCCAAGATAAATATTTTTCTACAATCAAGCTACTTGTCCAAAATTTGATTTATGTATGTATTTATGTCATCAATGTATGAAACTAAGTTTAGCTACAATTGTGCTTCTAAATGATTGTCAATTATTTACTGATCACTAGTTAGCATTCTGAAGACATCAGCTCCCAACTGAATTAAACTACTGCACTTTCTGACATCATCTTTGTTATCAGTTTTTATTTTAATTTCCAGGTGGAATACTAAGGAGGCACTAAGAAATGCATGTTGCAACATATACATTGAACTTGTACATGAAGTCAGCAATCCTGATTCAGTTTGCTGACAAACACAGGAAACTTTCACAGATATAAAATCCCTGCTTATATGTTAGTTGCAAGAAGTGAAACCGTATACTGAAGACCAGATGTTAATTCCATCCCTACTACAATATATGGCACTTAGCACCACTCTGCAACGTCTATGACTCAAGCAGGGACAATTACACACGAAGAGCTAGTATTTGTAGATTAATTACTATGCCTATATATATAATTTCACCACCACAAAGCTTAGTACTTTAGGGACACAACCATCATCACATGGAAGCCTTGGTTTTGGTTTTTGTTATAAAAAATGAATTGAGGTTCACAGTCAAAGAAAGGGATCATTTTTTTTTATAAGTGGAAAACAATCTGGTTGAAATTGAAAAGAAAATAATAATCTGAAGATAAAAGCAACTGCTTCCTTGGACAACACCCATTACCATATACATCTAGATCAGGGGTCCCCAACTCCTGAGGCTGCAGACCAGTACCAGACTGTAGAAACTGGGCTACACAAGCAAATGAAGGTTCATCTGTGCATGCGCAGGATCAAAGTAGCATGTGAAACCATGCCTTCCCCAGCTGTTTCCAAACTTTTGGGTCCCTGGTGCCAAAAAGGTTCAGGACAGCTGATCTAGATAATTAGAATTTAAATAATATCATTATTATTAAATAGTGTACAATATAGGTAGTCCTTCTTCAGCAACTGCAATTGGAACTGGCAGATCTGTCCTTAAATGGTGTCTAAGTGAAAATCATGTGGATATGCTGTGCTTATGATTTTACTTTAGTTTTCCTCTGGTTTGCAGCATCAGAAGGAAATGACGCAAACAGCAGGAAAGGTTTACCAGGCATGATATTCCCCTCTGAAAAAAAAATCGGGGCCGGCCAAAAGAGACCCCCCCATCGCGCGCCAAGAAATCGCTGCCCAGCTCCCTTTTCCTGCCGCTCAGCGGCCTCCGCTCGCACCGCCCACCCGGGCTCCACTTACACCGCCCGCCCGGGCTCCGCTCGCACCGCCCACCCGCCCTCCCGGGCTCCGCTCAGGTATCCGGCTGGGGCTGTCAGGAGTTGCTACCACTGGCGCGGCTCCGCGCGGCTCCAGTCCCGCGTTGCCTCGGGAAGGGAAAGGCAAAACCAGGAGCCGCTGCTGCCATTGCAAAGCGCCGCCGTGGCTCTTCCTTTTTGCCTTTCCCTTCCCGGGGGGGCGATTCCCAAAAAAATCAGAATTCCGATTTTAATCGGAAGAATATCATGTCTGGTTTACAGAACTCATGAGGAAGCCCAGTAAAAGGGCAAATCTTATAGCTCTTATTTCCCACTCCCCACCTTTTGGAAGCCCCACCCCAGCCCTGGTATAATTAGCAAGAAAATTAATGTGTTTATATTAATTGGAAAGGAAGGGATTACGTGAGAGTAAGTAGGGAAGTAGCCAGTTCCGGCTTTTTGCCTAGTGCCATCCCACTCCGCAAGCCAGTAGGAAGCAAATAAAAACCTTTAGTGTGAAACTTTAGTCTTGTCAATTTCAGGCAGCAGCTGCCAGAAAACTTCAGTTTATTAACATCACAGAATCAAGCTTGTTAACTTGCTCTTAGTACTTTTTAAGGATGTGCTCTGCTAGGGAGAAAAGCAGCTCAGGAAAAGATAGCTTGTTTAAGTACTCTCTCCACTCTGCAATGGGGGAAAATAAAATAAAAAATGGGTCAAGCACAGAACAACATCTACTAAAATAACAGTAATGGTGAACACATGATTGAGATAGAGAAGCTGTAATGGTTGTAAATGAAGACATTGGAGAAGAAGTTATTTTTTCATCACCATCATAACTGCAAACACTAGCTGTTCAAGGCTGCACCTAAATAAGAACTATTCACTTACTGATACAACTTGCAGTAGGTGTAGTTCTTGACTTAAGATGACAATTAAGGCAAGAATTTCTGTTTTCATAAATACATGCCAGTTGCCAAGTGTCTGAATTTTGATCATGTGACCATGGGTATGTGGCAATGGTCATAAGTGCAATGATAGATCATAACCTTTTTTTAATGCCAATGTAACTTCGAATGGTTGCTTAATGAATAGTTGTAAGTTGAGGACTACCTATATAATTTTCATTTACCTGGTTAAAATCTGTACTTCTTTTTTCACTCTTATATAGCAATAATTGCACACATTCTTAAAATCATGGCCAATGTAAATAGCAAAAATAACTTCCCAAGCTTGTTTACCCAAATGCTGAATGCAGTTCTAACTTGCTTTAGTTGGCTTTTTTGCAAGTTCCTATGATTTAATTAGGTTTGTATAATATCACTACACAAACTGCAAATGATTATTGCTAAGAAAATAACAATGGGCTTTTTGTGTAGAAATTTAAAAAGGAATATTAAGCTTTATATCATTTAGACCCAAATTACATATTTGTTTACTGCTTCATCAGAGGTTTCACAGCAAAAATTCCAAATTAACAAACATACTAATATAAAACATACAAATAGGCATATACACAATACATTTAAGGGTATTGCATTAGCATATACTATTGTATTAACTGCAGAAATAGTTAAATGGTTTTTTTTCTTTAATAAAACACATTCTGATGAATTCAGAAGGTGAGGTCATCACAACTAAAGCAAGATTTTAAATGAAAAAGTAAATATTCAAGCAAGTAACTAGAGAGAACTTGTGGAAATTGGTAAAAAGGAAACAATAATAAGATAAAAATCAGTAGTCAGAAAAGAATATACTTTTAGGGTTTGTATCAGGGATTACATCCACAGACAATAAAATGAAAAGAGTTACAGGAATTGACCCAAGGTTAAAATATTACTGAAAGGTGAGTTAAAGGTGAGACTGTAGAAAACTTCACTAGAACAGAGAAAAATGAACAAGAGACTGATGTTCTCTTAGACCATCATACTGAGCAATATTGTGAGAAATCAACCCAGTATTATTTGTAGGTTTGCACCAAGGCAGCATTCACTCTCTAAAGACCTGAAACTTCCCTGATTCTTTTGCTTATACAATGGTACCTCAGGAGTCATTAATTGGTTCCAGGAGGAGCTCTGAGTATGAAAAACAATACCAAACCATTTTTCCCACATGAATAATGTAGTAAGTTACAAGGCAGCCAACACCAACAAGCTCTAGCTTGTGTGTTGAATACCAAACAAACAATGAATACCCAGACAAAATGTGTTGAGTTCCAAATTTGATGAGTTTCAAAGCAATTGAGTACCAAGGTATCACTGTATCTTTCAGCTATGGAAAACACAAATATAAATGTACAACACTACAGACCATTGAGAATCTGTGGGTCTTGTGAGGTAGGCCAGGTCAAGTAACAAAACAACAGGGATTCTAGGAATATTACTTTATTGTCAGGCCATATTAACCAAACTGAATACCAGTCTAAAAAAGTCAATGTCCCTTTTTAAGGCAATGCAGGGTTGTTGGGTCTCTTTCCTAAGACTGAGCAACCATTCCCCTTCCTATCTCAAAGTCAGAGATAAAATCCTACACAGAATCATAATTATTTTGTTTTATTCCAATAGACCCCAGAGCTAGGAAAAGATCTCCCTACAATGTCATATTTGGCAAGTAATGGAGTGCAACATACTTTTTTTTTTGTACTATAAGATGTAGGGGGGCACTAATATTCCAGAATTTCTTTTGGGATTGTTGAGAATAAGAAGGCTCAACATCTACAAAAAACAAAAAAGCTATTGATTTATTAATATGAACACAATAAATGAAGTATATAATATACAATGTGCATAATTTGTCAACATTTTTCTTTTCAGATTCTGTCTACAGGTAAAAATTTCATGTGGTTCATTTGTTATCTTGTGCCAATCAAAAATATTTCTGATTAGTTCCCGTCTTATTCCCTGTAGCTGAGGCAAAATTGCAATTGCAGGATAGTAAAGCTGTACCTTAAAGCAATTTAATGCAAACATATAAATAAATTCTGTCTTCACCCAGCCAAAATAAAACATTAAGCATTCATTAAGGTTGAAAACCTACAGAAAGTAGTTTGAATTATGGAAGAAAAATGTATTTTTGAGCACAATTCTCTTTTTTCACCTAATGACCTATTAAGTATGAAATCTCCTGGAAAGTCAGCAACCCTATTTGTATGCATTTCATGGGGAACTTTGTGAAAAATTGTTCTCCGCCATACATTTCTGAAACAACAGCGTATGTTGGCCTATGAGTAGTAGTGATTATGATTCTAATAATACAGGACAGTATTTAGTGATAAGGGAAAAAACAAAGAACATGCATAGAATTTTAAAGCTACATTAAAGCTAGTCTGGCAAACCAGGAATTTCAAGGCTTCTGTTAAGGCTGATAGGGGAATGAATGAATTTTCTATTGACAGAAAAATACACAGTACCAATCTCCAGAGTTGAGATTTAATATAACCCCCAGAGCCATGTATACTCTCTTTCTTTCTCTCTCTTTCTCTCTCATATAGCTATGAAATAATTTGTAATTTCATTAATCGATTTTTCTTTTTTAATAGTAATACTTCATAACACACATACACACAAATACAAAATTGTGAGCAATGACCAGGAACATAAAATAGTGCTAAAAACAATGTAGTATATTTTTTTTTACAAAAAACATTGAATAAAATCAAGATGGTCAGGAAGTACATAAAACTATGGGATTTTACATTGATTGGTGCCTCCTATTCATTGCTACTGAACAGTATCAATTAGCTCAAAAAGGGGGGGAAAGGGACTTTTCTTAACTGAGAAAGGAGAATAGATTTGCTTCCCAAAAACAACAGCCTTGTTTCTCTGTTTACTTTCATCTGGAACACAACATGATTTAATTGTGTCAAAAGTATACCTTTGGCTGATTATATCCCAAGGATCACACAAACCTTACCAAATAGCACAAATGTCATTATGTTTTTGTTCTATAATATTATTGCATCTTATTCAGTCATCATCAGCCATTACTAGTGAAAGTAAACCTAAGGGAAAAACTAGAGCATTAACCACTGGATTAAAAACAGCTTCCATACTCTAACTACACCTTTAGGCAAATCTATTTCTAATATGAGAAGGCCACTAGTTACCCTTGGTACAGTAAATATGTACTTCAGAAATTTGATTTGAACCACCTCAAGAATATTTCTCCCAATATAAAGACCCACCTGAGCTCCATATTTTAAACTGGGAAAAACTTTTCTCTTAAGGCAGTTGGTATCAATTCACTTCCTTTAGTGGACTTAGTAAGCCTCCCTGCAGCCTCCTAGGAGCAACAACGGGCCACTGGGGGGCATGCCACACCCTCCCATGCCCCGTTTTGGGCCTAGTAAGCCTCCCTGGAGTCTCCTGGGAGCCAAAACAGGGTGGGAGCACCGCACCCCTCTGTGCCCTCTTTTGGTCCTAGCAAGCCTCCCTGCACTTATCTGGGAGCCAGAACCAGGTGCCTGGGGACTCCTGGGAGGGGCAGGGCCAACTAGTCTTTGGAACTACTGGTTCACTGAACTGTATGTAAAATTAACACCCAGTTTGCCCAAACCAGCCCAAACCAGATGAATCCCACCTGTTTACAACCACAATTGAGTCCAAAATTTCTTTTTCTAAGCAAGATGCACTGCAGTTGTTAAGTTAGTAACACAGTTGTGGAAAATATCGTACCTAACTAAAAAAAGGGGGGGCAGGGGGATTTTCTTCACTGAGAAAGGAGAATACATCTGCTTCCCCAAAACAACAGCCTCGTTTCCCTGTTCACTTTCATTTGGAACCCATCACAATTTAATCTTGTCAAAAGAATACCTTTGGCATGATTATGCCCCAAGGATCACACAAATCCTTGTAACCATGCGGACACTGCAATGGTTGTAAGTGTGAAAAATGGTCATAAGTCATTTTTTTCTGCATTGTTGTAACCCCAAACTGTCACTCAACAAGTGGTTGTAAGTCAAGAACTACTTGTATAATGGATTCTAAATTTCCTTCAACTTTCAAATATTTTAAAGTATGAATCTATCCTAATGGGTTTTCCTCTATGTCCCATCTTTTTATCCTGGCCCTTTTGATGGAGACCATGACTTAAAATTTTTGGAACTTATTCTGATTGCAGTATTTGGTCTATATCTTGTCCTGAACTTACAACCTTTCATTTAGTGACCATTTAAAGTTACAACAGCATTGAAAAAACTGACTTATGACTGGTCCTCAAACTTACGACCATGGCAGCATAGCCACAGTCATGTGATCAGAATTCACATGTATTTGCTATAGTTGTGGCTTTCTGGGAGTCTAGGATCACCATTTGTAACTTTTCAGCAGGCATCCCACAGGCAAAGTCAACGGAAGAAGCTGAATTTGCTTCAACCATGTTATTCAATTAACCACTTCAGTGACTTGCTAAACAACCATTGCAAAAAAGTTGGAAAATTGGGCTTGACTTTATCAGCCTCCTTACTTAACAATGGAAATTATGGTCCCAATTTTAATTTTAAGTTGATCACTACCTGTATAGAACATATTGTTTATTAAGCCCTATAAGAGAGCAAGTTAAAAAATAAAGTAAAAAAAACTGCCTAACTGTACAGATAGCCATCGATTTACAACTGGTATCTAATGATTATTTGTAGTCACATTGGGGTTAGTCATTACAGTGTGAAATAATGGTGAAAGCCAACTCAAAAGTCTTTTAATCAGAATAGATAACTTCAAGCAGCCTACACACAAATCAATGGCTTTGACAACTGCATGACTATGACTTTCTGATCAAATCCATATCCATTCTGATGCATCACGAGCTGGCCACGCCCATGCCCATTTAGCAAAGGGGGGGGAATCATGATACATCATGTGACACCACCGTGATGATGCAAGTTTGACAACCTGTGTTAGAGAATCTGATAGATCTAGGACCCTGACAACACAAGAGGATGTCCATTGATATATGGCTGCTCAAAGTCACCATCCTGCCTACCCATTCACTAAGGGAAATATTATTTCAACTATTTCTTAGTCTCCTCAAGCTGAATAATTATCTAACTTGAAATATTCTTCATCTCCCCTATATGTGCAAAATTATTCTGTCTTTTGAAGAAGTTTGCATTCTGTCTAGCTGCTTGATTCATTTCCAAAAGCACCTGAATTCTTGAACATCTACGTTCTTAAAACTGATACTTACTTTCTCTTTTTGTGGCTAGTCAACAAATTGAACACTTAAATATGATTTCTTCACTGATTGTTGTGGTTTTGGAAGCTGTTTTGTTTTGGATTGGTTTTTGTGTGGGAAGAGGTGACTGAGTCAGCACTGACTCCCAGCGACTGCAAGGAAAGCAGTTTTCCTGGCCAGATTTCAGAAGTACTTTGCTGTTGCCTTCTTCTTAGGGCTGAGAAAATAAATTATGTGAGAGTTTTTGAGAAATTAGGCTAAATACTCTTAACCCTGAATCATTTAATTAGGCTAAGTACTCTTAACCCTGAAACTGTTAATGAATATTCCTTTTGACTCATTCATTTACCACAACTGATTCTCCAATAAGTTAGATCACATTTGTCAATAATATTCCTATTCTGGTTGTATTCTAAAAACTGTGATAGGTCTCTGTATCCTTTTGTTTCGCACCTCTTATTGAACAAAACCATTCCTTTTAATCTCTCAGAACTAGATTCATTCAAAGACCATTTCTCCTACACTTTCTTCTGCCTAGCTGCTTGTTTTACTAAATACAGCTGCTCTTCTCAAGGGAATACAAATGTTAAAAATCCCATCTTTTTAGTTTCACCACCACTATGCTTAAGTAACACACAGAATTCCTGTTAACAGTTTTTAAGACTCTAATGCAGGAGTCTCTAAATCTTGGCAACTCTAAGATTTATGGACTTCAATTGCCAGAATTCCCCAGTCAGTCATGAATTCCCATGCTGATTAAGGAATTCTAGAAGTGAAGTTTATAAGTTTTATAGTTGTCAATATTGGACACTCCTGCAAGCAGTTATCACAGTTCCAAATATGTGGCACAAATAATTGACACAAGTGGATCATATATTTGCAGAGAAACATATGTACATGAATCTCAGACCAATAGGTTTCACAGCCAGACCATAAGTTTTAAAACAATATAATTCATGCATATAGCCAAATGTGGGTTTTTAACAATTGCACATATTGTGTAAAAGAAATAAGAAGATTGGTTTTTTTTTTAAGGCTTTAGTAAACTGGTATGCCTCAGATCATAGTGTGCCCTCCTGGTTTGTAGAAACTGCTTCCATTTACATGTTATGAAATGGACAATGTAACAAATCTTTTCTATGATGTTCTTATTTCTTTTAAATGACAATCTACTGTGGCTGCAGCATGCTAATTATAACTGCATTCAAAGAGAGTCTCCATGGAAACGGAACAGTCACAAGATGTTCTATTTTATGTAAGAAATGAAAGGTTACGAGAGTCAATGGATGTGCGATCATCAAAAATCCTGGGGAAAAAATAATGCATAGGTCATTGAAAGGAAAGCATAATTTTGGTAACAAAATCATGTGGAGTAATTGCTCCAAACTTAAGCAGAATGTCAGCTAATTTTAATATTGTTATTTTCCTTAAAAGTAGCTTGGTTATGGAAAACAATGTTAGAACACAAGATATTCCATCTACAACTTATCCTATTATAATAGAACAAGGTTGGCCTATCACGCTTTGTAGATTTATAATATGTAGCGCACTAATTGTCACTGTTTTATATAATTTCTGTACATAAAACTACATTATCATACTTTCCTCATTCAATAAATTTGGATCTTAAAGCAAGAATGAATTTATATTGCTTTACCTTTTAATATTTCTTTAGAATTCTACTGATACTGAAAAAGTAATGTTTTGGAATCTTGATTCTGTATCACCAAAAAAAAGCTTTTCATCTAAGCCAGGGGTGTCAAACTGATGGCCCGTGGGCCAGAGGCATCATGCACAAGTCACGTCCACCCCAGCTTCACAAAGGGGAAAAATGACATGGTACATCACATAACGGCAATGTGATGCCACACATTTGACACCCGTGATCTAGGCCATAATGAAGAATTTAATCTACAGTAACATATTTTATCCTTTAGTTAAAAAAATGGGAAGGGAAAATAGAAGGGAAAAAACTATAGGTGGGAGAAAAAGGAGAAATGAAACAATGGAACAGTTGTGGATGAGAGGGTTCATCAGCTGCATCATTTTTCTCTTGGATCTTTTACAGTGTAACTAAAACAAATTAGAATTAAGTTCTGGTATGCTTTATATTAATATGCAATAATTTTTTCATTTGGCATATTGCAGTTATTAACAGACACATTTGCCACAAGTTACATTTCATTAGAGAGAATAAAAGAACAGTGTTAGTTGTATTGTTGATAAGGTTCATTATATTTTAAACATAGACAAACAGCTTAGAAACCTAAAATTTAAATATTTTTAAAACCTGGTAACTGATCAGTCAATTCCATATAGGCCCAGAGCACATCTCTTATAATACTTAGCTATTGTTATTTATCTGTTTTACAAGTAGCTATTGTAGCTATTTGTGGAACAAATAGTCTGTTATGAAATACATATACTAAAATGAAATATTATTGAATAGTTTCTAAAATATATAAACATCATCAGAAACATCACACAGTATAGTAACGTTAGCCCTCTGAAGTAGAAGTCTAGGAAATGTGAGCCATGTGCAATCTTAAACTCTGCTTTATTAATATACAGTAAGGTATAATTACAAAATCTTAAAAGCCTGGCATGGTTTTTCTTTTCCTTTTTATACCAAGGAGAGCCAATTAGGGTAATCTTGAGTTTCTTTCTCATGCTCTTCTGCCTTTCCAAGTCAAGCTGGGTGGGTTTTGTTTTTGTTTTTTGCAAATACTCCTGGATGTTTTCTTCAAGGCTGTCTCCAAAAACTTCTACTAAATTGTGAGCATGCTTGTAACACAATGCAAATTACATTTTCAAATATCCTTGCTGTGAGTTATAAACTCCTCCTCCAGTAAGTGACAAGCTTCAGAAGTTGACAGCCAATATATTATCTTTCCTATTATAAATCCACTTTAGCTAAATAAAATAGAATAATCAAGTACCTTGTTTTCAAGTTACTTCCTCAGAGAATAAGATCAAACCCAAATCACTACATCACTTAATGTATGTGCATATCTTATCTGAATAAATTATTTTAATCAGCAAAACCCATAGCTTTCCAAGGTGCTTTCAGAAGGTGAACATAAGGTATCTGAAGCCCTCCAGATGAACTGAACAAAAAGTCCTATCATCATAACACCATGAGTTATGCTTCAAGATGGCAGAGTGCAAAGAGGTACAAATATTTTGGGAAGTACAAAAAATAAAGGCTTATTTTATCAAGGAGATTATGGCTTTTCATAAACAATAGCCTTACCACAGTACTTCAATATGTCTATTCCTATTCTACTTCTTAGTCGTATTCTATTCCTTATACTTGTGATACAGCTTTGTTTTATTTTTATCTATTTTATATAATTTTATTCATATATCTGGGTCCTGGTTCTATGTCTCTAGCTCTTAGCTTTAAACCCTTGTTTCTACATTTACTCTAACTTCTACAGCTATATCTCTAAAACTTTAACTACATTCTATTGATATATTGATATTACTCCCCTCCCACCAGAGGTGGTATTCAGCAGGTTCTGACCAGAGTAGTTCGGAGAACCAGCAAATACCACCTCTGACTGGCCCCGTCCCATCTATTCTCTGCTTCTCAAGTCCCAGCTAATCAGCTGTGTCTTCTTTTGTTGCCCTGCACAGGAGAACAGAGCTGAAAAGCAGGTGAGTGGGGTGGGGAGGGAATGGGGATTTTGCAGTAACCCTCCCCCAGGAGTGGGAGGGAATGGAGATTTTACAGTATCCTTCCCCTGCCACGCCCACCAAGCCACATCCACCATGCTACACCACACCAAGTCCACCATGCCACTCCTACAGAACAGGTAGTAAAACTTTTGAATCCTACCACTGCCTCCCACCTACCTCTTCCTGATATCATCAAAGGTAAAAACTACAATTAATTGCTTGTTATTCCATGCTACATATTTGGGCTTCTAGATAAACTGGTTTTCCTCAATGGTTTCTTACTGATGTCATTCTTTTTCCCTGAGTAACACTAGAGCAGAGCTGTTAAACTCCCAGCCTGCGTGCTAGATGCATCACATCCATTCCTGGTTTAGCAAAGGGGGGAAAAGTCCTGATACATCACATAACACCACCATGACGGCATGAGTTTGACATCCCTGCATAGAGAGTGTTGGGATCTTTGGTCCCTACAACTCTTCAATTTCTTCAGCTGGCCAGATCTTTTCCTGCCCTCCTAGCTTCACTTTCTCTATCTTCTCTACTCCCCCCCACCTCCATTCATTCACATACTGTATCTGTGCGAACACATTCCACAATGCATTCCCCCCCCACTCTTGATAGGTTATGTTATGCTTTTTTCATAGTTCACAAGAAGAAGGTGTCTTCAGTCTTTGGATGAACTAAGAACGAGACAGTGAAGATAAGGAGGGACTAGCATATCCTAGCTGCAGCAAGATTTTGCTTTCACAATCTCATTGGCTGGAAATTGTGTTTGTACACAAAGGCATCTGGAGGGCACAAGGCTAAAATCGGATGATGCTGCCATCCATATTTCCTAGACTACAAAACCTCTGAAGCAAATTGTCACATCATTCACAAGGTTAATGGAGACACTTTTTACTAGTTACATAGATGCAGCTTTCATAGGACTGCCACTGCCTGCCCTCTGCAAAAATATCTAAAAGGTAAATTAATCTAGCATGGCACACCAAGTCAAGGCAATAAACATATCCATTCTTTTCTAGGCTCTGGATATAAATGGGAAGAACTGTTCCAGATAATCACAATTTTGAATGCTTATTGCTATCACCCATTCTACAGTATTGGAAAAACATTCAAAGGTGAAAATAAATCCAGTATTCTAACAAGTGGAAGAAACAGAATGAACAGGTCTTTCACATCATCAAAGTATCGTATCTATAAGTAGTTCAAAAGGTCAAATGAAATGAAGTTTGACTCATTATGCATTTTTGATGAACATACAAGTGCATGCACGAAAGAAGGATAAGCAACATAACACACTCCAGATTACTATAACTATAACTATCCATACTAACCGGGGACTATTAAGAGTTGTAGTCCTAAATATTTGGAGGGCAACCCTTCCCCAGCTCACACTAAAACATTCTCTTTATACTCATTAGCTGTCAATGTCTCACACAGCACATTTAAGAATGTACTCAAGTGTGTACTCATCATCATCAAGCAAGGATTTAATGGCCCTCAAAGCACATTCCTAAAGTTAATCATGTATTTAACTGCCTTGGCAAACTGAAATCTGAATTTAGGCTGTATATTTTGTTCACTGTGGACCCGTATATTTTTATGCAAGCTTGTTCTTGTTTTTTCTGACCCTTTGTTCAACTTTTCTTTCTTTAATCCAGAATATTAATACTTCCTGAAAAATAATAAAATACACTGTTCAGGCTGTTTTAGCTTATTGAAATCAAGAGGTGCATTACTTAATGCTTTCAATTGAACTTTTCCCCAAATAGCTTCCCTTCACTTCCAATTTGTATGTGTATTATACCTAAAATTATCCAAGTGAATTTTGCTCAAGTCAGAAGTTCCCTCAAGCACATCTTTCTTCTCTGTCAGAAAAAAATGCAGCAGTACCAAATTTAATAGCTATTTATTGCTTTTTCGTGATATCAAAATTTGCTGCCTGAGGCAGGTGCATAATACAATAATTTTGCATTATGTAAATGCCTGGTGTTCACATACAATGTAGACAGTCCCCCAAAATTTCTCCTACTGGTAGTATGCTAATTTCTGAATACCCATTCACAACATGATGTATGTGAAAAAAAGGACATAATTCCTCTTTCTTGGAAAGCACACTCAAGACTATAAAAATGCTTTATGTAATATGGCTCAATAGAGCTCACAGGGACATACCAGATATTGCCTATCTCATAAATAGAACTGGCCTCATCCAACAGCATGCAATTTTGTAACCATGACTGTTTTGGCTTATATATACAAAATGAAATCTAAATCTGTTCTATTTCAAGAACAAATGTGATACAATTTATGCATACCTCCATAAGAAATTGTGTGCCTTCAAGTTGGATTTCCTTAGTTTGTGTAAGGTTGCAAACTTAATTCACCTTTTTTTCTCAAAGTGGGAACAAGGTTATTCTGCAATTGCCCTGTCATTTCACATTTTTTCCCAGTGTTCTGATTTTTATAGTATCTGATTACTTTTCTCCTTCATGAATGCAATTATTCAACTAAGCCAACACTCCACAATAAGATGACCTTTGGATATTTTTGACTATAATAATTTCCATCATCCCTGGTTGCTGTCATCCTCAAAATATTCCAAGCTACCATGGTCATGCCACATTTCCTACAGAATAAAGAGAAGGTAAATAAATTAGTGCATTCTTTTGGGCATTCCTCCTCACTTTCATACCACTGCACTGAACTGTGTTATAGCTAATCTTTGTTGTATCTTTGTCACCATGATGAGGAAGAACAGATGGCCTGGGTCAAGGTCAAACTCATGCAAGCAAAGGGAGGTTTATCTCTTTTTCTGCCTTAAATTTAAAATATCACAATGTATATATGGTGAGAAATAATTATGACCTATTTTAATTGGTATTTCAGGAGCTACTTCTGAAATTTGGAGTACATTCATAAATCAACGTAGAGACTCCCCAAATCAGGAAATTTACACAAAAGTTAACTGAAGTAAAAAAAAAATCTCTCTCACTGTATATGTGTCTCATCACTTAAGGGTTCAACTCTCAGCTGCAGCCAAGAATTAACAAGTGATCACTAACTGAATAGCTGATCTATTTGCTCTAAGGTAGCGAAAACTGCCACTGAATATAAGAAATGAAGAGTCAGAGCTATACTCATTACCCGCTGAGAATAAAATCTGTGAAGCCATATTCATAAAGGCTAGCAAAAGAATTAATTTTCTCTGAAAACAGAATATGTAGAAGGTGAACAAATTAAAATTAGAGCCTTCTCCATTTAGCATTACATATTGGTTTGGCCAGGATAAATGGAGTCTCTATACGGACAATTGACTCATCACTGGCTGTGTGTAATTTGGATAGAAAAATTAGGAATTATTAGAAGCTGAAATGTTACACATCTGGCAGGAAAATTTAAGCAATCAAAAAGGGTCCACACATTTTAGCACATTTACAGAATTATCCAAAATCTGTGTTAACTGCAACAGTTGTCATCAATGCAGAGTTGTCATAATACACTTACGTTGCTCATGCCTATATTTCTACTGAAAGTAGTCCTCTAGCAATGTTCATTATCACTACCTCAAACCTATAAATATTTCCCAAATGATTTTGTTTCAAAATATCATTGATTCTTTTCCAGAAACAAAAGGAATAGACAAAGGTGTACTAATTATGGCGTCTCAAGAATCTCATGCCATATAATACTGACAATATAATATTCACTTTACGAAGATAATGAATTACTAATGAAAAAAAACATTTTTTTTCATTAGTAAAAAACAGCATCAGTTCTTCACAGTAAATAACAGGTAGAAAAGCACTACTTGTCCAAAAAAAAAAAAACAATTTACACAAGCTTTTTCCCTACACATGCTTCAATTTTTTTAACAATAAAAAGGTACATCAAAATATACATGGAGCTACTCAAGCACAAGCTTTTCATCTTTGTGACTCTGGTCTTAAAAATCACCAGCTGGTACATACCACACAAACAGGAAAAAAAAAATCCTAGCTTTAGTTCCCATCACAACCCATTCTGATTAATTTTTTTAAAATCTCAACACAACTCTGACATTTTTACAACACTTGAGACTATATACAATCTAGGTATGTGATATTTCTCCAAGGAGCATCTTTGCAATGCAGTTAGATTTTTAGATGAAACCATATCCATATATTTTATTATGCTTTCCCTTGACATCATTACCATAATTATGCTCAAAATTAAACAGCCAACATCGATGAATCTTATAAGGATGTAGCAATATAATTGGCACTAAGGACATATCCACACTTAAAGTTTAATCTGATTCTGTCCTGTGCTCGTGGTAATTTAAATTTAAACTTTTTTTTTTTTAATGTGTGGACTGAGACACTTTAGAAACAGTTTGCAAGGTATTCAGTCCAGATTGCAGATGATCACATCCTCCTAGTGGACAATTCCCTAACCATTGGACCCTCCTACCTTTCTGCTCCAGGAAATCAGTTGCCATTCTTTCTATGGGCTGATTTTGTTGCACGTATTTATTTTTATACATGTGTCATGTATACATATCTATAACAATATATGTATACAAGCTTTTGCACTCCTTTTATCATCAGTTCTAAAATATCCTAGTTGTTGTTAAGATTTTTATATGTACTTTGCTGGTTCAAAAAACCCCCAAACCCAGCTGAACTGTAGTTTATAGAACTTTTATGCACATTTATAGGCAAAGTGCAATCATATTTTTCTACCTGGCAATAAACTATTAAATTTATTTTGCTTAGTGAAGTGAAATAATTAGGTATTTATGTTCTGTCTATTATTGAACATTTATATTGTCATATTAGCTAAATTAAATCTTCATTATCTGAGATTCTCTTTTCTATATGAATACTACAATCTTAAGAAAAAAATATTGTTTATCATGTAGGATATAAATGAAGTAAAATAACACTTATACCTTTTTGCACTTCCTATTCTTGTATGCTTTAAGAGTTGGGAGTTGGCAGACAGTCATGTGCTGGTTCTCTTCCTTTCTCTGAGGTCAGTTGGTGTTGATTGGGAGCAAGATCCCGTTCTCAGTCCCTGCTATATGTCTATGCCATCAAGTTCAGTACTTTCTCTGCTGCTGTTTAAGCTCTACATGAAGCCACTGGGTGAGATCACCCATTGCCATGGAGGGAGATATCATTAATACTTGATGACACCAAGTTGTATATCTCTGCCCCTGGTGAGTTAAGTGATGCTTTTGATGTCTTTTCTCAGTGCCTGGAGGCTGTGAAGATCCGGATGGAGAACAGCAGTCTTCAACTAAGCACTGTAGTGTTGTTGGGTTTTGTGGCCTTCTGTATCTGGAAATTTATCATACTTGATCCTGGATTCTAATCTGACCTAATTTCATGATTCTAATCTGACCTAAATTTGGGGGCTTTTGTGGACTTGCAACTCCTGCTCAAAGAGCAAGGCAGTCATGGTCAGAAGGACTTTTGTATAATTTCATGTTGTGCACCAGTTGCATCCATTCCTAGATTGGGAGGCTCTACTCACAGTCACTCATATCCTGGTGCTAGTTTTGATCTTTAAACCTCTACATATCATGGGGCCAACTATTTGAAGGAATACCTCTCCCAGTGACATTCACCAATCCAATCATGTCTAGTTGGAGAGACATGTTTCAAGTCCTGTCACCTGGAAAGAATTTTGTCTGGTGAATTTTAGGAGGAAACCCTTTTCTGTTGTAACCCTGCCCTGTGGAACATCATTCCCTCACCCCAAGAAAATCTCCCCCCCCCATCCTATTGGCATTCTAGAAGGCTCACAAATCATGGTTTTGTCAATGAGCTTTGGGATCCTATGGTAGAGTGATGCGTGTTATGATTGCCAATTGATGTAGTTACTCTATGCTGGGCACCATTTTGTTTTTTGCTTTGTTTAATTTAAATTGTGGCTTGATTGGTTTTTCTGTATTTTACTTTAATGCATTTTGTTTTATCATGTATGCTGCCCAGAGTCACTATGTGAGATGGGCAGCTACACTAATATGATAAATAAATTATTCACAAATATAGTGTGTTAATTTAGTTACTTCCTATCCTCTACTAACTTAAATATGATTTGGAGCTAATTCTTTATGGCTGCTAATGATATAATTCATATTTATAAATGTTTATATGTGTGACAAAGCATATTGATTGTAAAAACTAAGTTGCTTATTTCAGCATGAGTAAAAAGGATACAACAGCAGATTTTTCAATTAACTGATTATAAATAAAGGCAATTGTAGTTATAAGAAAGCACTGAAATTGTATTATATAAAGAGAAACGGGTATCCTTACTTTTGTAGCATGCTATCCATACAATAGGCATAAGGGAATATGAAGAAATAAGAACTAGTTTATTTCATATTGAAGAACTTCTTTTGCCTAAATAGTTCTGGATCTGAAGAAAGTATTCTAAAATGAAATGTGTTTTTGGCCAGTAAGTAGAATGTCTTATCCTGGTTATTTCAGTTTTGCAAAGGAAGAAACTAGAAGACTGCAGAAATCTCCTGCAATCTTCAACTTATTACAACTTCCATCCATAAATTTAAGCTACTTGAAATGTCTGAATGATGTCATAGGTACAAATGGGCTGAATTACATAACTTTTAACCTGTAATTTCCTGTACTTTAACATTCTGGTAAGGTATACCTAAGATTTTAAAAAGAAATACAAATATTTTAAATGTCCATATTCGATATTTCTATCCAGAACTACATATCTAGAAAATAATTATTAGAACATTAAGTAAATGGCTTGGGAAGTGATACATAAACCTTGTAAATCATTATATTTCATGCTGCAACTTATTAAATCTGTTAGGGAAATACATCTCTATAGGTGATATATTTTTTGATATTTTGATGATCACTTTTCAGGAAATGATAAAATGATTTTTATTTTTTATTAAGCTGAGTTTACCAACAGACATGCAATGCAATGTCAGAGCATGATTCCTTTTTTTAAATGAGGGTTTTTTACATTAAAACGTGCATTATAGATACCATTAGAGAAAATTATTAATCCAGGTTCATCTATTTTTTAAATTGAATCTTGAATCTATTCAAGATTCAAAGTATATTATTGCAAAATGCGAAAAGAGAAAAAGTTCAAGATAAAGTTGAATTATTTCATTCATGCTATAGGGAATGCCATATAAAATACACAAAAGCAGAACAAAAGTTTAATATCCTGTTAAATGCTTATAGATTTTCTCTACAGTGAAAACTCTGCTATATTCCTTCAATAAGCACAAGTCCCAGTTGCCACGTAAAAACCTATCCACAAATTTTCAATTTGTTGCTCACGCTTTGCAGTCAAAGTTTATCAACTGCCTAGGGGCACAAGAGTTCAAACATTAAAGGTAGGAAATCATGAAGGTGGAGAGCATTTCTCCTGGCAAATAAAAACCTTTTTCACAGAGTCTCAATATATCACAGTCTTAGCAGAATTTTTCTGCAAGTCGCAGAGCTTGATGAAAGCACGCTTCTCAATATAATTTCTAAAGATCGGCACTTGCGTAAGGAAATAAGTAATCATAGATGAAACTGCAGCTTCATTCACACTGCATCTCTACTTTCTTTAATACATCATGCCTAAGTGGGAAGGTCTGAGTGAATAATGTATTTAGTAAATAAGATCAGAAGTCTTTCAAAGATTTGATCCATATATTGTTATATATCTAAAAGACTGAACTATATGTATGCAACTATTTCCAAAGCCCTCTAAAAAGGATAGTATTGCTTGAGTTGAACTTGCTCCGGTGCATATGGAGTTACCAAAAAGGAAATATTAATCATGATTGGAAATCATTTTAATTACAGGTAGCCCTTGTCTTATGACCACAATTGAGCCCAAAATTTCTGTTGCTAAGCAAGGCAGTTGTTAAGTGAATTTTGCTCTACTTTGTGACCTTTTTGCGTAAGCAAATCACTGTAGTTCTTAAGTGAATCATGCAGTTGTTAAATGAATGACTTCCCCCATTGTCTTTGCTTGTCAGAATCCCTCTGGGAAGGTTACAAATGGTGATCACATGACCCCAGGACAGTGCAACTGTCATAAATACATGCCAGTTGCCAAGTGCCTGAATTTTGATCACATGACCATGTCAATGTTGCAACAGTTATAAGTGTGAAAACTAGTCACAAGTCACTTTTTACAGTGTTGTTGCAACTTCAAAAAGTCACTAAATGAATGGTTGTAAATTGACTTGTAAGTTGATGATTACCCATAATACATATTGTTTGGCCAGGTTGGGGTAATAGGAGCAATGTTTTATTGTAATATGGCAGCAAAGATATATCTCAAATTCTAAAGTTAGTCAGATTTTTGCAGCCCAGATATAGTATTGCTAGCAAAAATAGAAATAATAGGTAATTGTAAATCATAGTATTGTCATTTACTTTAAATCAGTTAATCAATCAGTATTGACAGAAGTAAAGAAAAAGAACAAAGAGCAATTTAATTAGTATACCATTGTATTTATAACCCTATATAAACAGTATTATTGAGAAGTAAATTGATCGTAAGAAAGGTAACTTGTTTTGTTTTTTTAAAAATAATGTATTAGCTATAGTATAGTTCTTAGGCTTCACAAAGGATATTTTGTAAGGCTCATGAACTGAACACATACTGAAAACTCTCCATTAAGCTGTGGGAGATTTACAATCACAACAGATAATTTTTCAGACAATTAAATGTTTTCAGGACATAAATTAATCTTATGGCTAAGCAGCATTTGTAAACTGCATCCTGCAGGTACTTTTAGATAAGGAGGCTATTGATCACAAGTGATAGGAGCCCCAATGGATCATATTGTGTCCAGTGCTAATGGCCTCTGGCCTTACTCTGTGGATAGGCAGAGAGAGAACTGGTCCAGTTTCAGTTTTTCTCCAGAGCATAGTACAACACTTCTATTTCTGGAAAATGTTGGATATAGCACAGTCACAAAGATTTATAAATAATTGTAAGATGGAAGGGTTTCCATGCTACCTTTGATGCAGTCAGTTGTGGTGGCTCTCTTGCTCTCATCTTTATAACTATACCCAAACTCAGTCAAAACAACCTGGCCACAGGATGTGGTCAAATCTCTTCCACCAGGCTGAGGCAGAATATTTTTTAGTTGCATGTCAGGGATTATACACCAAAAGCAAACAGGTTATGCATAAATGTTTGAGGGCTAACATAGAAAAAACATCCAAACTTTCAAATTTGGGAGAAAGAGAAAAGCACATATACCTCCAAGTACACACTTCCTTAACAGAATAACAGAGCTGGAAGGAACCTTGGAGGTCTTCTAGTCCAACCCTCTGCTCAAGCAGGAAACCCAATACCATTTCAAACAAACAGGCTCTCCCATCTCTTTTTAAAAGTCTCTAGTGATGAGCATCCACAACTTCTGGAGGCAAGTCATTCCACTAATGAATTGTTCTAACTATCAGAAAATTTCTGCTTGGTTCTAGGTTGCTTGGTTATCTCCTTGATTAGTTTCCATCCATTGTTTCTTGTTCTGCCTTCAGCTGCTTTGTTAAATAGACTGACCCTCTCTTCTTTGTGGCAGCCCCACAAATATTGGAACTCTGCTACCACATCAAGAGCAGTGCAATCACATATTGTTTAATAATTCATCTCTAGGTGTTGCTGCTAAGGAGAAGGGAAATGAAAGAATCCAATCTAGAGTGGGTGGTTTGGGAATGAATTTTTCAATAAGTATCTTCCCAGTTTGACCCTCAGCTTTGGGCTGTTTTCTGCGTTAGTGCTAGGCTTTCTCTTGCAGTTAATCAGCTCAAGTGGAAAGCATACATACAAGGAGAGTCATCTGCATACATAATACTCACATATACATACACATACACACTCAAACACAGGACAGGATAATTAAAAGAAGCAGAAAGAGGTAAAGGTGGGAAATGTTCCAGAAAATGAAAAGGAGAAACAGAATACGTAGAGAAGGATCTATCAACGATGAGCAAAAAAGAGAGGATTGTTGGCCAAACAGAGGGAAGGAGTAAGGGAAAGAAAGGAAAAAAGTGAGGGATGTTTGGGTTGAAGGAGCATAACCTACTGTATTTGGTATAAATGAAACCCATATTTCGTTCTACTTGTCCATACAAAGTCTATATCTATAAGCAATCTGCCCATAAGTGGCAAGTGCAATCAGGTTTTCAGTGAAAGGAGCCATACATTTGTTTTCCAATGTTGCAATATCAAAGTAAGGGCACAGAGAATCCATTTACATTGCCCAGTTGTCAAATTCAGTTTACTAGGTATTTGGTTCAAGAAAATACTACCCTCTGAAAACGTCCACCTTTGTTGCACAATCGTATTTATATAATCCACTTCTTTTTCCCCAAAACTTAGTAAGCATGTCTTTTCAAGAAGCATTTTGTAAATGCTTTTTGTAAAAAGAAAAAAGAAGTCATATTCAATATATTAGAAAATATACATACTTGAATATAAATACGTATATATATAATATTTACTATTACAAGTGATATACTGTTTTTTATTTGTTGTATTATTTCACTTTTTTTAAAAAAAGCACTCTATATGGAGTTTTTTGGTGGGAGGGGTTAGGGTTTTATCATAAATAATCTTAATTACCTTTGTCAGGGAGGGGGTTTCCTTTTTTCTGGTCATTATTTTAAAAGCAATAAAACAGGCTCCAGCATATACCCAAATGGGCTATAAATTGGTCAGAGGCTACACATTTTGAAGCATAACAGAGTAGATTTGGGAAGCTGAAAGCAAAGTGAAGGACAAAAAGCAGGAAAGGCATGAGTGACAGAGATGGCAAAAAAGGTGAATTAGAGAGATTTTATAGAGACTATAGGTAGTCTTTGACTTACAACAGTTCATTTAGTGACTTCAAAGTTTCAATGGCCCTGAAAAAAGTGAGTTATGTTTTTCACATCTCTATTGTTGCAACATCCACATTATCACATGATCAAATTCAGGCGCTTGGCAACTGGTTGATATTTATGACAGTTGCAATGTCCCAGAGTCATCTGATCAGATTTTGCAACCTTCCGTCAAGCAAAGTCAATGGGGAAGCCAGGTTCACTTAACAACCATGCTACTAACTTAACAATTGCAGTGATTCACTTAACAACAGTGGCAAGAAAAGTCATAAAAAGGGGCAAAAATCACTTAACTTTTTGTTTCATTTAGCAACATAAATTTTGGGCTCAATTGTGATCAGAAGTTGAAGATATATTGAAAAATTGTGCTCAGTAACTGAAATTAATATAAGATGGAAGATTAAACTAAAAGTTTAGAGTTATCATCCTAAAGGAGAAATAAGTTTCCCAGAAATATATACCTTTTATTTTTATTTATTTCCTTTTATTAAATGTTCTGCTGTTTCTTTTTTTCAGTAAGTACAATAAATAAATTTTACTTGATCCTAGAATAATTGTTTCTCTTACATAGGCATTTTTTTTCAATCATAAGATTATTTCATGTACTTGGTTTCTTTCCTTATTTTTTACTTCTTCTACGCCATTCTTGAGAACTTATATCAAAATGGATTTTCCCCCTAAATCAATGTCTGTATTTGCTCTTATGTCAATACATTACTGTTGTCATCCATTAAGAGACCCATCCGGTGACCTATTATGGCTTATATACTTGTAATATTAGGACATTTTTCTTAATGTCATCTTGGCAAGCAGCTTTAGTGGTATTTTTCCACATTTGTACTAAATCATTTTACATGTTAAAGAATGTATTACATATTATTCATGCAAGCCTATTTTAGTCCCTGTTTTTTATCCTTGATAAGAATTTAAAAGCTGCAATTAAAGACATAGTGGTAGTAGGAATAAATAAATTACAAAGAAAGCAAATGATGTCTACAAGGGGAGAGTAAAAACAAATGAAAATTAAAGGTTTCAAATACTAAGACATCAGGATACACTATTGTTCAAATCTTTATTATCAGTGCCCAGATAGACTCCGAAGATACAAGAAACTGAAGAAGAAAGCTCATAGATAAGGTCAAAAGATATCCATTTTAAATTACATTTTAGTATGGAAAATGTGAGAGTGCCATGTAGGGATTTTTCAGCTTAATGGAGAAACTTGGGTTTCACACATCTTTAAGCAGCTGAAGCACAATAAAAGGTGAACTGTGAGAGCAACATTTTCTCGTTTAATATATTTTCCTGCAGATGGAAGATGAGCACACTTTCACTGTCTTAGATCAAATCCACAGGTATTCAGAATGCTCCAGAATCGATATGTATTATCATAGATAATAGTGCATCCGTGGGGACTGGGTCTGCAGGGCCACCTCCATGTCCACAGATGAACTGCACAACAGAATATCTTATTCAGACCTGAAGTTCTACCATATACCTGCTGTTGGGACAGCAGACCCGATTAATGTTGTGCACAGTAATGGTGCAACATGTCTCCAATATCACAAATAATTTTTCTTTCCCATAAAAATGCATTATTCTTTGAAATTATTTTCAATGTCTTAATATTCAAAATCAAATATTCCATGATTTTATGAGTCTTTCATCTGTTTAAAACTCTGTAGCTGAAACCATGCCTTACTTTTTGCTATTGTTAAAGCTTATAAAGGCACACACACAAAACACACGCACACACACACACACACACACACACACACACACACATATACACACACACACACATACACACACACACAGAGTCCCATTTAATAATTTAAACAATACAGTATAAAGCCAAACAGACATAAATGCAAGCGTTTTGTATTGACTCATCAGTACCTACATTACAATGACAGGGTTAAAATCAGCCTCAAATATAAGATCTAGCAAGAGCATTAATTAATTAAGCTTATAACATATGCAGGAAAGCAACCAATGGCAAGACTTATGCCCACGGGAGACCTAGATTGACATAAAGCCATATCTGCATGCACAATCAGGGCTTCAAATGGTTAATGGCAACTGCCTCAGCAAACCACAGGAAACCCAAGATCCGATGGCATAGTAGAGCTTTAAACACAGAGTTTTGATCCATCTGGTGACCCATAGTAAGTGTCTCCCAATGGCCGAAGTAGGCGTTTTATGGCCATTGTTTCCTATGACTATTATTAAGTTTTTTACCTTACGATTCTTGGCTCTTGATGATTGTATCTTTTCTTTAACTACATGAAGAGCATTTGCACCAAGACAAATTCCTACTGTGTCCAATCACACTTGGCCAATAAAGAATTCTATTCTATTCTATTCTATTCTATTCTATTCTATTCTATTCTATTCTATTCTATTCTATTCTTGATTACTCGAGATTATTTTGACCCATTTCGGAAGATGCTTCTTTATTCTGAAAGCCAAACACCTATCAGTTCTGCAATTACACCTTTCAGTTTCCACAATTACAAACAAATTGGTAAACATAATGAGTTTTGGCACTGATAGGTTGTGCTTCCTTAATTAGGAGCAGTGGTAACCTCTGGGTTTGATGTGACTGAAGACATTCACTATGGACTTTTCAACTTTGTCTTTTTGAAGTTGTCTAAGTTCTTTAAAATAATTAATAGGCAATTTCCAAAAGCGATTAACAAAGGAAGTACAAACTTAATGTCCTCTGACTAGGACTACAGCAAGAGTGAAAAATTCCTTCCATCTCCTGGTACTCCTATCCTCCAGAGATGATGGCGTTGCAGTCTGCTCATGAGAAGCAACTATACGGAGCATAGCATGGGCAATCTCATATCCTCTCTTTCTCCAGAGAAAGTCGAAGGAGCCAATCTATTAGCACTGCTTTTTGCAGAGCTGTCTTCAGTCTACCATTACTTCACCAAAAGTCTGTATCCTTTCTTTAAAGGTTAAATGTACAGATTTATACATTCTAATTATATTACCTGGGTCCTCATAACCTTGTTTATATTTAATTAATGGAAGAATGAAATAAAATAAGTGAGCATACAAGCTAGTTAGAATAATATTTTAAAGAGTGAATGGGATTTTTAAAAAGCTTAATCATCCGGATGCAAGCAAAATTGTATTTATTCAATACAATGACTGTGAATATGAAATCTGTAAGATTTCTATTTCTCCCACTAAGGTACCATTTCTCCTTCAAAGGCACCATTATTACCTGCTGTATTGTGAAAAATTATTATTTCTCAATGGCTATTAATGCTTTTCAAAATATTTCAAAATATATATATTTTCAAAATATACTGTATATATGGATGAAAACAAAATTAACAAAGCCTGTAGCTTACCATATTATTAGTTTTCTCAATGGAATATTTTAATCACTTTATTTGCTGCTATTTATTTGCATTCATACACTACTCTTACACTTTAGTCTATTCTTTAAAAAGTATATCACATATTTTAAATATTTGTACTTTAGTAAATATTTATTCTAGAAATAATTTGCTATTCAACTAAATCAACTATTATAAGTTTATTTATTTCATTAGAAATGTTAGGGTTTGGGGATTAACCCCTAGAAGAGTATTGCAGCAGTAGTCAAACCAGGCAGGGCCTCAGAGTATACACACACTGAACACAAACACTGTTTGTAGTTTAAATAGTTTTTTAATCCAGTTAGAGTTTAAACATTGTCATTCAGTCCATTAAGTCATTCACAGTATTTCCATCCAGTAAGACTCACTAGTATAGTCCAAGTTAAGGGTCCTTGCAATATCTTTATCAGCCGATAAAGATATCTTCTCCTCCTCCGGTTTCACTCTCCAGAGAAACAAACGCTGGATATTCAGTAGAATTACGCAGTAAATCAGCAAACAGTAGCAAACAATAACAGTTCAGTCACAGGCACTCACAGTCAGTAATCACAGTTAGTCACAGCAAGACACAGTTAGTCGCAGCAGCACACAGTTACAGTCAGTAAGTCGCAGCAGCACACAGTAACAGCAAGCTTTCCAGCTTCTAATGCTTCCTTATATAGTAACTTCTAACCGCACCCTTAATCGGCTAATTGCCTGCTGCATTGTGCTTAAAGTGATAAGCACTTAAACCATGATATCTAAGTTTTATATATTTATTCACCCAAACCATATTTGGTATCAATGTTATACCTAACATACTCCCCTTTTGGGTGAAATAAATATATAATACCTTTACAATCTAATCCCATATTTTTCACAACTCTCCTGGTGCTTACTGGCACCTTGGGCTTTAGTAAAATTATCAGCTAAATTGTCCTCCGACATACAGTACTCTAGCTGAATCATCTTACTTCTTACAGATTGTCTCACGTTTAGGTATCTTAGATCTGTATGCTTGCTCCTTGTTTTTACTCCAATATTTGTGGCCATTTGAATTGCTGCCTGATTATCTTCATGTATAATTATAGGATAATCTACAGTTATACCTATATCAATTAACATTTGTTTATACATTATTAATTCTGTACATAACAATGATAAACAGGAGAATTCTGCCTCCATAGTAGACAAACTTATATGCTGTTGTCTTATTGACTTCCAGCCTATTAATGTCTTACCCAGCATTATGGCTGTTCCTGAAGTCGACTTTCTAGTGTCTCTTTCTGATGCAAAGCTAGCATCTGCATAAGCACTCAGAATTAAATCACCCTTTGGTTCTAAATACAATGAATAATTTATCGTCTTTTTAAGATATCTTAATATCCTCTTAGCTGCATTCCAGTGTCTTTCACATGGTGCAGAATTGAATCTAGCCAACTGATTCACGCAGTACGATATATCTGGTCTAGACCAATTACTAATATAACTCAAACTACCTATTAAAGATTGATAAATCACCTTATCAAACTCAGGGCTTTGTTCATCAGTGTTGCTAAACTCCTGACTCATTGGAGTCTTAGCCGGCTTACAAAACTCCATCTTGTAATCTTTTAGTAATTTGCTTATCTTATCTTCCTGAGATATCTTAAAACTTTTCCGTGTTTTATTTATATTCAAACCGAGATACTTCTTTATCTCCCCTAATTGCTTGATCTTTATTCTCTTTCCTAATGATGCTATTATTTTATTTGCTTCATCATTAGTTTCAGTTATCAATGCAATGTCATCTGTGAATAGTAATAATAATGATACTTTCCCATTTGTCTCCCTCTTAAACAGACATGGATCGGCTAAACCAGCTTTAAATCCTATATTGTCTAGTTCCTTTACAATATACTGGTTCCATTCATAGCCTGATTGTTTAAGACCATAGAGGCTTTTCTTTAACAACCAACAATCATTATTATCCTTATTTTCACTTTTAATACCAACAGGTTTTTCATATAAATAATATGTTTTAATGGGGCGTGCAAGTAAGCAGTTTCCACATCTAAATGGTTAACTATATAGTTTTTACTAGCTGCCCACACTAAAGCTGCCCTCAAGGTTGCTGCCTTAAGACTAGGTGCAAACACCTCATCATAGTCATTAGCATTCTGCCTAAAACCTTGGGCTACTAACCTTGCCTTATGGATTAAATTACCATCTTTATCTGTTTTTACCTTAAATATCCATTTGCAGCCAATGGATTTCTTTCCTACAGGTAATTTGGCATTCTCATACACCTTCATATCACTTAATGAATTCAGTTCCTTATTCATTGCTGCATACCATCTTTCTTTTTCCTTATTAGGATACTTTTTAATTTCTTCAACAGAATTAGGAACTTGATTAATCTGGCACACTGTGTTAGCCTGGTACCTATCAGGCGGTCTAGATACGTGTAGTTCTTCTGGGAATTACAGGGCTTACAGGAGGACTTTCTTGAACTACTACCTGTTCATCTTCCTCATCCTGTTCAGCTATTGAATCTGTTTCTTCCTTTATGGGCACTATCTCATCCTGTATTTTTCTCTTTACTTTATTTTTAAAGTTACAGGGATAACTAATGAGATTTCTATAGGATTCAATAATTACATCTTTATTGGCATCCTGTTCTAATTTCTCCCATCCTTCATGTTCTAGAAATTGGGCACTAGCACTACATAACACTTTAGATGTGCCTTTTTCCCAAAATCTATATGCCCTATGGTTTGCCTGATAACCAACGAAGAAAAATCTTTTAGCTCTATGTTGCCCTTTTTTTCTGAGTTGTGCAGGAATATGCACCCATGCTGGTGCACCAAATGTGTGCAGGTAACTTAGATCAGGTTTCCTGCCATGCCACCTGGTGAATGGAATTTCACCTGTTGTTGTATTAACAACGTTGTTCAATATGTTATTAGCACACATTGTAGCCTCCCCCACAAAGAATCAGGTAACCCAGAATCATTTAACATTGTTCTAACCATTGCCTGTAGTGTTTGGCCTCTTCTTTCAATAAAAGCGTTATGTTCTGGCCTGTATGGAGCAGACTTCTTATGCTCTATTCCAGCTACTTTAAGTCTGTTCTGGAATTTGTTATTAATAAATTCCGTACCATTATCTGTCACCAGGGTTATCAGTTGCCGTTTAGACTTTCTTTCAGCAAACCTAAGCCAATTGAAAAAATGTTGATATGTTTCAGTTTTGCTTTTCATTAAATAGCAAAACCCATATCTAGAATAATGGTCCATAATGCTCAGTATATATCTAGCACCCCCATACTGGGTTTCTTTGGACCTATTATGTCTGCAAATACTACTTCTAAAGGTTCTTTTGTTTTGAAACCATTTAGCCTATTTGCAGGCAATACTTTGCTCTTATCTTCACGGCAAACATTACAACGCAAATATTTATCACAAGGTTTTAACCTTATTCCTTCAGATAACTCAACTGTACGTTTTAGCATTTTAAAATTTACATGCCCCAAACGCCTATGCAATAAATGGATACATTCTTCATGAGGCTTTATATTATTAAATACAGTTTGAGCCTCCCCTTTCTTACTATTATCTAATACATATAATGTTCCATTTAAAGCTGCAGTTACCCTTTTGTTATCTTTTTCAATTATGCAATTATTATCCTTAAAAGTAATTACATAACCTAATTTATCTAATACCCTTACTGAAAGCAAATTAAACTTTAGTTGCGGTACATACAACATTTTTATATCCTGGTTTATGTACGGACAACGTGCAAAACCTTGACCTTTCGCTTTCAGGTTCCAGCCATTGGCAAGTGATATATGTTGAGAACTTGTAGACATTTTTATAAATTTTGTCTTATCTCTTGTGATGCAGTGGGATGCGCCACTGTCAACCACCCATAAATTATTCTTCACATCAGAGTTGCTAAACATGGCTAGTTCAAATGCTTTCTTTGGCTTTTTACATTCTGGCTTTTTCTCTTTTTGCAGAATCTTGCCAAATGTCCTCTGCCTCCACAATTAAAACACTTTTTAATTGTGTATGCCGTTGAAGATAAATTCTCTTCTTCCAGGTGCTTTACTTTGCTTTGCTGGTTTCTTTCAAGCTTTGAAGATAATTTCTCTTCTTTCTTATCTTCTCTCAGCTCGTCACGCTCACGCCTTCTTCTGGCTTCTTCTAATAGCCTGCCTGTAATCTCGGTTAATGAGAGGCTTTCTTTTGGCAATACTTCCAGCGAAGTCACATAGTCATCATAGCTTTGATCTAATGAAGATAATATTATATAGACTTGTTGCAGTTCATTAAATATAAGCTCTTTTTCTTGCAATTCTTGAAAAATGCTCTTCATACAGTTTAAATGAACTAACATATCTCCATTCCTCTGAAGATGCGTTCGAAAAAGCTTCCGTGTAAGATTTATATGTGCTCCTACACTGTCCCGAACATAAATCTTCCTGAGGTTCTCCCAGCAGTTTGCAGCATTTTCTTCTCCACGAATATGGACAAGCTGCTGATCACAGAGAGTCAGTCCTATGATGCATAAAGCCTGCTCATTCTTCAGTTTAAAGTCTTGTAACTTTTCTTTATCATCATCATCAGCAGGATCCCAGCTACTCACATCTGGTGGGTTTGCTATAATGTCCCACAAACCTTCTCTGCGTAGAAGTAAACTACATTTCATTGACCATGAAACATAGTTTGTTCCATCCAGCCTGGATATCATGGACAGTTGTGACAAATTTACTTGTGCCATTACTCTTCAGATATTTTGACTATTTTAAACTAATTAAAACAGTTTGTTTTTACAGTAATGTGCAACTCACACCAACTCTCTCTGCTATATCCTGGTTAGTTAGACTATGCTGCTGGGCCCATAACCAATGTTAGGGTTTGGGGATTAACCCCTAGAAGAGTATTGCAGCAGTAGTCAAACCAGGCAGGGCCTCAGAGTATACACACACTGAACACAAACACTGTTTGTAGTTTAAATAGTTTTTTAATCCAGTTAGAGTTTAAACATTGTCATTCAGTCCATTAAGTCATTCACAGTATTTCCATCCAGTAAGACTCACTAGTATAGTCCAAGTTAAGGGTCCTTGCAATATCTTTATCAGCCGATAAAGATATCTTCTCCTCCTCGGTTTCACTCTCCAGAGAAACAAACGCTGGATATTCAGTAGAATTACGCAGTAAATCAGCAAACAGTAGCAAACAATAACAGTTCAGTCACAGGCACTCACAGTCAGTAATCACAGTTAGTCACAGCAAGACACAGTTAGTCGCAGCAGCACACAGTTACAGTCAGTAAGTCGCAGCAGCACACAGTAACAGCAAGCTTTCCAGCTTCTAATGCTTCCTTATATAGTAACTTCTAACCGCACCCTTAATCGGCTAATTGCCTGCTGCATTGTGCTTAAAGTGATAAGCACTTAAACCATGATATCTAAGTTTTATATATTTATTCACCCAAACCATATTTGGTATCAATGTTATACCTAACAAGATTACAGATGCTTCCTGATCCCAAAACACAATATAAAATGTAGAAGATCAGCATACATCAGAACAACTGAACAATCCTGTCTGTGAGAGGGAGTGTGCTTGTCACCAGTGAGTTGGAAAGGCAATTAAAAAACAATCTGTCCATGGCAACAAATTGATGCCAATGTCCTCCAATACACATTGCAATCGTCCTGAAACAAAAACAATAACAAAATAATCTAATAGCCATCCACCAGTATTGATGGCTTGGGAGGAATCCATGGTTGCTATGGATGCCACTCACTCCTGAATTGTCCCAGACTCAATGAGGTCAATGGAAAATTGAAACCCCCTGTGTGCTACTTGCTTTAAGGTCTCTATTCTAGCCCAGCAATGGAATCCAGCAGCTGAGGCAAGGATGATGCTGGACATCAGGAGAGTGGTAGAGCAGCTCAACCAGAGAGCCTCACATCTGGTTATATGTGGACCAGACATTCTGCTAGACTTTCAGGATTCACCGAAGACAATATCCACACACATCCCTTGATTGTTGCAAGCGGCAACGTGGGTACAGTTCCAAGAGAAAGATCCTGAGGCTCATGCAGCCCTAGTTAATTCACCCTTCACTGGATACCCAACCACATCAAATTATTCTTGCAATAAGCACTCAGTGATCTTTGGGGAAACAGGCTTCAATGGCAGGTAGCACTGAAAGCCCAGCCAGACACATCACAATGCTCCCTCTATCAACTTCATATAGCAAGAAATATCACAACAGTTGGACAGAAAGGATACCACAATCTACAAGTGGGAAAGAGTCCGCAGAAGGGTAAAATCTAGAGCACAGCATGGAGAACAGCCACTGGCAGCCATATGAGACCTCCAAATCACAAGATCACACCTTAAATACCAGAGTCTTCCTAGCAGCGTGCTGTCAAGCACCATCCAAACACTTCCTGTTGTCCTCCAAAGCAGCCCTCCAGGATCGTCCCCACAACATAAAGTATTCCAAAGGTCAACGTCATCCTCCTCAACCCCACAAGTTAAACTTGTGGCTGACGCAAGGAACCAAAAACCTCATCAGCTGTATCGAAGAAGACCTTAATAACCCAGGATAAGGATAAAAATAATGTATAGTCACAAAATAAGAAACATGTATATACAATGACATAATAACCCTACTTTTATTTTAGAGTTAAAAATAGGACAAAAGAAACTATCTTTAACCATTCTTAAAGCTCACTTTGGTCCCTTCTCTGACTTCTACCATCTACTCTCCTAAGTAGATTCAGTCCTATTGCTCAGTATCTCTGTTCATTATTTTTCTCTGAATCATGCCCTACTTTACTATTCCTCAGAGTCTTCCTGTGATTTACCTTTGAACAGAATAATACTGCCCAGTCCATGTCAGGATGGCCATCCATGGTGCTGTTGTCCATTATGGGTTGCAGTTATCACTTTCTATCAGTGTCCCCCCATTTGTTTCCCAGAAGTCCCCTGATTTTTAAGATTCTGCTCTTTTTCTTTTGACCAACTCAACAGCTCCTCTTTCTGTCACCTATTGGGAAGTCTTCCTTTGAGAAACTAAACAAACTTCTATTTCTAGTTTGACAGATTACTGGAATAAAGAGTTGTTTGCAATAGCCACATGATAGAATGCTAAAACGTTGTGAACAATAGGATTAAGGCCACCACCAATCCCCCTTTTGTCTATGTTAGTACTATCTCAATCACACCACAGAAATGTGATTGGGACTTCTTTTTTTGCAGAGGCTTACATAATTCAAAAGAAGGCCACTTCCCAATTGACAGAGTAGCCTTCTACCATGTATTTCCAGCAGGTGAAGAGAATTCAATAAAATACCTGTAAAGCAAAAGGAACAGCTAATTTACAATTAATTTTAATAGTAAAAATAATTTATAAGATAATTAAATAAGGATGCATTTATGGGCTATGCAGTGAAGGTGCATTCTTGCCATTTATTAGGTTGCAAAAGAACTTTTTTTTTTTCAGAATTGGCTTTTAATTAAACATCTAAAGATTTCAACTCTTTAATTAAAGCACAAGTCTAGTATCCATTAAATCTTCATAGCCTGTAACTTACAATACTGGAGAGGTTTCAATATATTGCCTTTCTCTGGTTCTTTGCTCTTCCAACAAACACAATGTGTTTACTGACTTGATACACAGTACAACACTGCACCTTTATGCTCATTAACATGGAATGATGAACAAGGATAAAAGCAGACTGGAAATAAGTTTGGATATATTTTTGCCCAATTTGAATAAAATCGCCTTGAAGCAAGTTCATTTTAAAGATTTAGTACAGTAACCAGTTTGTTATAAAGTAGACATTCTAGAATCTAAAGGCATGATTTAAAAAACAGATTGGAAGAACTGACAGAAATTAGCTAGTGGCTAAAACACTGGTAGATTGCCCCTATGCCAATTGTAAAAAAAATAAATAAATCCCAGAACATAAATATAGGTAGTGCTCTACTTGCTACAAATTGAGCCCAAAATTAATGTTGCAAAGTAAGAAATTTTTTAAGTGAGTTTTGCCCCATTTTATAACTTTTCTTGTCACATTTGTGAAGTGAATCACTGCAGTTGTTAAATTAGTAACATGGCTGTAAGTGAATATGATTTCCCCACTGACTTTGCTTATCAGAGTGTCACAAAACGGCATCACATAACTCCGGAACACTGGAACCATCATAAATATGAGTCAGTTGTCAAACATCCAAATCAGTGGTGGGATTCAAATTTTTTTACTACCAGTTCTGTGGGGGTGGCTTGGTGGGCATGTCTATGTGGTCATGTGATTGGGTGGGTGTGGCTATGTGGTCATGTGACTGGGGAGTCAAAAGACAGAAACTCACTTTCTGGAGCAGGGGGTTGGACTAGATGACCTCCTGGTACCTTCGAGCCCTGGATTGCTATGCTGTTTCAAAGCATCCTCTGAAGCTGTGTCTACTGCCAAGGTTTGTGATCCTGCCTTCCTCTTCTTTTTCCCTCCCTCCCTCCCTCCCTCCCTCCCCTCTCTCTCTCTCTCTCTCTCTTTCTTTCTTTCTCTTTTTTCTTTCTCTTTCTTTCTCCCCTCCCTCCCTCTTTCTTTCTGTTTTTTTCTTTCACAGCCACCCCCACAACCCCGTTTTTGGCCTAGTGGGTCTCAGGGAAGCCTCCTGGGAGCTGAAAAAAGAAGTATTTTGACATAAGCGGGAATCAGCTGTGCCACGTGATTTAGATTAGCAAGAAAGCAAGAAATCTGACAATTTCCTGCTTTCTAGCTAATCTAAATTACACAGCACAGCTGACCATAAGCCAGCTGATCCTCAGTAATACCGGTTCAGCTGAACCAGTAGCAATTTTTTTACTACCAGTTGGGCTGAATAGGGCTGAACGGGTAGAATGCCACCACTGATCCAAATGAAAATAATGTGACCATGAGGATGCTGTAACGGTCATAAGTGTGAAAAATGGTCATAAGTCAATGTTTTCAGTGCTGTTATAACATTGAAAGGAACTGTTGTAAATCAAGGATTACCTGTATCCTAGGTAGTTACGGCAGTATGTAACAAAAATATAATTTCTATTATTCTATCAATGACTATAGAGCCATTAGATACTCATAAGTATCAGCTTAATAGACTACAAAATCTGAGAGCATTTAATTTATTTCACTTTGCAAAATAAATTGATAAATGCTATTATTTGCAAAAGAAGAGCTACCCAAACTTAGGTAATATTCACAAACCATACCATATTTTGTATACAAATGTATAGTTTTATCTTTATAAATATGTAAATATATACCTCTTATAAATATATATTTATGTTTTACTTCATGAGATATAATGTTGTAGATGTGCCACTTATGAGCTTACTTGAACAAGCCAACATTTAAAATCTACAGCAATCCAGCTTTAAGCTGCATGTTTGATTTGGTTTTCTATCATCTGGTCATGTGAGTCTAAATGCAGTATCCTTTGGAAGCTACATTTTCACCTTAGAGAGAGCAAATTATAACTGTACAATCAATGGATTGTATTGTGCTTCAAGTGTGATTCTAATTTATTAGCCAATTTAGATATCAAATCAAGCATAATCAATTTAAGTTAACCATAGTCTGATATATCAGCAGCAAGCCAGAATGCATGCAACATTTATGCTAATTTCAATGATTCTCAGTCTATTTCAAAAATAGTTATGGGAGAAATTGGTTCAGATCTCTTTTATATGGGATGTGTCACTACCATAGAGAGAAACAATGCCAACCATTCCTTGTACTCCATAAGCATTTTTTTACTTATGTGGATTGTAAAGTGAAACACAACTTTCTTTGATAATACATTTCCTTTCAGCCTTCCAATGGCACAGGTTGTTTCAGAAGTTTTGGAAAGACGAGGAGGGAAAAGATGGCATATTTTTTTGATGTAATTTTCCAGGATCATTAGTGCACAGAATTCTGGTGTTCAAGATTAATAATACATGATAGAGTTTATATTATGTATTAAATAAAATAACCAACTAAAATAATCAATAATGCATAATCTGCATCTAGATTCTTTTGACAAAAAGAATTTGGTAGCTAATCGCAAAGGCTTAGCCTGAAACTAAAAACTGTTATTCTTGCACTAAAATATTTATCGAGAGGATTTCTTGATTTTTGTTAACTTAACAAAAATATCCCCATTTTCTGAATTTTATCAGCCTGATCTGAGGCATTTCTGGAACCATGCTACACAAAGGAAAGTCACCAGTGATCTTCCCCTTCAGGTTATCTTCAGGGGTGGGATTCAAAATTTTTAACAACCGGTTCTGTGGGCATGGCTTAGTTGGTGGGCATGGCTTGGTGGTCATGTTATTGGCTGGGTGTGTGGCCAACTCAATATCACTCACATCGAGGCATGCATCTCCTCGCCTGGCCTCTCATGACTATGGGGATGCTGCAACAGTCATAAGTATGAAAAACTGTCATAAGTCACTTTTTTCAGTGCCATTGTAACTTTGAATGGTCACTCCACACAAGCAAAGTACCAGCAAAGGAGGGAAAAAAACTCCAGAGAAGTTCCTGAGACAGGAAGTCTAGTCCTGCCAAGAATGTAATAAGGGTTAACGGAGAGGCAGTTTCCGTAAGCAACACCAGAATGTTTCCTTCCTGCCTTCCTTACAGGATTAGGCCAGTAATTTCTTCTAACAACCGGTTCTCCGAACTGCTTAGAATGTTAACAACCGGTTCTAGCAAATAGGTGCAAACTGGTAGAATCACACCCCTGGTTATCTTCTAGATTTAAACTTGGACAGACTTCATCATGGGCTCTTCCATAATTAACTCTATAGATAGGTAAGCAATGGGAAGTTTTTCATGGTGACCTCCTGGTTCTGGAATGCCCTCCTTAGGGAGACTTAACAGCTGCTGTAAAGAAAGCCAGATTTGGTGTCATATTTAACATATGCAAACTCAGTTTAAATTGATTTTAGATTATTTCCTTGTTTCCTAGCTGAATGAGTGTTATGCCTCCGCTGTCATAATTGCATTTTCATGCCATGCGTGGATTATGAAGATTGAATCGTTGTCACTGCTGCCTGAGTGAAAGAATACAATGCTGTTACCAAGGGATATTTTTTACTGTATTATTCCTGAATTGTTGTTATTCATGCTTTTTATTCTATGCCAGTTTGGACCCTATTGTGAAGTAGTATCTAAATTATATTTTTTTAAAACCAAGTAAACCCTTCTGAATTTTTTCATATGGTATCATGTGTATCTCTACCGATGAAGGACTGGTTCAGAAGCAGATAAGATATAAAAAAATGAAAAGAAGGTCCTTTCTGGGTGGATAAATACAGGGTTCAATTTAAGTCAGAAGTAGAAACTCTGTGCTCCTTCAAATATTGCTGAATCATAAATCCTGGAGGCCCTAATCAGTATAGTAACTGTGGGATTACTGGGAGCTATATACAGTCATTTCTGGAGATCTAGTATATAATTCTTTTCCTCAGTACTGAGGCTACGTGTCAGAATTAAAGAGAACTGGAAAAATGTAATTTCTACTGAAAACCCACAAGCCTTTCACAAATCTCATCTCATACTGTCACATTACTTATTGGGATAAACATTGCAAGAATTCAAGTGTGCTGGCCAGAGAGACATTGCATTTATTATCATCTTGCTGGCTGTCTAGATGCAAGCACAGATATTGCATTGTATCAAAGTCAACAGAAAGAGAGCATTCAGAGATATAGTTCATTGCCTTTTGGTCTGCCATCAGCAGAGCGACAGCACAGAGGCTATTTATCGTTGCAAGCCCCAAAATAAGTACAGCATTATTGCTATATTATTTCCTAGTCAGCTGCTTTTTAATATTCCAAGCATGTCCAAGAAATCCTATCAGGACAAATTATAAGTGATGAAAAACCAATTAGTTTCCTGTACCACCCAGTACAAGTGAAGCCACAGGATAAACCAGAACTATATTATTTATCACTATATAAAAAGATTGTACAAGGAGGACCTTAAATGATTTAAAATATCATTTGGATACTCAAATGCATGGAGCAGAACCTCTTAAAATCATCAAGTAAAAGAAATAAAAAGGCCATCAAGCAGTGAAGACTTTACTTATTTTTTATTCTAGTAGAAACTAAGCTTTCTACAAGTTGATGCTTGCCCACCATATGGCATTCCAATTCCACATAATTGCCAACCACAAACAACCATGATGGTTTGTGACTTTGGAAACGTAATCCACAGTACAATTAAACTGCTGCCCAATGTGCTACATAGCATGGGAGGATCTAATGCTAATTCCAACATACCAGAAGAGCATCTGTTTTGGAAGGCTCATTAGACAGATAACGAAATTTACAAGCTCAACTGTAATACCAAAAAGAACTTGCCCCATTACAGATACAATGATCTCTTTCACTGAAACCTTTTTAGACAAAGTGATCAAACACTTCCACTACAATAACATGCACCTTTTGGCTTAACTAATAATTCTATCTTCTTATGTCAAAATAGGAAAATAAAGTATCAAAACCAAACTTACTTTCAGCAAAGCCAAGAAATGTAATCTTATTTCTGTCATATTGGGGCTACTTTTAGCATAGAAGTTCTTTAAAAAAGGACACTATGTTAAAGGCTATTCTGCATAAATATTCTTCATAGAGAAGCACGCTAATGTTAAAATGACAAGGTTCAGAGAGAACAGTCATAGAAGACTGAACACAGTTGAAAACTCTCTGAACACAAATATCTCTGTAATAATGTAATGAGTTCTTTTCCCAGGGTTAATCATGCTTCATCAACCTGCAAGAAGAGTATTCGAAGACATCTAGAATCTATTTTTTAATATGATGTACAAAGATACCATAGTAATGCTGGGAGGACGGAGCTGGTATCGCGACAATACGGCATGTGATCTTGGAGGTCTGAGATCTCTGCCAATATCTTTGACTGTGGATGGAGAAAGAATTGGCTTTTTTCTTTAGAGAAAACAAAAAGAAGATACATCAATTCAGAATGTATGGGATACAATGAAGGCATATGTCAGAGGCTTGGTAATAGACTATACAAGGAAAAGGAATACTATGAAAAGGCTAGCCGCTAAGGCTGTAGAGGATGAGCATAAAAGACTTGAAAAAGAACTACAGAAAATGCCACAGAAAAAGGACATCAAGCTAAAAATGGATATAATTAAACACAAAATGGGTCAAATGGAAAAAGAAGAATTAGCACAGAAAATTAGAGGTGCTAAACAGAACTACTTTGAAGACGCAAACAAACCAGGTAGATGGTTAGCATACAAATTGAGAAAGGAGAAAGAATCAAGGAAAATATTGCAATTAATAGATGACCAAGGCCAAGTTTGCCATGGTAGCAAAGAGAAGAAGGAAATCATTCGAGACTTCTATGGGAAATTATATATGCAAGAGAATATTGATGAGGAAAGAGTTAAGCAGTACTTACAGAATGCTAATTTACCTCAGATACCTAAAGAGACTGAAAAAATGTTAGAAAGCAATATAACAATGATGGAGTTAACTGAAGCACTCAAGAAGCAAAATAATGCAAAGGCACCAGGCCCAGATGGACTTCCAGCAGAATTTTATAAAACATTACAAGAATCGTTGAATCTTCCATTGCTAGAAGTTATGAATGAAGTTATGTTAAAGAAGAAGATACCTAAATCATGGTCAGAATCTGCCTATATTACACTTATTCCAAAAGAGGAGGCCAACCCATTACAAATTAAGACCTATAGACCCATTTCTCTACTAAATGCAGATTATAAAATCTTTGCTTCAATATTGGCAGAAAGACTTAAAAAATATTTAAATAATTTTATCCATCCTGATCAAAATGGATTTCTGCCAAAGAGACAAATTAACGACAATATGAGAGTAATCTTGGATACTTTGGAATATTACGAGGCACATCCTGAAAAACAAATGGCTCTGATATTTCTAGATGCACAGAAGGCATTTGATAATGTGAATTGGCAATGGATAACACTAAGAAATACTAGATTGTTGTCATTAGAAGGACATGATTTGTTGTTGGGGTGGCATGCTTTTTTATGGTACAAAGGAACTAAAACACAGGGGTATTTTAGAAGACATTATATATGGGGGTCCCTGTGGTTAAACTGGGAGAAGATTAAAAGACAATGTTATTTGAAAATTCCAGTCTGGTTATCGACTATTGAAGCATTTTCATATCCTATAATATATAAAAAGGAACAAACAGTTAGATATGGTGAAATATTGAATGAAAAGGGTGAACTTAAATCTATGAAAAACTAGAGGAATAAGGTATAAAGATGAATTGGTTTTCATATGCGCAAATACATTCAAGGTATGATAAAGATTCTAAAACAGAAGGTTTCTATGATAAACTGACTGACTTAGATAAGATTTTGACAGGTACTGATGAAAAGGTGATTAAAAAATTGTATGGATATTTATTAGAAATTAAACTAGAAGAAGAACAAGTTAAAGAAACTATGATTGCTTGGGGGAAGAATTTTGGATATGGGATTGATTTAGAGAAATGGCAAAAATTGTGGTCTCAAAATTATAAAATGACAATGTCAACAGCATATAAAGAAAATTTGTATAAGATGTTTTACAGGTGGCATTTTCCCCCGACAAGAATAGCAAGAATGTTCAAGAATAAATCTGAAAAATGTTGGAAATGTCATCAGACACCTGGCTCATATTACCATATGTGGTGGACTTGTGCGGATGCTAAAAAATACTGAACTAAAATCCACATGTGGTTGGAAAAAATGACAAAAAAACATATAGACTTGAAACCAGAGATATTTTTATTGGGAATTTTACCTGAAATATATAGTAAAGACTTGAAATACCTGATTGTAAATGTATTAACAGCGGCTAGGATTGTATTTGCTAAAAACTAGAAAAATGAGAAAATACCATCACAGGAGGAAATCATTAAGAAAATATTGGAATGTGCTGAAATGAGTAGATTGACATTTGAAATTAGAGAACAAGAGGATAAATAATTTTATAAAATTTGGGATCTTTTCTATCAATGGTTAGACAATAAAGTACAGTAATGAAATATGTAGACTTTTAGAAAATAATAAATATATAAAGATGTACTTCTTTCTTATTATATCTACAAAATGATTTTAGGATAGATTTGGGATGATAATATGAACTGTTATAAAATAAACTAAGTAAATTATGGTTATCTTGTAAAACATGAATGAATAAAAGTATAGTCAAATGATTGATTAATAATGATACTAAGGTATTTAATTTTTGATTGACAATATGAGATTATATGTAATGTAATTGTAATTGAAGACTACGAAATGGAAGCACAAAACAATTTGTAAACCAACCGGCACACTGTATGTACCTGTATATACCTATGGAAGATAGCTTGATGTTTTTATGTTTTGTTTGTTTATGTTTGTTTTTAAAAACCAATAAAATTTATTTTTTTAAAAAAAGATACCATAGTAATGCTACATAAGTACATGTCTGAAAACTGTATCCATGCAAAGTTTCCAATCTATAAATTGTTGTTGTTAGTTGCGAAGTCATGTCTGACCCATTGCGTCCCCATGGACAACATTCAGCCAGACCTTCCTGTCCTCTACTATCTTCGGAGTCCATTTAAGAATCTATAAATTAGCAGGATTCTAATTATTGATCAGAATATTTTCGATTATTACTTTTCTATTTTGGCCTTTCTTTCATATGTCCTTGTGGAGTACTGAGAAATACTCAGATTTCTTCATCTAAATTATTTGTCTATCTGTTTAGTTTTTCCTGGCATAATAGTCTGGAAAAGGAAAAAAGGAATGGATTTGATTCATAACTTGTTACTATTGTTAGAACCTGTTAGATAAGTACTGTTAGATACTGAGGGAGATGGACAGTTAAGAAATACTAAATAAATGAATGAATGAACAAATAAGGGGGAAAGCAAGCAAGCAAGCATAACCTTTGGGATGGACAACCAAGTAACAAGTAAGTAATCCTAACAGATGCAGGCAATTAAGTAGCTTAGCACCTCAGGAAGAAGCATCTAGCAACCCTAGATAAGTGAAGATGAATTACAAAAGAAGAGATTACCAGAATGAGAAGCATAATGAATTTACATTATTTATCATTCCTGATAAAGTCTATAAGTGCTACAATATAATTAAACACATAGTTGTATTTGTATTTTTAACAAAAAAGTCAGCCTATAGAATAGCAAAAATAAAGTGTGGGAGAGTAATAAGACTTTGAAAAGAAATTATAGAAATTTAGTTCTCACCCAATGATTGGGTAAGCCAATGCAAGGATAGAATATCAAGTATTTCTATTCATCATGGAACAGGAACTACAATGTCTGTTGATTTAATAAAATATTTTCTTTATATTTAAAAGTAATATGTCCTAAGACTGTGATGGCGAACCTATGGTACGCGTGCCAAAGGTGGCATGCAGAGCCCTCTCTGTGGGCACACAAACAATCACCCTAGCTCAGCTCCGCCACACATGCATGAGCACCTCCCACTGGCCAGCTGGTCTTCGAATCTCTGTCGTGCACACGGGGGGCAGGGCGCATTCACAGGGATGCATGCGCATACTCAGGTAGTGGGACACATGCACGGGGACGTGTATGTATTGCATTTTGGGAATGCACACACTTGAGCTTTTGGCACTCAGTGCCAAAAAGGTTAGGTATCACTGTCCTAAGAAATACATCAACCTGGAATTATTTTACATGAAACGAATTCACTTTGGCTATATTATGAAATACTATAATAAAGGAAATAACTGAATTAATCCATATTTGCAAATTTCCATTGTAGTTTTTGGGAGTTCACTAAACAAAAGTTTTGGAAATTTTGAGGTTGCCTCTTAATTAATCATAGCATCAAATATATATATATATACATATACATATACATATACATATACATATACATATACATATACATATACATATACATATACATATACATATACATATACATACATACATACATACATGTATGTATGTATGTATGTATGTAAATCTTGTGGACTTAATGCTTATGTATCATCAATGAGAGAAAAGTCATCAATGAGAATGAAAATACTGTACCTACCTATGAACACACAATTAGGAATACATTTTGTGAGGACTATGATTGGGATAGGGGTTGAATGTGTAAAAAGTAATTCTTTGTTATGGTCAAGGAAGAACAAAAAAAATCTCAATTTAAAAATTAGAAGTGAAGCAAAACGTAATAGTAAATTATAAAACTTGCTGACAATAAAGCAACAAAAGTAACATGGGGACATAAATTGATAGGTTTTACAAGCAGTAAAGTTTAGCAATGTTTAAGGAGACCATGACATTCTGACTGGCCAATAAATAGTGAAAATAAAATGAAGTTGAGTGGCTTGGGAACTTATTAAAATGGAAGTTATAAAGTATGGAAGAACATCCTTACAAAAAAGTACAGTATAAAAAGAAGTGAGTTGTTGAGATGTAGAGCCAGTTAGATCTAGTGATTAAGTCACCATGGTTGCAAAGCTGGAGACTGTGAGTTTGATTCTTACTGCGTTACCTTATGCCTGCAATTCTCTCTCACCCAACCCTCACACGGTTGTTTTTGTGGGGAAAATAGGAGGGGGTGTGTTGGGTATGTTGGCTGCCTTGGGTTATTTGTAACATAATAACAGATATCAGATAATCAGAGTTGGAAGGGACCTTGTAGATCATCTAGTCCAACCCCCCGCCCAAGCAGGAGACCCTACACCATTTCTGACAAATGGCAGTCCAATCGCTTCTTGAAAGTCTCAAGTGATGGTGCTCCCACAACTTCCGAGGGCAACTTCTGTTCCATTGGTTGATTGTTCTCACTGTTAGAAAGTTTCTCCTTATTTCCAGGTTAAATCTCTCTTTGTTCAGTTTTCATCCATTATTCCTTGTCTGGCCTACAGGCACTTTAGAAAATAGCTTGACCCCTTCCTCCCTTAAGGTGGGATATGGATGGATGGATGGACAGACAGATAAATGTGGCTCCTACTACACAGACATATAGAAGTTGAGTTGCTTATAACATGTTACAAAATTTCTCTTCCAACAGAGCTGTAGGTAACATTGGAAGATACCACCATAATCATAAGGTTATTTTACAGTTTGGAATAATTGTTTGATTAAAATATTTAGTTGACCTGATATTATAAAGGTGTTACTGTAAAAATGTATCTCTTAGAAGGTACAAGTGATTTAACTGTCAGCTGCCTTAATGCTAGCATACCCTGACCAAAGCTAAACACTAACGAAATTTCCTGAGATAAATTGTAATAATACAGATTTTTTTGGAAATATTTTCTTGATTACATTATGTATTTATTACATTTTAGATAAAACATTTGTCAGCTAATGTCATTGGAAGTAATACTAAGGTGAAAAATACATTAACTATAAGTCAAAGATGCTTAACCATATTCCCATCTGCCACCTTAGTAATACTAGCTTCTTGATGAACATCACTGTACGCTGAGAACCACTGAGCAGCTGGGAAGAAATTTTGATGAAATTTCCGATTACAGATTGTAGAGATGCAGAAGTGACATAACAATTCAAGCTGTGCACCATAAATTAGTTGTGCTTTGGCTTCAGGAGGAATAACCTTATTGCTGTAAAAATAAATAATACACCACCAGAATGACAGAAATACTGAATGACTCATGCCAATTATGTAATACATTATCCAGATAAGTTTATTGTGTATTGGAGGCTTGAAAGCATTTAGAATTGGGTATATTAAAGACATAAAATAAAATATGTCATAATAAACGTATCTTAAAGTATTAAGTGAAAATAAAGGGGGTGTCAAAGAACAAGTACAATAAACAAAACATTACCTTTCAACCATAACAGAAATTTCTATACATGCCAGTTACCAACTGTGAAGTATCAGAAAGAGCTTCCCTGATATTCAAAACCTTGCTTTTTATAGGAAGTGGAACACATCACATAAAACTGTATTAGATCTGAAAAATGTATATTGGGGGTGGGGGAATAGGTTACAAATGTCAGCAAGAAGATTAAAGATAAACTTAATGGGGAGATGTTCAAAAAGGATTATAATAATATACAACATGTTCTCTGTGCGTGTGTCTTTGAGTCAGTCTTGACTTCTGCTGCCTGGAGAAATCCTTTCAAATTTCAGGCAAGATTTCAGAAATGGTTTGCCATTTCCTGCTTCATAGGGCTAAGAGAAAGTGACCGGCTCAAAGTCACCAAGTAGCTTTATGCCTACGGTGGGACTAGAACTATATTTTCTGCTTTCTGGCCTTTTTCCTTCTACAATCAGACTGGCTCTATACTATATATTAGAAACCATAAATGTAAATGTTGAAAGCTTTTCTCTTCATCCATCCTTTTCTCCCACCACCATTTCTCTCATCTCCAGAATCTTCTTCTATCAATAGTAATTAGTTTCCTCCTTTTCCCTAAAGATTCAGTGCTCCTGGATATTATTCCCTTTTGCCTGATAAGTATTGGAAATCTGTTTTGAGCCTTTCAAAGCTGTTAATCCCATATTCACTTTGGAATAAAATGAAGGAAAGTGGCACAACTGTTTCCTCTCAAAACTAACATTCAACTATAAACAGTACCTTGAGATTTCTCCCACCCTCTTGCTTCCCATTTTGGACCTTTTTATAGACTGAATCTATTCACAAACTCCTCAGTGCTTTAACAATAGATATACTTCTTTCTCCAAGACCAAAATCTTGAATGGGGAGAAATGAAATGAAACCAAGAAAGACAGTTACTAATATGTAGAAGGAAAAACCCAACCAGACAAGACAAAATTACAGATTGCAGCAGAAATTGAAAGACAGAAGAGGAGGAAATGGAAGAAGATTATTAGGTAGGTCTGGTGCAACATTTCAGATTCAATCTCCTAAAGCTGTTTGGAAGATTGTTGCTCCTATCTACAACACTTAACAAAAGTTCAACATATAAAGCACTTGCAACTTTTCCTAGGAAAGGGTAGGATTGCTTTAAATATCACAAACAGATCTTACATTCTCACAGGGGTGGGATTCAAAAATTCCAGCAATGGGTTCTCTGCCCAGTTGCTTGGTGGGCGTGGCCATGGTGGGCGTGGCCTAGTTGGCATCCTGCAATGTTGGAGGGTGTTTTCGCTTCCCCCGGGCTCTGGAGGCCCTCCAGAGGCCAGAAACAGACCTGTTTCCAGACTTCCAGGAGCCCGTTTTCACCTTCCAGAGGCTCTGGAGGCTTTCCTCAAGCCTCTGGGATGGTGAAAACTGACTCCCCCAGGCTCCAGAGGCTGGAAACAGGTATGTTTCCTGACTTCCTGAACTTCCAGGAGGCCCATTTTCGCCTTCCTGAGGCTCCAGATGCTTTACTTGAACCTCTGGGACAGCGAAAACTGCCTCCCCTGGACTCCAGAGACCGTCCGGAGACTGGAAATGGGCCCACTTCTGGATTTTCAGAGCCTCCAGCAGGCCCATTTTTCTCCCTCCCCAAGGCTCCATGTGGGCCCTATACTGTCTGTGGAGACTCCTGGGAATGGATGGGAGGGGTGGGCATGACCTGATAAGTATAGGAAAATCCCACGCCAGCCAGGAGTGGGATTTGGCAGTTCGCTGAACCAGCCATACTGTTAGCAACGGGTCCGCCCGAACCCGTAGCAGCCTACCACTGCATTCACACTAATACACTGGCCAAAGCACTTTTTAGATTAAAACGACAATTATTAATGGCAAGAACAAGACAATTATATGAACCCATATAATGTTGTTCAAATCTATATAAGCCTCAGCATCACCATGTAGAAGCAGCTATTCTGTTCATCATGTATTCTTTGATATTTAAATCCCCCCTTTTAATAAATATTTTTAGTTTGAAAAAGGTGCTAGCAGACTCCTAAAATTTTTTGCTACCAGAGACTAATAGGACTTTCATCTACTGTCCTTCTTTGTATTAACTGTCTTGTAATATATAGTACTTTGTACTATTATACATGTACTTTGTTTGTTTTTTCATTAAGCTGCTAGAAATAAAATATATTACTCTATTTCTAAATATACTTTTTAACTCTGAAACAATAATACATATCTTTCCAAACTGATCAGAAACTACAGAAATAGTCATACAAATGTTTTATCAAACATGGTAAATATGCTAAGTGAATATTTATTTATTTATTTATTTATTTATTTATTTGATTTGCCAATTGTTTACAAGATAATAAGTATAAGTGTATACATAGTTGTGAATACATGAAATGGGTACATATAAGAAAAATAAAAGAAGAATAAGAGAAACAATAGGACAGGGACGGTAGGCACGTTGGTGTGCTTATGCACGCCCCCTACAGACCTCTTAGGAAAGGGGTGAGGTCAATAGTAGACAGTCTAAGGTTAAAGTTTTTGGGGTTTGGGGAAGAAACTACAGAGTCGGGTAGAGTATTCCAGACATTGACCGCTCTATTGCTGAAGTCGTATTTCCTGCAATCAAGTTTGGTGCGGTTTACTTTGAGTTTGTATCTATTGTGTGCTCTTGTGTTGTTATGGTTGAAGCTGAAGTATTCATTGACAGGTAGGACATTGCAATGTATGATTTTATATACCATGCTTAAATCAGACCGAAGACGGCGTAATTCAAGGTTTTCTAGTTCTAGAATTTCAAGTCTGGTGGCATAAGGTATTCTACAACGAGTAGAGGAGTGGAGAACTCTTCTTGTGAAATATTTCTGGACTTTCTCAATTGTGCTAATATCAGATACGTAATGTGGGTTCCAGACTGATGAACTGTATTCGAGTATTGGTCTAGCAAATGTTTTGTATGCTCTGGTTAGTAGTGTGATATTACCAGAGAAAAAGCTACGTAGGATTAGGTTAACAACTCTTAATGCCTTTTTGGCTATGTAGTTGCAGTGGGCTCGAGCACTTAGATCATTAGAGGTGAGTATTCCAAGGTCCTTTACAGAGCTTGGGTCATCAACAAGATCTTGACTATTCAGCTTGTATTTTATTTTCTGATTTTTTTTGCCAATATGTAAGACAGAGCATTTATTTGTTGAGATTTGAAGTTGCCATTTGTTTGACCATTCTGATACATAGTCAAGATCTTTTTGTAAGGGGAAGGGGCAAGTCAGAAGAACTGTGAAGAAACCCCACTGATAACGAATGCCTAATAATGTCATAGCACAGTTCATAAGAACTTCACAGCTATTATTCTAAAACTGTCACTGGACATTAGAAGTTCTATTAATAATAATGCAATTTAATGCCTTTGTAATAAGCTTACACAATTGACTTTATAGACGAACAAGGTGTAAAATCAATGGTTTCTTGAATTTAGAGAAATACTATTAACATACAGTAAATCTCCAGTGGACAAAAATTACCCACATTGAATGGGGGGGGGATCTATTTTATTCATACTTCTCTAGTACTGAATTCATTTTTACGATATGGCGGAATCCATACCTACAATGCTCAATTTAACTTCCAAGATTTTTGTCAGGTTCACAAAATGAATTGAGTCATCTAAAAAAGTATGTATGCATAGGGTGAAATGTAATCTGGATTCACAGGAAAGAGTGGCTGCATTCCAGAGGATCAAGAGACAGCAAAGTCTAGATCAGGGATGTCAAACTCATGTCATCACCGCAGCATCATGTGATGTATTGGGACTTTTTTCCCCTTCACTAAACTAGGCATGGGCATGGCCAACGTGTGACACATCTGGCCCATGGTCTGGGAATTTGACAGCCCTGGTCTAGATAGTTTGGTTAGGAGGAAGAGGGTCAAGACAGCTCCTGCCTAGAAATTCTAAGAATATTTGTTTATTGCAGTTTGTTTTGGTTTAGCAACATTTATGTCTATAGGTGAAGTATAAAGGAAATGACTTTGGAATAACTCATTGTGTCTTTCTTGTTTTGGAGCTTGACAGTGTATAATGTGGATGTGTGATACTATAGAGTAGGATAATATAATACCCTACCCTGTGTATATACATTTGTTTGTGTGTGTGTTTGTGTGTATGCATGTGTGCCTTTAAGTCAGTGTTGATGCCTGGAGGCTTCCTGGACTGGTCCTTGCAGTTTTCTTGGCAAGGATTTTCAAAAGTGATTTGCCAATGTTTCCTTCTTAGAGCTGAGAGAGATTGACTGTCCCAAGGTCAAGCTGATACCTAAGGCCTAGAGCTCATGGTTTCCCAGTTTGTAGCCACAAGTCCAACTGGCTCTCATATACTATAGTATAGTATAATCATACTGTTTCCATACAATCATGCTCTCTTGACTATCTTTTCACCTAATCCTGAGGTGAAAAATTAACGTTAGTGCCAAGTAATTTTGACAATTCTTAGACCAAAAAACCCCACCCTTTCATGAAAAACAAAAATGGAAAAACATTTGTTTAGTAACAATATTGTATATTGAGTAACACAATAGAAGCTTATAGGCCTATCTTAAATCCTTAGCTTTGCTAGCAGAAGGCTTTAAATGGGACAGATTTCCCCATGGTCTGCAGAAGGATGGAACTGAATCTGCAGATGAAAATCTACCATCAGAACAATTCTTGCTGGTATTCCAAATATGCAGGCCTGAGACAGGACATTTTAGAGACAGGTGGTATCTGTGCACAAATGTGTCTGCAAGCAGTGAATTCAAAACCACACCAATCATTTAAAAATAGCCAGGATCTGACATACCAAATTGAAACTGTCAGAATAAAATCTCACTATTTCTTTTCACCATTTTGAAAGGAGGGGGGGGGAGAGAGAGAGAGAATAGCATCTAAAATATCAGAAAACCAAAGACACTCTATATTCCCAAAAAATATGGATAAAAATTGACCTCTGTACAAATTTTCTCTCTCACCAATTTATTTTACTGATGTGTCACTGTTTCTGCAAAGGAGCACAGAATGAAGAACATAAAAAGCCACTTATTATTTTAGCTAAACTCAACAATACATGAAGGAGCCTGTTCAGAAAATGTGCAGAATTGAGCCATTGCTACTAAAAGACCTTGTCTCCGATCTCCACAGAGAAAACTGTGCTGACTAGTGATATCACCACCCTGAACCTATTTACTAATCAGTCTGCAGAGGAAGGATGGCTTGTTAAATTCTTGGATCATAAGTCAATTAATTGAACAAATACAAACTTAAATTGGTCTGGAACTCAAGGCCAGCCAGCAAGAAATTTACAGGTCTATCACATGATCCCCTAAGCTTTAAAACTAGAAGCTAGTTAGTAACTACCACATTGTTAAGTGTTATGAAATGGCAAAATGCGCTATATGACCCTTTCCTGATATAGAAACAAAATAATGAGGCAAAGTTTATTTCAATTTCTACTCTAAGGAAGGTATTTTTTTAATGTTCTATTTTCTGAAAACACAAAAAGATGCTTCTCTGTATAATTGCAAGTCGCAGTTCTATTTCACATGCTGCTCCTTCCTACTTCAGTGAGACTTTTGACGAGACTTTCTCCCACTCGAATTTCTGGGAGGAAAAAGGTCATGTATTAATCACTCTATTGTACCAGTGATGGTTCTAGTCATTGTTAGAGAAAGCTTACATTATTCCTCCTTTCTGAACTTTAGCCAATTGAAGAAGGCAAAATAAGGACTTTGGACAAAACAAAAGGAGGAGGGGAATCTTCAAACTCAATAATTCCTTGATTGTTCCTTGCCGGGGAAAGGAAAATATGTAAGTTAAATTTTAAATGGAGGGAACTAAGTAACTTTCAAAAAGTTTTCCAGTTACAGGGCTTGTCAAACTACAACCTCCAGGTCAAATCCACAGCCTGCCTGCTGTTGTATGATTCATAACCTAAGAATCGATGGATGGGCAGCAAATCATCAGGTTTGAAGGTCAGCCAAGCTCTTGGGGCAAGGGGTGGACATCCTGGTGAAGGTGGCAGCCTATCACCAGTCTCCTTGCAGATAGGTTGACGCTATCCAACGGCTATATGCTTCTTGACCTCTGCCCCTATGAAATCAGAAGAGGATGGAACCTGGCCATTTATAGAAAACATTTACCAACCCCTGATCTAGTGCAGTGGTTCTCAAACATTTTGGACACAAGACCCTTTTACAATCTTAAAAATGACTGTGGTCCCCAAAGAGCTTTGGTTTTTGTGGGTTATATCTATCAATGTTTATTGTATTAGAAATTAAAATTGAGAAATTTTTAATATGAGAAACAATGAAGGGTGGTGGGACTTCAGGTTTTGAAATTTCTGCAGAAATACAGATTGCCTCTTTTTTTAAAATCTTATTTCCCAAAACCTGATTCTGTCAACTATAAAAGAGAGCATGATTGATGACTCTTGGCTATGGATGTTTTTTCATTGGATACACCCAGAGGGGTGGGGGGGGGAAGCAGGATAAAGGGCGACAGTGAATTACGTATCTCAGAATTGGCTACACTCAGATTAGTGCTGGACGTAGAATGTTACCTTCAAATAAATCCTCTTTAGTTTTGGGAGTGTAGCTCAAGGCTCATGATTTAATTGGAGTAACTGTTGGAACCCTGACAGATTCTAGGTAATCTGACTAAGAAAAAAGGAATCTAGCATTGCTGCCTTTCTTTTTAATGTATCATTACATTTTTCAATATACATTCTTTAGAATTCTTAAAGTCACTTAGTAACAAACAGCAATATGGCATGTATTTAGAAAAGGATTATATTTCACTAGATGAAAATTGATAAAAAATGGATTACTCATGATTACCTCTTTTTTTCAATCATCCACATCCATTTGTTTAAAGTCAGCATCAATTGGTAATTCTAGCTCTTGATAAAAGATTAATGGATGGATAATGGAAATTCAAAGAAAGGATTATTTCAATATAAATAACACAACATAGTTTTATGATCACTTTAGTTAATATTGTTTACAATAGAAAGAAATTGAAGGATTATGTTCTACTGATGTTTGGTTTTTTTAGCTGACACACTGGAATTTTGGTTGCAATTTAAAACTTTCTACAAAAAAGAAATACTTTTGAAAGAGGAAAAAAATCATTTTCTTTTCTTTAAGGTGGCAGGTTTCTCTAGGAACCTTCTAGCAATCTTACTGAAACATAATCCATTTTTGAATCCTCCATTCTAGACAAATAGTCTCAATCTGTTTTGTTATTTGAACTATAGACAAACCAATAATGGAAAAACAAGTATGTCTATCTGGACATCATAAATACATAATTATTAGCTATTTTGGAGTGAGAAGCTACTGGTTTCATTCTTTGCCATTTCAAAATAAGCAATTAGTAAGAACTACATCTGTCTCCTTAATTGCTCTTTGACCTTACAAACTCAGTTGGAAACAAAATATAAATACAACTGGGTTGTAAATGGGTTTACTTACTTATTTGTCCTTAACTTCCCTAAGTCTCAGATCATAGCAAAGGAGCAATAAAAATGCAAACCATAAAAAAATAAAGAGATAACATCACTCTGATCTATAGCAGCTGCTGAAAGATACTAGAATGACTGATGAATGAGGAGACTTATGACCAATTGACTTGCAATTATGACAGCCACAGCATGCTATGGTCATGTGATCACCTTTTGTGACTTTTTAACTGTCAACTTCTGACAGGGAAATTCAATGCAGAAGCTGGCAGAAAGTCACAAATACAGTCATGTGCAATTCATTTAATGACCTCGACTGGAATTGCTGTCATAAGTCAGCATGTTCACGTGATGTCACATTTTATGTCTGCAGAACTTAGCAATGGAGTTGCTAGTCTATCTGAACGATATATAATTATAGGTACTCCTTGCTTAACAGCCACTTGTTCAGTGACCATTCAAACTTACAACAGTGCTGAATGAGTGATACTGGTCCTTATACTTATGAAGATCACAGAGTCCATATTCTGGTCACATGTTCACAATCAGAGTGCTCAACAACCAGTTCACAATTACGGTGTTGCAGCACCTCACAGTCTAGTGATCAGCATTTAAAATCTTCACTTCTTTCTTCTGACAAGCAAAACCAATGAGGAAGCTGACAGGAGATCTCGGATGACATTGTGCTTAAAGACAGTACAGGATTCACTTAATGACAACAAGCAGAAGTGCCAAAACTGCCAGCACTAAGCAGCATGGTCACATGATGTCACACTTTACAATTGTATTACTTTAATGGAAATTCAAGTTCCAATTCCTGTAATTACCCATTACCTTTATAAGCTATAGATGCAAGCAAGTAAATCTTTTGTACACTTAGAAGAATATGAATGGAAAACAGCTCTCTTCTTACTGTTCAGGCAGAAGGGGCATATCTTCCTTAGAGACCAATCTTTAATACTTTATTTTAAAACTCATCCTCCTATTCAAAATTCTGAAACAGTGCTAAATTACTTTAGAGTATTACTGAAGAGAAGGAACATAATTTATTCTTTTTTTAAAAAAAATAGTCTATGCATACGAGTATCTAAATCAAGGCCTCTATGCTAATACAGAATTATTACTCCAGATGAAAAAAGTCATTTATTTATGTACTTGACATTGAGTCATTTATCTATGCTCTTCCTTATACACATGTACTTCAGTTTATAAAATATAAAGCACACAATAAAAACAATTTAAAAATTAAATAATAATAGAGTCAAAATTGGGAGGGGGGGGGAGATAAGGAAAAATAATATCCACCAAGGCTCATTCAGACAGCGTTCCAGAGGGTAGGCGTCACACAGAGAAAACCACTCAAAAGCAACTCAAGATGAAACCTCCAATTCTCAGCTAATATAACAAAAAACCCCATAATGAATTCAGCAATTGAATAGTGTATGTATCAAAGGTATTCATTGGTTATCTTGGTCCTAAGTAATTGAGGGTTGTGGTGATAACTAAAACCAAAAGCCTAGGATGTATGCCTTGATGACAAAATAGTAGTTAGCACATTTGTTTCAAGAGCTGTTACGTAGGTTGAGCTAGGTTTTCCATTTAACAACCTGTACCATCTACTGCTTCTGAACTAAGAACGAGGGCAATTCTATATTCTATGCCATCTGCAACTTCCAAGCAGAAAAGGGTGCAAGGTTACCCTTGTATAAGGGTAGTCTGCAAGATGCATGTTAGTTACCTAAGGATGACAAAGCATATCCCAATCTAGGAAAGGCCACAGATGACATGCCAACTAAAAGCAGTAGTAGCCAATTTAAGCCATGATGATTAGTTGAGCTTTTGACAGTACTTGAGACAGTAGTTTTGACAATTACTTGAGCTACTGTCAATAAAGGATCTAGGAGAAGCCACCAAGTATGAATTTATTCTTTCTGACAAATTGTGACTACACTGATAACAGGCAAATTCCCAAACTTGGGAACTACCTACTCACAAATTTCAAGATTAAACCTCATTTCTTAACCATCATCCATTGTGTCACTTCAGATAGATACTGATTCAAAATATGTGTATCCTCTTTTAGCTCAAAAATTATAGAGAAAAGATTTGTCATCAGCATATTGATGACACCTAATGTCAGCCCCATGATGTAGATCAGACCAAGAAACAGTCTCCACAGAAGTCTAAAATTACTTTTATTATTAGTATTATAATAACATCTTGCATGTTTGTGTTTTATTTCTCTCTTATACGCCTGTAAAACTAAGGATCTATCTGAGTCAACAGGTGGTTTTGGATTATTATTATTTGGAATTATTACTTGAATCAGACTTTTCACTTCGTAGTTCTGGGAACATAACTCTCTGATCTCTATCAAGGTCATTCTCATTATTCTCTACATGCAACCCCCAAAACTCCTGATAACAAAGCATCATTAAATAGATTTAAATAACTCTAGGGATTAAAAAATTGCTCCCTGGCATCCAAGAACAAAGTTGCCAGTTCATAAATAGGATTATTTAAGTCAATAGAGTGACCTTGGGTCATTCACTCACTCTCAGCAATAAGAAGGCAATGGCAAAACCATCCCCAAAATCTTGCCAAGAAAACTGCAGGGATTAGTCCACACAGCCAGTAGGAGGCAAAACTGACTTGAAGGCACCAAAATAAATACACCAACACACCCACCAACCTACTTTTTGATGTATTGCTTACAGCCAGAAGCTGCATTACTATAACAAGGTTCTGACTTCAATTCACAAATACAGGCTGGGGAATACAATGCTTAAAGGTATCAAAAGCAGAATCAACAGAGTCACATTCCCTCTGTATTTCATGCAGATCCTTTCTAAAAACTAAGTTAGAATCCACAAATTCTTTTTGAAGAACAACTCTACCTACACAAGAACCACACTGATATAAAGAGGGATTTTGTGACTGGGCTATTACTGACATAGTTCTCTGCTTGATGGCTATTTAAGAATACAATGGACTCCCTCGCTGTAATGCAGTACATATGAGAGTATAATTAATTTATGACTGGTTGACCTGAAAGTCTTATACCACTTGCACGCTAGCCATTTTCTGCCCTCTTTCATTGTCCACCGACTGCCCAGAAAACTACGGACAATACTGGTGTTGCACTCAGAAGTAATTGTATCAATAGTCCATATCACAGAGTTTCAAAGGCATCAAGATAACTTGGTCTGGTTTCTGGGGATTTTTTTTACAACATTCAAGAATGTCTCAGGATATGTAAGGCAAGTAAGGGATTTGATAACTAGGTTTGAAGAGGCTTCCTGGTGAACCAAATGATATTCCTACAAACCACAGGAAGTCCCTGTTTGGAAAAGAAACAGAAGCAGGAACAGAATTATAAGAAAGCAGAATATGCTATAGCAAAAGATCTGTCAACTGATTCTACACAAAGTGTTTACAGACAGGGATATTATAAATGTAAAACAAAAATGCCGATATTTCTAAGAAAAAATAATGTGGCATCTGTAACAATGATGATAAGAAATAAGTATTAGCTTGACAGAGACTAAAACATTCTTTCTGCTTCCTGCCACAAAGTAATGAACTTTCACATACTGAAACAATAGATAATGTTATACTGGGAAAGCACAGCTTTGGCACAAAAATGAAAATTCATAGAAATCCAGATAAGCTTCTTGGGCCTTGGTGGCACATGTGTGAGACTGATAACTACAGACATACTAGCTCAAGACTGATAGCAATGAAGTACATGAGGCACATTTAGCATTTGTACCAGTGGTACATTTGTGGCTAGGATGAAGCACCAACTTCAGTTTTTACTTCTCTGCCAAAATACAAAACCAACAAACAAACTTGATAGGCCAGTAAACTCTGATCTAATGTAGTATAGTACAATCATTACCTAGTTACAATGCAGTAATCCCTACTGGATGCATATCTGAGAGCTGTGTATGAGAGGAAGCCATATATTCTAACATAAAACTTGATTGGTATTTGTCCATTGCTTCTTGTATTGCTTCAGGTGCTTTAGACAATAGGTCGACCCCCGCACATGCCCCGCCTTCCACACATGTGTGCCAGAGACCCAAAGACCAGCTGGCCGGCAGGGGGTGCGCGGACACATGCATGGCAGAGCTGAGCTGGGATGATGGCTCACGTGCCCAGAGAGACGGCTCTGCATGCCACCTCTGGCATGGGTGCCATAGGTTCGCCATCACGGTTTATCTGATTATAGTCTTGGTTACGGTTCTTCTTGCTTTTCCTCAGGTTTATTACTCTTTCTGCCCTGGAGAACTATTTACACTCTAGGACAATCTTATATTAACTTCTCGTCTTCTCTATAACTTAAGACTGACTTCTTTGATTACATTAACTATTATTATGAAGCTGACTATAACACATTAAACAGATTCAGAAAGACTGCGTTGTAGTTTTCTGAATCTTTGGAACTACCATAAAGATAATAATCAGATCTATGTAAGAAAATATTTTAAAGATAACTGCTGATGAGAAGTTGGCAATGAAAATCGAATGCCAAGACGAAAGCTTACGTGCAGTTTAGCAATCTGATGCCAGGTAGAAGACAAATAGGTAATTTGTAAAGATGAGGTAATTTTTAACTGAAGTAGCATAAATGTCTGGTAGGGGTCACAATGACCTCATATATCATGACATCGTTACACATATCATGCATAGATTGCAACTGGTCTTAGTCTAATCATGACAGCACAATATAAATGATGTACATTACATAATTCACATCATTCTAAAATAACATCATGGTTTATGTGATATCATTTTCCCTCTGCCTACATGAAAAAGTCATGAGAAATATGTTGATGAACAAACAGAACCCAAAAGCCAAACTCTACATAGTGCACTCTATTCTAATTCCATGCATGCAAATTCTAGACTTTTTCATCACTGGATAAGACACCAATAATTATAGATTTGATTAGCAAAAAACATCATTGTGACAATTTAAAGGTGACCACATTAAAAAGTCCTAACAATTATGTTGTAATGTCTTTATTGCACTTCTGAATGTTTAAAAATTATTAATATATTCCAAATTTGGAGCTATGCCATCAAGCTAACTTATCGATAAGTATTACATATTGGAAGCCAACATTTGCTGTTGGCGAGAACTATAATATTTGTAAATAGGTCTACGCTTTCCAACTCAAAATCAAAAGTAAGGATGAAACTGGGACATGCCTAATAGATGAATACAAAAGCAGCTTTTATTATGCAGAATTGGAAAATACAGGAGCATTTAAAATTTGAATCCACAGGGAAAAAATTCAGAATAAAGTCAGGTAGCCTATTTTATTTCTACATGAAAACCACTTTTGGAATTTTTGTAAAAAGCCACAGGAAATGAAATTTTGATTTTGGGATTTGATTAGAATTATATGGGATTAGAGAAATAATGTAGACAATTGTGAACTTTATAGTAAATGTTTATTTTTTGTCTAAGAACGCTGGAAGTCAACCATTTTCTATTTTATTTCTTTTTTGTTTTTTGCACTTTTATCTTGCTTTTTTCTTGATTTTATCTTTTTTCAATTCTTTTTTTTCCTTTTTTTCTTGCTCATTTATGTTATTTTTTTAATTTAATAAGTATATTTTAACAATGGGGGAAATTGGATTGTAGATAACTATAGTGTTCAGTCTGGATGCATACAATTTTTTGTCTATATGGCCAATAATGGTTATTATCTGTTTTTCTGGAATGCAGGTATAGCTACTTCTGGTACGTGATATAGATTTTTCCCCATCAATTGGGAGCTGCTGCTGCTGCTTCTAATTTCCTCAACAGAAAGCTATCTTTACTCTCAGATCCCTGTTTTACCCAGCCCAAGGATCATATCATTCTCTACCCTACCCTGCACATTTGGAAGGGTGGCATACAGGATGGCGGAGAAAGCAGTCAAAATGCCTTATAAAAGCAGAAATGTTTATCAGAGCCTTACCTCATTGAAGTCCTTCCACTTACAGAAGGCCAAATTCCATTCATAGCCATTAGGAACATTCCATCTATTGAGTTACTCACTCATATTTTTAATTGAAAAAAAATGCTCTGAAAAAGAGCGATATTAGTCAAAATTTAGAATTAATATCCCAGTAGCCTATTTTTGCTATCTCAACTGAAATCTTACCTCCAACATGTATTCAACAGCATTTCTGATACTTCTTATCTGCCCACCTTTTAAAAATGAAAACTTGCTTGTGAGAAAAATATACAATATTAATATACCAGAATACTGCACTCCAACTTGACGCAAAGCTCAACCTTATGGAATAAGACAACATACCTTAATGTTTAATCACTCAAGGTAGAAGGCCATCACCTGGCCCAGTCGATTCCAAATCGTTCCCAAAGCACTGTCCCACAATAGTTATGTACTTTTGTATCCAGCAAGAAACAGGTAGTTGCTATGGCAACTATACTGGAAAGTTGAAGATGGAATTTAAATTTGTTAAAGTTAAATTATTTGGGGGGTTTAGTGGATTCAGTTATAGATTAGATTTTCAACTTGGACTAACCTTGACAATCAGAAAATCACCTGTTGCTCCAGGTCACTTCCGGTTTGTCGGCTTCGCGAGCGGCAGGGATTTGCGGCTGCGCGATCCCTGCCGCGCTAGCGTTTTGGGGCTCCGACCCACATGGGTACGGAGCCAGGCTGCCCCTGCAGGGGCAGCTGAAGGTAGGGGGATCCGGAGAAGGGACTGGGGGTGTTGCAGACCCTCCCTGGCCGGCAGAACCCCTTTTCCCAGGACGGTGCAGCGGCGGTCCGTAATGGCCGCCACAAAGAAGCTGGCAGCCGGGTAAGAATGCGCAGGAGGAAGTGGAAAAAGTGATTGAGAGGAGAAAGTTTTTCTTGGCTCCTAGGACTCTAAGACTTATTTAATAAAATTCCTGAAAAGTATGACTTTCTGAATAATACCTGCCAGAAGAGGAAAAAAGCGGCTGTTTGAAGGTGCTGAAAGGATAGCTTTCCTCTTTTCCTACGGAATAAATAACTGGATATTAAGAAACCTATTTTTAGGTGGAAATTGGTTTTAAGCGATGAGTGGGAAGAGAGAGGATTAAAAAGAAAATATTTGTATGCTAAGATTTGTTGGAGCAGATGCCTTAAGGATTTGAAGACTAGAATATATTGTAATAAGATTTTAAACAGATTTGGACTTTCTTTCTCTTTGATTGATATTACCCCAGAAGGAGAAAGTGAGAACTCTGCCTTGGTTTGGACTGATTGATAACTTTGGGACTGTTTTATCTTTTTTATTTTCTTTTGAATATTCTGGTTGTTGTAAGAAGAAAGAAGGAGAAAAGAAAAGAAAAGATTTATAATGGCTCTTTCTGTTGAGGAACTAAGAAATGGTGTGGAAGAAGCTTTCCTTTTCTTAGAAATGGCGCTTACTAATTATCAACAAAAATTACAACAGATGAAGACAGCAGAGGAACAAGAAAGAAAGGAAGGAGCCATCTTTAATGAATCTCAGAATTTGATCCAGAAAAAAGGAAGAGAGAAAGAAAAGAAAAGAAGAGAAAAGAAGAAAACTAAAGGATTTAAGGACTTAAGATCTAAAAAACATTTAAGAAAGGGAAAATAAAGTGCAAAACCAATATGATGATTGTAAACAAAGGGGAAAAGAAATACGACAGAGAAGGGAAGCCGGTAAGGCAGAGGCTAGAAGAAGGGGGTAGAAAGGTTTGTTGGGAAAAGAAAGAAAGGGAAAAGATGGAGAAAAGCTACAATGTTTTGAAATTAAATGGAAAAAAGGAATTTTTATGGATAATGGATAAAGTATAATTTTTTTTTTTAAAAAAAAAAGATTTTGCAAGGTACATAAGATGAGATGGTAGTATTGCAATGGTTTAAGAGTTGATAAGAGATTAAAATGTTAAAATGTTTAAAAATGATTGGTTTTAAAACTTATAATAGGAGAGGTTTAGAATATTGTTTTAATTAAAGAGTTTAATAAAAGTATGGTATTGATGTTATTATAAAATTTTTTATTATAGTATTTCTTTTTAATATTTGGATTTATTGTCTAATTATGCACTTAATTGTGTTGGATGTATTAGTTAGATAGAATGTACCAAGCAAAATCTGATTGGGTATTAGATATTATTTTAAAGATTAATTTGATTAACTGAGGGGGAGATAGAAAGGTATCATACTCTGATTAATGATTTCAGGAGAAACTGATTTTCTTTTTTTTCATAAGGGATGAGACAAAGGGATGATAAAAATGGACAAAAGATACAAATATAATGATTTAAACTAAGATGATTAATTAAGGTAGAATTAAGAAGTGTGAAATATGTGGAGAAGTTAATATAGAAGGCTTAGAATGGTAAATAAAATAAGTAATGATATGTAAGATGAGCATGAATATAATTGAAGTCCATGAAGAGAGAGACACCTGGGTCCAAGTTACTTTCAAAAAGATTTTTTTTATGTTTTGTGTGTTGTGTGTATATGTCTTTTTGGGGGAGAATTGGTAAAAACTTGTAGAAATATAGAATGAGAATAATGGTAACTAAGTCAGAAAGAATCAGATGAAATAATAATAATGATATTGAATAAGAGTAAAGAGAAGTAAAGAGAAATTGAATAAGAGGTTTTGGTATATTATATGGAAATGGTTTAAAACAGAATCATAATTTATCTGACTTGTTAAATTTACAATGGGAAAAGGTTTAAACATGTAATGAATAATGATAATTTGTGTGTTTTAAAAATTAATAAAACTTGTTTAAAAAAAAAAAAAAAGAAAATCACCTGTTGCTCCAAATGACAAATTTAAAATGATCTGTATTAGTTTCTGTTTAAAATTATTACTCATTGCTAGACAGACTGAGGCCGTAAATGGACAAAGAAGTCTTCCCTAACACCAAATTGTGATCAATTGATTTTTCTTCTTCTTCTTCATCATCATCATCCCATTCCTACTTCATCAATTTTCCATTGATTCTTATTCAATTAATTGGCTTATCTAATTTTCTATTCATCTCTTTTGGTCTATTTTTTCTTTCTTCCCTTTTCCATACTAAATACATTTACTTCAAACTTTTAGAATAATTCTTCACTTTTATTACTTTTAAAGTATTTCACTGGTTAGTGGTCTCTCATACATCACTTATTAATTCACTACTTATTGTTTCATTGTAAAATATAATTGTAATTGATCTGTCTTTGTCAGAGGGAGGGAGGAGGGGGGAGGGGGGGGAGGGAGAGGGAGAGAGATGGAGAGAGGGAGAGGGAGAGAGAGGGAGATGGAGAGAGGGGGGGGGGAAATGATTATTTCCTCATAGTGACGCTGTATTTTTCATGATTCATATATTTGAACTGAAAACAAATTAGAATAGTTTATATCTTGAATTGCTATAAGATGGATAAGCTACTTTGGGACTCAGGTCCAGTCATAAATATTCTGTATTTTGATCCAGTTTTCTATGATTTCTGCATATGTTTTAAGGAATAGAGGGAATAAATGTCATATACTTAAATGCTGACTTTAGCTCTCCCTCCCTCCCATCTCTAGCTTATGGGAATAAGTGTCCAGAAACTAATACCAATTTCTATAACAAAATCTTGCTTACTTTTTAATTATTTGTACAATTAGGTTCATACCAAACATTCCATATCTTAATTAGCATTACTGCAATGTTTTCTAACTTCTATATATAATATAGAAGAAGAGGCTCAAACTTATTTAAAGTAGTCATTTTAAATAATATGTAATACCAATTAATATTTTGATACCAGATGCTTAATTTTTTTTTTGAATTACCAAATATGATATATTATTTAGAAGATATATGCCTTTCAGTATCCCTATCTACATTCTTATAAGAAAAGCCATTAAGTTAGTCATTGTCAGCATAATGGGTTTTGAAAGTTTATACCAGACATTTACATATTCCGTGCTTTAAACATGTCTAAAATATAAATTTACAATAGATTATAATATTTCTGAAATGTCACTGCATCTCATTAGATCACCTCATGCAAACTTCTAGCCCAATATTTGGGATTCTTTCTTTATAGAAATTAAAAACAAGTTCTTTTTAGTTAACTAATAAAATCTAGTATTTCCACATATGTGAAGAAATACAAAACCTCAGAAAAAAATTAATTTGTAACATGATACATTTATTAATACCCTCCTTAGGGAAAGGGAAAGGAAGAATTATGTGTGTCACAATGATGCAGTATAATCCATATGACTAACGTACTTGATATGGCACCACAGCAAAAACACGGCCAGGATCTGCATCATTATATTGCAATGCACTTTTCATTATTTTTTCATCACCATAGTTTGCTCCGAATTGCTTACGCATTTATTCCATGAGTACATTTGCTTATCATAAATATATAAATTTAATAAGCAGCTAAAGTCCTATACTATGAATGGAAACGCACCAATCTCCCCAGAAAAAAGACAATTTTGTGACTATTCCCCCTTTATTCATAATGAGTTCTCAAAATGTGTCCAACAATCCAACTGAGGTAACTCCTCATTTTTACAAGCTGGCTATTATAAGTAGCATGAATTCTCTACTTGGAAACATCTAACATAAAGCAGATTTTATTTGGGTTCCTCCCTGCATTAAAAAAAACACCTTAACATTACAGTACAGAAACTAAAATCTGGTGAGGGCGTTTTTCCCCCTGACGTTTTAATTATAGTTGTTAACAGCTCTATAAATGAACAGAGGGGGAAAAAACTCAGAGAACTGAGACAAGACTTGTCTATTAAAATAATAATGCCAAAATGCTAATCTCTTCTTCCATTGAGCTCTGAGCAGTTCTCAAGCCATTAAAATATAAAAATACTGTAGGAAAAATACACCTAGGTTTGAATCTGGGGACTACTATCAATAGGGCTTAAATTCCAAAGTTTCAAGTTACTGATTTTCTAAAGTATTGTTTTTCAAGTATCTGCAATAAAAGTATTTCATGGCAACTGTGTCCTTGAATCTTTCTCTGCTTACCTTCTAGTCCAAGTATCTGCCCTGTTTAGAATGACAATTCTGTTCCTAACTATTGCATCCCTACTTTTTAATGCTGTGTTTTTCCAAATCTTACTATCACAGAACTTTTTTTATACCTTACCATGGATATATCATCAAAGTTACATAGGGAAACATTGTAAACTTTGGCCATGAGTCAACATATTGAAAACAATGCTACATAAATGAAATAAATAATCCTGACAGTGCCCATCTACATACACCTTAAACTCTTGTTCCTATAAATGGGCATTGGTAAATTTACCTGAGAATGCCCTTTCTATAGATGCTGCTAGAGAGCCCAGGATGGGTTAGACTCCTCCTGATGACGTCATCAAGCTGGGTCTGTCTTGTATAAAAAGGACTGCCTGTAGGAGTTTCCCCCCAGCTTTGGTGAAGGTACTTGACAGACTGTAGGAAGTGTCTCTGAAAGCCAAACAGAATCTTTAACATTAACATTAACACATCTTACCATGGTCCGGATGAAATAAGGGAGGGGCTGGGCTCTCTAGCAGCATCTATAGAAAGGGCGTTCTCAGGTTAATTTACCAACGCCCATTCTCCTAAATGCTGCTGTGAGAGCCCAGGATGGGACATACCAAAGCCCGCATGTCCATGGGAGGGTCCTTGTCCAGTAAGTCTCTCCAAAGTTGGAACCACTCACAGAAGCAACCATCTGCCAAAAGCCGCATTCCTCGAGGCACAGGAGTCCAGACGGTAATGTCTGATGAACAGAGACGAAGAGGTCCACGTAGCCGCTCTGCAAATTTCCACTAGGGGTGTCTGGGTGGCCCAGGCAGCTAAAGTCGAAGCACTCCTAGCAAGAGTGTGCCGTTAGGCCCTGGGGTACTGGAAGGGCTCTGGTTAGAAGACCTGTGTGATGCATGCCATGATCCACCTACTCAAGGTGGGAGGAGAGGCTTTGTTGCCCCCAATGGGAAGGGGAAAGGACACAAACATGGCTTCAGTTTTGCTAAATGTAGAGGGACGTCTGATGTAAATTCGAAGTGCCATGCTAACATCTAGGGACTGCCACTTGCACTCTAAGTCGTGGAATGGAAGGGGACAGAAATCAGGTAACACTATGTGTTGGGAGCTGAGGAACCCAGTATTAATCTTAGGTACAAAAGGTAGGGTCTAGATGTCTTTCCTGACAGACAAGACCGCCAGGATCGAAATCCTTCTAGAAGGGGTGATCGCTACCAGAAATGCCACCTTACAAGACAAAAAAATGCAAGGGAATTGACCTCAGTGGTTTGAATGGGGCCTTAGTCAGCAACTGCAGTACTTTAAAGAAGTCCCATGTGGGATCTTGATGACCACTGGAGGCCTCAGGTTTGTAGCACCCTTCAGAAACCTGTGGACCGCAGGATGTCTAGACAAAGGTTCCACTCCCCCCCAAGGATAGAACAGAGCGCAAGGCTGCAACCTGCCTCCGCAGAGTGTTAGGTGAAAGTCCCTTGTCTAGGCTCTCTTGGAGGAAGTCCAGCATCTGGCAATTAAGGCCCCAGAAGGGGCAATGTCATACTTACGACACCAATTGCTGAAAGCCTTCCAGGTTGCATCATAGATGCAGTTGGTGGAGGGTCCCCTGGAGGCTTGGATAGTTCTTATTACTCTGGAGGAATGATAGTTCCAGATCAGGGATCCCCGCTCAATCTCCAGATGGCCAACTGAAGCCACTGGGGCTCTGGAAGCAATATTAGCCCCTGTCTGAGCGACACTCTGTCTACCAGAATCCTCCCAGGACTGGAGATGGAACGGTTTACTAAGTCTGCGAACCATGGCCTCCTGGGCCAGTGAGGGCTACAATTATAAGTTCTGCTCTTCTGCCCAGTTTCTGGAAGACCCCCGGAATCAGGGGCAGAGGAGGAAAGGCATACAGGAGTTCCCGTGGTCAAAGGCTGCATAAAGCGTTCATTCCCTCAACCCCCGGAACCGCACACCTGGAGTAGAACCTCGGGAGTTGTGTGTTGTCCTGGGAAGTGAGGAGATCCACTGCTGGCAATCTGAAGCACTCCGACAGCTCCTGAAATAAATTGGGGTGCAAACGCCACTCTGCCTGGTCACTGGTGGCTCTGCTAAGCCAGTCAGTCTCAACATTGGCCCCACCTGCAATGAGCTCAGCTCTGAGCGATACCTGGTGTATCTCTGCCCATAAGCAGAGTTGATCTACCTCTAACATCAGGGGTCCTGAATGTGTCCTGCCTTGGCAGTTAAAATGTGCCTTGGTTGACACCTTGTCAAGCAAGATCAGGATGTCCCTATTTGAGACAGCATCCTCTAATTGTGTCAGGGACAAATGGACCACTCGAAGCTCCAGCCAATTAATATTATGGGCCAAATTTGCCTGGGACCATGGTCCCTGGACCACCCTGGATTGAAGGTGGTCTCTCCAGCCATGCAGACTGGCATCTGTGGTCAGCACTAACCTGTCCGGTTCCTTGAACAAGAGTCCCATGGAAAATGCCTTAGATGACCCCCATCGAAAAGATTTAAGGACCAATGGAGTTAATCTGACCTGAAAGAGGAACAACTCCTACCTGTCTTCTGATAAGGTAGAAGAAACCATTGGAGTGACCTGGCATGGAATCTAACCCATGGCACTATATTAATAATATTAATTATTATATTAATATTAATTATATCATTTTCCCCAGGAGCTTGGAAAGCATAGCCAGGGGCACTCTAGGGTTAGATTTTATATGGCCAATTAACTGATACTCTCCTGACGTTCCTGGGACAAGGACACCTTGCAGGAAAAAGTATCTAATACAGTTCCCAGATGAAGTAAAGAATTGGTGGGAGTAAAGTGGCTTTTTTGGCCTCTTTAACAGAGAAGCCGTGCTCTTGGAGAACTTGAATGTTGATATCCAAACCTTCTGCTGCCCTAGATGGGGAAGATGACTGGACTAGTATATCATCCAGGTAACACTGAACTCTTACTGGGACTGCCCTAGTAAGGGCTGGCAGGGTTGCCACCAGGTTAGTAAATGATCTGGGGGATGAAGAAAGGCCAAGGGGAAAGGTCCTATATTGGTAGTGTCCCCCATTATAACAGAACCTGGGGAGTTGCCGATGGGTCATAAGTTCAATGGAAGACAGGAGATAGCCCTCCCGAACACTCTCTAGAATAGAATGTAGCATCTGCATTTTAAGGCGCCTGAATGGGATAAACGCATTCAGAAATGTTAGGTTGAGAATAGCTCGCCAGCCCCCCAGGCCTTGGGGACAACAAAAAGCCGAGAATAAAACCCACGTCCCCGTTGGAGTTCAGGGACTGGTTGAATGGTCGTTATGTCAACTAGGTATTGAATGGTCAATTCCATAAGGGCCCTTTTTTGAATTGTCCCACGAGATGGGGCAGGGCAGGAAATTTCCTAGGGGTGATGATAAAAATTCTAGTTGTAACTCTGACCTTACTGTATTGAGTACCCAGGTGTCTGTCATTGACTCCTCCCATTTGGATGAGAAGGCCAAATGACCTCTGATGGGAAGAACAAGGGATTATTTAGAGCGACGGAATGAGCGACTCCTTCCCCCATGCAGTTTGTTGTTGTCTGCCTGGTTTTACCCGCAGTTTGTTGTTGTCTGCCTGGTATGTCAGGGCATTGCTCTTGGTGCTGGGAATACGCTCTCTGCGGCCTGAAGAAGCGAGAAGTAATTTTGGGCCTAAATGGAGGTAGCAGGTAAGGGGCAGGATGGAAGTCTGCCCTCCAGCCTGGCGAGGAAGGAACTTTTCCTTTGACCCTCATTTTGACGATGAATGGATCGAGAGCATCATTGAACAGCTTCTCACTGGTGCTGGGGCCCGAAGCCAGCTTCCACTTGTGCTGAGGCTTTGCTGCCAAATTCATAACCATAGCAGTCTTCTCCTTGCCACAGACGAAGCCATGGTCCTGGAGGAGAACTGGTGGAAGTTAGGGTGGTGTCCCCGTGAATTCCGCTGCTGCTATAATCTTATTGAGATCTTGATGCGATCTCAAGTCTGATGGAGATATGCGGTCTTGTAGCTGGTGCAATATCAGTTAATTGGCCATATAAAAACGATGCAGCAGTCGAGGCCCGGAGAGCCGAAGCAGAGGCCTGATGGTTACATTTTAATGTCTGCTTGGAACGTTTGTCCCCTGCCTAAAGTCCATCCTCGGGCTCAGTTGGAGTGCCCAAGGAGAAGGAAGCCATGACTGGAGCGTCTACAGAGGGAACTGTAAGGGCGGCAGCGAGGGAAGGGCCCACATTGTAGAACCGCCTGTCATATGAAGATGGGTAGGGGCCTGCAGCAGGAGAGGTGAATTAATTCTGATCAGATCCAGAAAAACTGGGTGATGGAAGGACCTTCCAGTGGACTATGTTTTTGGAAAAGAGGGAATCCCTGGACCCCTACTGTACCACCTGAGGTTCGGGGGCAGCCTTCTCTGGGGACACTGGGCAGTAACCAGTGCCTTGTGGAGGAGAGGCTTTAATAAAGCCAGTTTGTGGCTGATGGGGGTTGATCGGGTAGCAGATCTTCCTCTTCCTCAGAGAGGTTGGAGTCCCAGATTTCTCCCTCCTCCTGTTCAGAAGCAGGAGAGTGGCTACATTCCAATGGTTCTGTATAGTCTCCCTGCTCTAGCACCACCCCCCCATTCTGATTGAGAAGGAGCCTTGGGCTCCTGTGGGTGAAGCAGTCCCCTCTGGGGGATCTGGCTTGTAGTAGGCCAGCAAAGGGGGGCTGAGTCCCGTTTGAGGGTCGAAAAATTCATAGCAGCCCTTCTGTTAGGCCCTGTCTGATGGCAATGGAGACTATATCTTGGGTGTAGTTGGGTCTGCCACCAAATGATGGAACTGAGGGGTGAAGGCCTGCAGCGGGGGTGAAGGAAGCCTCAAGTTTAGGTTGAGAACACCTTGGGCCATGGAGGGCGAAGTTGAAGAGAGGTCCCACAAGGCCTGTTTAAAAATTGGGGCCTGATCTGCTTAACAACTAGAGGATTGGCTGGTTGGGAAGCCTGTTGTAGTTGACCCCTCATTTGCTCAATAGTTTTGTTGAACTGCCTTTCTAAGGCTGCATGCCTTCGTTTCTCTGCCTTTAATTCGGCCTGGGATGTTTTCTTAGGGCCCAAAGCTTAGGCCCTAATCTTGGCCGCCACCTCCTTTTGAACAGACTGGGAGCATTATCTCCTTCTCTTTCTTTTGCCAGCTTGGGGTCCTAGAGAGATCAGGCCTGAAGGTTCTGTGTGGGCCTTGTCTTGATCCATAATATGCATAAACAGACACAAAGGTGCTGGAAGTGATCCTTACTATGTGTTGTCTATGCAGTAGCCTGAATAGGAGTTTATGAATAGTAGAAGCTTGCCTTTTGGGGATGATGCCAGCTAAAACGGTCGCTCACTACTTTCTTTAAAAGAAGAAGCTTTCAAAATGGCCACTGACCACATGCGGTTGAAGAAGCCTCCAAATTGGCCACTCGCAAGAGCTACAGGCTATGCAGTGGTTAAATTGCTCCTTAGGCTGTAAACAGCCTTGAATGGCTCAGCAATAAAGTGAAAATTTATGATTAGCTGAGAGGCGCTGTTATCACCTGATGCGATCTTTACAATTGTGGAGGCCGAAATCGCTGAGGGAAGACTGTGGGGGAGGATCAAGGGTTACTCCCTATTTACAGTCTCCGTCAGTTGAAGAAAATGTTGAATCCTCATTGCAGGAGAGTGGGTGTTAATGATGAAGATAGCTTTTGCTTTTGCTAACTAAACTGCTTTCAGAGACACCAGCTTATGGTCATCAAAAGAAGCTGAGTCAAAGCTGGGGGGAAACTCCCACAGACAGTCCTTCAGAGGACAGACCCAGCTTGATGATGTCATCAGGAGGAGTCTAACCCATCCTGGGATCTCACAGCAGCATTTAGGAGAACTTTAAGTGCATTATAGGGCAACCATTTTTGATCCATGATATATCAAATGGGCTAACTTATAGAATGTATCCAAAATCTGGGATCCATGATGTTTTATGTAATTTGGCAAATTTCATAAAACATTTTATGACAACAAAATTATCATAAAACAGTTTATGATATAATACAAAATGTCATAAAACATTTCCTGTGCTCATGTTTGACTGTGCTATACAATTCTACATGGGCTATTTTGAAGGTAAATATATCTCTAAAGGAATCCCAATGAAGTGCATTAGAAGCTCTATCACTGTTGAAGGCATTGAGGAATCTGGTAAGGATGTATCTCTGAAAGCATGACCCAATGGTTCACAGGTTGGCTAATATTAGATGTTGTTCAAAACAACATCTCAAAACAAGTTGTTCTAAGAATGCGGAACAGCAAACCCATTCTTTAAAGACTTAGAATTTGTATAGATAATTTTATCTCTGATTACTTCTGATGGGTTGATTAAAAAATAAAGGCCGAGAGTCATACCATCGCTCTTAGAATTTTTGAATTTACAATTGTCACTTTCAGTCCTTCGTCCTTTTCTTATCAGATCATTATTTTTAAGTTCTCTAAAGTTAAATGTATTGCAGAAATGTTTCACATCCCAATTGATTAAAAAAAGTGGGCAACTGATCCTTTCAAGTGCCTATTAATAATATCAAATGTAATTTATGGTCAAACTATTGAAAGACAAGGGGAATCCACAAACCCTTTTGCATTCCTAAAACCTCAATGAAACAATCCCTTTTCATTCTTATTTTATAATAGAGAACTGAAGCTAAGAGCATGACTAGCTTGCAATAATTTGCAGCTGGGATTTGTACACAGAACTCCATGTTCAGTTCCAATAGTCCTTCTATTGATCGAAAAATTGTTCACAATAGACTTAACAAAAACTGAATAGCTATTTTAAAAAAATCTCCTTAAAATAGATTGTACTGTAAAAGCACATTATGATATGTTTTAAATCCCAACTAAATATACTGTGCAGATGTCCATGGCACCATTTATACTACCAATTAAAACAAACATCCATCTCATGGCAGAACTTTCCTTAATGGTATAAGAATATAAAATTAGCACTTGATAGTACTATTTTGTAAAAAAATTCAAGCAGCTGCAGAAAAACAAAACAAAAAAATCACTATAATTTACATTTCTTTTAGTTAAGGAATTAAAGTGAGCTAAATGTGAATAAGTACTTATGAACATTTCAATCCTGTATAAACTAATAACTCATTATATACTATTAGACATATTTGTACTATGTAGTTAAGTACATAATTTCTGCCAAATGTTTCTTTTGTTACACAACTGGCAATAAGTCAATCTGATAATGCAGTTGTGTCACAGTAAGCTTCTTTTAAAAACCAGATGCTAAATTGATTTATGGTACATTTGAACCAATATAGTGTTATGACAATAGTTGAAATAAATAAATAAAGGTAGTTATAGACAGCCATCTAATCAGTCGTACTGTTCATCACTCATGTTTCCCTACATAAGTTTTTAAGTATACAAATAACTTTCTACAATGGAGTAGTTGTTTTTTGTATCTTCTGAAAACATGCATTAGTTGTTTTCTGAAACCTCCAGAATATGTTATTAATTTCCAAAATATCAGGTAGTCCTCAACTTATGACCATAATTGGAATTAGACTTACTATTGCTAACCAATTTGGTATTAAGTGAATCATCACATGACAACTCCCAATTTGACAAATGTCGTTATGTGGTTATTAAGGGAAACCAGTTTCCTTTACTGACTTTGTTTGTTGGAAGCCAGTTTTGAAAGTCACAAATGTGACATCAGGATGCTGAAACCATTGTAAACACATGTAAATAACCAAGTTCACAAATTGCAATAATGTGACCACTGGAACACTGCAACAGTTGTAAGTGCAAGCACTGGTCATAAGTCCTTTTTTTCAGTGCCATCATAAGTTCACATAATTGCTATACGAATGGCTGTAAGTTGAGGACTACCTGTAATAATAATGTATACAGAAAAAGTAATGTGACAGATTTCATGTGATCATATAGTTTATCTACACCAATATGTGATACAAGGCATATAATTACACCAACAGACTATTTATAGAAGTTGCAATGCTAATTGTTTAAAAACTGTGCTCTGTCAAAAGCATATTTTATTTTTACTGTAACTATCTCAAGTGAAAATGTTGTAGTACATTTTACAATTAAAGGACATTAAGGCACTGCAGTATGCAATGGTCATTCTGGATAAGTATTACATTTGAAGCATACATATGTGTCTAAAATAAGCAATAGATCACAAATGTGAACATAAAGGAAATCTTTACAAGTTTACAAAAGCTATTTGTGCATATCTTCTCAGATATCAATTGACTGCTTTGCATTCTAGATAGCAAGACAAGCACCAAATTAATGCTATCCAAAGAGTCAGCCAACAGTCACAATAATAACTTGAGAAAGAAAGTCATTAGTTACAGCCAACAAAAAATTATGAATGGTTTAGCTGAAGTTCAGTGGCCTGTTTGCAACATAGCTCATTTCAATTACTATAAACGAATGAAATCAATAAATGGTGGTAATTAACAAATTATACAGAATGTTTCTTCTGAAAAGTAAACTATGTTTCTGCTCTGCCTGTATCTTTCAGATTATCTTTTTTTTAAATGCTACTATCATCTGTGGGAGGATCACTCTCTGTACACTGACAGCTGCATCTAGTGTCGGGAGGAAAAAATAGACAATGCTAGATAATGGGTACAATGTAAGCTAGATTTGCAGTGCTGTCAAATTTCTGCCAAGATTTTATTATTAGACACTTGGATGAATCTACATTCTAAGCCTTTCTGTTCTGTGTCCAGAAACAATGAAAAGAAGATGACATATTCGTATAAAATTACACATTTCAATTTCTCTTATTATTCAGATTTATGTTAATAGATACTGAAGAAATTAGCTCTGCAGCACTTTACCAAAGCCAAAAGTTATTTCAGAGGACAGGAAGTGGCCACCTTAACCAGTTTCAAATACCTATTGCAGTTTTGCCCAGATGGTGTAACACCTGGGGTGGGATTCAACCGGTGTTACTACCGGTTCGATGACTATGTTTTGCCCGCGCGTCTAAAAAACCTTAAGCTGTGCCGCTCGGACAGCTGAAAAGCACTGTGCACGGGTGCGCAGCATTTGAAAAGCTACTTTTTTTCCTGCTTTTTCAACCTCAGCTGTGCCACGCAAAGCAGCTGAGGTTGAAAAAGCAGGAAATGAAGGACAGGTAAGAGCCCAGGCGGGCAGGAGGCGGGTGGGCCAAAGAGTAGCAGACACAGAACCAGTTTGGTATCTGCTGCTCTTCAGAGCTACTGGTTCTATAGAGCCGGGCAGAACCGGTAGCATCCCACCCCTGTGTGACACAGTGTTTTTACCTTTGAATCTGAAGTATTACATACCCTCAGTGATTAGGTCAAGTGAGAATCATTGGTTAGTTTGAATTTCCTTCCTTAGGGTTGATTATGTACCATCAATCAGTATCAATTCTTAGTGACCATATAGATCAATTTTTCTCCATGAAAGTGTCCCTAATCTGCCTTTAACAGGTAGAATTGAAGTTATGTTATTTTGGTTAGTTAGCAAAAGGTATCAAATGCCAGACGTCTGGGTTACACATTAATCTGAGGTTTAAGAAAATGAAAAGAAAATTATGACTACTCATGGATAATGGTGCCTTTACCTCTGAAATATACAACAAGCAGTGCTTGGCAGACTGTCTTATTTTTCAGAGTTAGAGATTTTGACATCCATTTGCCGCAAGGATCAAAGCAAGATTAACTCCTCGTTTTACTTTGGAGAAACCTTCTCAGCATTTTCTACCTTTCTTCCTTTTTAGAGCTAGTAATACTGTGAAACAACATTTCAAATTGTTGCTTTTCAAATTTGCATATGACAAAAAGAGGCTGGAAAAAAAGTTTCATTTATTTTTCAGACAAATAAGAAAAAAATTGCAACAAAAAACATAAGTCATCCACTTACAGCTGAAATTGTATTTAATTATTTCAAGGAGACACTCTCAAGTGACTTGCTCTCTGTATACACCAGATTACTATGGGAAGATTTTTAAGCATTAGCCAATTTCTTTCTTCACTAGTTATTTCCATAGTTGTTCTTAGCATACTGTCTTGGTAGTAGAATGGTGTACCATTTGGGTTTAAGACATTTTGGCATATTTCATGTTGAATCAGCCTTCCCCAATCTGTTATTCTTCAGGTATGTTGGATAAGAAGTCTAAATATTTCCAGCCAATATTAGTCCCCACACTTGGTAAGGATCAGACTTAACAAAGGTATCCATGGAAGAGGCCAGATAAATAAGATGGTAGCTTCTAATGTGTCATCAATTCTTTGTCCTGTTTTTATATGTGCCACACACATGACACATGTAAGAAAAAAGAGTGGGGTTTCTGCCATGCAGTCATAGAAATCATCTTCTTTTTTATCCAGCACACACTCATAAACACCCCTGAGACTAAGGAAAGCCGTGTCACAATTTCTAGAGGTAATCATATGAATTTGTTGCAGAAGAAGTGTAAATACATTGTGTTTTTTTAAACCAACATTGTTATCAGAGCATAAACCTTTGTAGATTATATGTACAGAGCAAAATGAATCATAGGAAAGGAAAAGGAGAATCTAGAGGAAAACAAAATGTTGCTAAGTGACAGAAGACTCTTCATTAAATTGCTATACTTTCTAGTTGAATGATTTTCTTGTGAATCTACATGGCTCAGACCGGTTGTTTGTATACCGTACTATTTCAGGTTGATCCTAACAGAATTTTATGTACAAGCCAGGCTGTGTTTTGTTAGATGGGCTGCTATACAAATGTGACTAATAAATCCATTTAATAAATACACAGGAATCTCTCATAGACTGGCCTCATCCTATAATAAACAGAAATTGCATGGTTTCTTTCACTCAAAAGATAGGGAAGAAACAAAACTCAGTAGTTCAGTCCCTGGTTCTCCAGTTAAATACTTAGAAAGTAATGAAAAATCTCCTACTAGAGAACATAAGAAGAAGTATGCAACAGTAGAGGTAGCCCTCCACTTATCACCACAATTCAGCCCAAAATTTCTGTTGCTCAGGGAGACAGTTGTTAAGTGAGTCTCCATTTTACAACCTTTCTTGACACAGTTGTTAAGTGAACCACTGCAGCTATTAAGTTAGTAGCATGATTGAGTGAATCTGGCTTCCCCATTGACTTTGCTTGTCAAAATGTTGCAAAAGATGATCACATGACATTGGGACACAGCAACGGTCGCAAATATGAACTAGTTGCCAAGCATCTGAATTCTGATCACATGATTATGAGGATTCTGCAAGGATCAGAAGTGTGAAGAATGGTCATAAGTCACTTTTTTTCAGTGTCATTGTAATTTTGAACATCGCTAAACAAACAGTTGTAAGTTGATGATTACCTGTAGTTTATTTATAACTAAGATCCAGTTTGGTGCACTGTAGTCCTTTATTTATGATTATAATTGAGCCCAAATTTCTGTTACTAAGCAAGAGAATTGTTAAGTGAGTTTTGCCCCATTTTATGACCTTTCTTGCACAGTGGATTAAGTAGCCATTAGGTGAATCACTGTTAAGTTAGTAACATGGTTGTTAAGTGAATCTGGCTTCTCCATTGACTTTGCTTGTCAGAGGGATGCAAAAGGTGATCACATGGCCTGGGGCACTGCATCCATCATAAATAAATGCCAATTTCCGTGTGTCTGAATTTTGATCACATATGGATGCTACAATGGTCGTAGGTATGACAAAATGGTAATAAGTCACCTTTTTCAGTACTGTTGCAACTTTGAATGGTCACTAAATGAATGGTTGTAAGTCAAGGTCTACCTGTAGTGGTGGTTAAGGCTCTGGACTAGACCTTAGGAGACTGTGAGCTATAGTTCTCCCATATGTATGAATACCCGCTGGATAACTCTCTTTCAACTGAACCCACCTTACAGAGTTGTAAAGAGAAAATAGGAGGCGAAAGGTTTATGCACATTGCCTTGAGTTGTAAAAATAATGGCAGGATAAAAATCAAATAAAAAACAACTCAATACAGGGTAGTATCTTATATTCATAAGATATATTTATATCCTTATGGAAACCCCAACTCTTATTTGTATGCATTTCATGTACATATTGAGTTCTTATGCAAAGAGTAGATTGTTGTATATCATAATATATATAATCTACTCATAAAAATTTAGATATACAAAAATGGGGCATAAGGAAGTATAAAAATGTTATCTATTTTAGCTTTCCCTCCCCCGCCCAGTATTAATATCAAAACTTAAACAGGCAACATTGTAGATATTATTTGTAAGATGCTGTATGGTATGCAATCATATAGCTGAAATATGCCTTGTCATTGTGAACAAAGAATATGAACCATTGAGAAAACTCTGATAAAATAGTTGTTTCTCTTTTTTTTTTCCCCCAAAGAAAAACTAGTAATAACTACTACATTTTTGTGGCTTTCTTGTCACTTTTGATATGCCATCCCACATATTTAAAATCCATTGAATATCTACAAATCCTGAGCATGGTTTAATCATTTTTTATATCCACAAGTCCTGAGCATGATTTAATAGTATCCTATGTGGTCATTCCTATTGCAGTAAACCAGAATATATTTTTTATGACTAAATCCACATTTTCTGACTACATCCATACATAGAAGATATCTGGCACAAAGTGGTTTTTGGTAAGGTCAGTCGTGAACTGGAGGACAGAAGGAAATATTTTAACATCTAAATTGGGATTTTAAAGGCATGGTGTGGTACTCCAGAGGAGACCCGTCTGACCACCCTACAAATTACACAGAGCATCCATCCTCTACCCTGCCTCTGAAGTGCAAATGATAACAGGATGCCCACACGGACCTGATGTGACTGCATCCCAGCTTTCTACACCTATGTATTCCTCCCCTAATGAGCCCTTAAATAAAGAGCAAAAAAGACTAGCCGTTTGGACTTAGAAAAAGTGGCTGTGACTGACATAGCTTGAGCTTCCAGAACTCCTCTAAGATCTTTCAAGTCCCCGAAGGGCTGTTCCCAAACCCCACGTCCCTGAAGCATTGCCTCTTTCTTCAAGAGTTACTCGAGTCCCCTCAGCTCTCATAACCCGCAAATTCACCCCTTGCTTTTCCTGCCTAAAAGGTTCTTGTCCCCCCCCCCCCCACACACACACACACAAACACCTTTCATCTCCCTCACCTCCGCCTCCGGATTTATTGCCCTCAACTCCTAGATAGTAACATTCAGCAGGAATGGTTTCCATTCAGTCAGAGCAAAGGGGGCAGGAAAGCCAGTCCCAGCTTGGCTACGTCGCGACCACCCAGCCCAGAAGCGCTACCCCGGAGGGGAAGGCTCTCTCCATTCTCTTCTGCCAGCCGCCGCTCCGCCTCACAGCTACCCTCGTCTCCAAAGCCTTGTTCTCCCCGGCCCATGCCTGCCCAGTCCCCGTAGCCCCAACCGGCCAATAATTCCCCTCCCTCACGGGGGAGGGAGACAAAGCAGCGCGGGTGCACCTGCCCCCACCCCCAGGGCTGCTTCCTCTTTCTCCTCAGCCGAGTCCTCGCGCCCGAGAGGAAAGGGCGAAACGCACCGGAGTTCTCCTCCTTCTCCTCCTCCCCCCCCTTGCCTCGCGCAGCCCGAGCCCCAACTTTCCGACCTCCTCAAGGACGCAGCAACAAGCCGCCTTGGCGGAAGAAGGGGAAAAGGGGGAACGAGGCGGCCGGAACGGGGCTCCCCTCGCTTTGCTTTCTCTCCCCCCACACACAGGGTAAAAACAAATAAACAAACAAAAAAAAAAAAAACTCCGGCAGCTGGATGCGCGGGCTGAAACAGGCCAAAAATATCCAGCCAAGCCGCCCGGACTGGGTTGCGGCGCCGAGCGCGCCCTTCAGCCCGCCTTGCTGTGCTTTTGCAAGCCGGCCACCTGCCTTTCCTTTCCTCCTTCAGCCCGACTTACCGTAAGGAGAGCCCGCGGCGTCCCCTTTCCTAGCCATGGTCCTCCACCGCCTTCTGGGCTGACGGAGCTCGGAGCCAGGGCGCCTCTCCGCCCGCTGCTCAGCGTGCTCTTTGTTGCTGTAATGGCATGAGAGGCGGGCGGAGGGGTTGGGGAAGAGCTGCGGTGAGGCGAGTAACCGAAACCCAGGTGCTTGTTTTTCTCCTCCTCTTTCTCTTCTTCTTCTTCTTCCTCTCGCTGCACTTCTCTGGCGCCCCCGAGCGCCTCCCCCAGGCTCCCCTTTGTGCCTCTCGCTCAAGGCAGAAGAGCCGCTGCCGGAGAACAGCGAGGCGAGCTCTCCGAGAGGTGGCAGCGGCGGCGGCGGCGCTGGCAGCCGCAGTTGCTAAAAAGCTTCCTCGGCCTTCGCAGGCATGCGGAGGAGGAGGAGGGGGCACGTGGGACTGCCGCCCCCCTTGGCTTCAGCCCGCCCCTCGATCCGTATGCAGCGAGCCAGAGCTCACCAACAGCCCCGGGAGGGCGCCACAAGCTCAGCCCCTCGCGCGGGGTGCGGCTGCCGAACTTCAGGCGGGAGCGGAGAGCAGAACTTCACTCCCCCCCCCCCTGCGGTAGCTTTGGGCTGGCTTGCAGGGCTGCCGGTGGGGATGGGAACCAAAGGCATCTTGATCCCGATGGCCTTCCCTCACCCCCTTTCCTCTTTCCGTTTGCATTGTTTTCTGAAATTTAGGAAGGGTGGGGGGAGTTTCGATTGGAGGCATCTTGGTACGAATTTTCTTGCCTTTACGAGCCTTGGATTGCGGGCCAGAGGGAACCTTAACCGTTCTAGAAATCTTTCAGAGATTTATATCCAACTTCGGGGGGGGATGACTTAGACTTAAATCAATAATTTGGGGATAGATCGACTGTATTTTTCGGAAGTGATCGGCCGCTTCTGACCAATGCAAAGCGGGCGGTCTGCCTTGGAAAATTGCCCGAGGAAAGTTTTCAATTCCCCCCACCCTCCCGATTCCGGAGCTGTCCTTTGCTTCTCGTGCTGATATCCTGGATTTTCTCTTTACACGAAGATCGCGTGGTTGAATTCTTCCATTTGCTGTCAAAAAGAGGCCTGGTGAAAATTCTATAAATGAGGTTCGATTCATTGGGTAGCACTTACCTTTAAAAAAAAAAGTATTCCTGATTAAGCAAGGGAGGAGAGAAGGATAGCAGTCTGATCGTACGTTCCAAATGACCCGTATCAGATTAAAGTAAAGAAGCACTCTGGCATTTGAAAGGCTAACTAGAATAGGATAGGATAGGATAGGATAGGATAGGATAGGATAGGATAGGATAGGATAGGATAGGATAGGATAGGATAGGACAGAACAGAACAGAACAGGAATGGAATGGAATGGAATGGAATGGAATAGAATAGAATAGAATAGAATAGAATAGAATAGAATAGAATAGAATAGAATAGAATAGAACAGAACAGAACAGAATAGAATTCTTTATTGGCCAAGTGTGATTGGACACACAAGGAATTTGTCTTGGTGTAAATACTCTCAGTATACATAAAAGATACATTCATCAGAATCATAAGGTACGACACTTAATGATAGTCATAGGGTACAATAAGCAATCAATCATACTAGGAAACAGTCAATATAAATCATAAGTATACCAGCGACAAAGTTACAGTCATACAGTCACAAGTGGGAGGGGATGGATGATAAGGAGTGATGACAGTAACAGTAGTGCAGACTTTGTAATAGTTGAACAGTGTTGAGGGAATTATTTGTTTAGCAGAGTGATGGCTTTCAGGAAAAAACTGTCCTTGTGTCTAGTTGTTCTGGTGTGAAATGCTCTATATTTTGAGGGAAGGAGTTGAAACAGTTTATGTCCAGGATGTGAGGGGTCTCTAAATATTTTCACAGCCGTCTTTTTGACTCCTGCAGTATACAGGTCCTCGATTGAAGGCAGGTGGGTAGTAATTGTTTTTTCTCCAGTCCTAATTACTCTCTGAAGTCTGTGTCTGTCCTCTTGGGTTGCAAAACCAAACCAGACAGTTATAGAGGTGCAGATGACAGACTCAGTATTTCATCTGTAGAACTGGATCAGCAGCTCCTTGGGCAGTTTGAGCAGTTTGAGTTGGCACAGAAAGAACATTCTTTGTTGTGCTTTTTTGATGACGTTTTTGATGTTAGGTTTCCCTTTTAGGTCATGTGATATAGTAGAACCTAGAAATTTGAAGGTCTCTACTGTTGATACTATGTTGTCTAGTATTATAAACTTCAGTATTTTAACAGGTGGATCGTTTGAAATGCAGTCATTGGTATATAGGAAGAAGTGGAGAAAGCACACAGCCTTGGGGGTGGGGGGGGGGGGCTGTGCTGAATGTACAAGTATTGAATGTGATTCTGCCTAGCTTCACCTGCTGCTTCCTGTGTGAGATTTCTCTAGTCTGTGGAAAGTTTATGCCATAATAAATTGTCAGTTGACAAAGCTCAGAGTTGTTTTGGAATTGGGCAAACCAAATTGAATTAAATGTTTATGTTACTTCTGAAAGTCTAAAATTGCCACCCTTTAGGTACATTTAATGGATACAAACAGTAATGTGTAAAATATAAGAATATAGATATATTATATATTCTCTTCCTGGTTCTATATTTCCATTGGGCTACATTGTTTCTCTCTGTGTATTAGTGAGTCTGTTTATTTGAACAACTTCTATTCTCACAGAAATATTGTATTTTGCATCTTACAATTTATAAGCAGGCCACTTTAATTTAACCATAAGAATGCAATTAATCTGTAACCTGTACTTTCCAGGTCTGTGAAATATCTATCTAAATAAGGATTGAGTTAGAAAATATATGAGCTTTTGTGTGACATAAGATGGTTTGATGAGACATTGATACCCACTTTCAAATGCATTAAAATCCTGGTTTTCTTCATTGATTTTTATGGTTGCACTAACTTCTGCCCATTAATAATGTAAAAATTATTTTTTCCTGGAAATCACATAGTTTCATCTTATACGACTCTTTTCCTTTTTTACAACCATTCTATTCCATTCCATCACTTTTTCCACAATCTTTTTTATTACTCTTGCTTGTTGAATTCTCTATCTATAAGTATAATTGATTTTACTTCCACAAAATTCAAGATCAGCTAAATTAGCTGGTAGTTCCTCTTGCACATGGATACTGCCATTTAACCTACATCCCTATTTTTAGCATTAAAAGCAAGACTATACACCTGGTGATATGAAAACATAATTGGAATGTATGCAAATGCAACAGTAAAGCATGTTGAGATAACAATTGATTCGACCACATTTCATTACATTGGTGATTCTTTTATGTGAATTACAGCAATCTGCAAATAGTATTTCTATTTTCATTACTGAATGGTTGACTCCAGTTGCCTACTTCAGGTAGCAATTCATCAAACCAGTATAAACTCATCCAAGTTGGGCTTTGTTATATTTAGTATATTGGATATATAATACATCTCTTAATGCTCTTAATGCTTACTCCTTGTGTAAGGAAATGATGCTTGCTTGCTTTGGATTTCTTTCCCTACATTGAAATTCCTTTTATTCTTCCTGGTGGAAACTCTGCATCCTTTATTCTTCTGAATATGTACATTAGGTTATATCAATCTAAATGAAAGAATCTCTACTATATGCAAAGATATGTTCTTTCTGAAATCCCCTGAATATTGCTATTTATTTCATAATAGCCAGTATTATTATTTTAAATATATTAAGGGATGTATAACCGTTATCATTTCTATTAAACAGAAGAAATATCTGCTGATATATATTGTAAAATATACAGCTTATTAGCCTCACTTGTCAGTACAATTTCCTGCTATAGCTCCCTCTACTGTTGCTCTACAATTTTACAATGAAGCTATCTTTAGTTAGGTTTCATCCATAGGTTAGATGAATTGTGGGACTATCTTTCATTTGACTTTGAAAATAGTTAGCTTCCTTTTATCTTATTGCCCTTGGCAATAATTACTTGAAGACTAATTTATATATGCATTCTTCCATGCTGATTTATATTTTTAAAAATACAAATTCAGATGTTCAGCTTTCATGAAATCTGTATCGATACGTTCAAAACAAAATAATTTACCAAATAAATTGTTATCACCATGACCTAAGAAAACGGTTAAAAAGTTATTAATTTTAGAAGCACAGAAGAAAATTCTTCACGTAAATCAAGTATAACATAGTGAAAGAACACATTTTTAATATTACATGAGCACCATGTTTGACCACATTTACTATCAGCATATTGTGTTCAATATATAGGGAAGTTCAGGTAAGTTATTTATTGGTGTATATATACTTGGCAGTTGGATACAATCAGTTACTTTTTAATTGAAGAAAGTCTGCAAATAGAGCGAAGAGAGAGAACAGAAAGCAAGATTTCCCACCTTCCTTCCCAAAAAGAATAGTAATACCATAGCACAATACAAAAATTAATTTATCTTCCAGCATTCACTTTCAAGGACCAGATTGTGAAGCCCTGTTTTATGACATTAGAGCCGTGAGAAAGAAACACTAGGCTTATCTATGGGATGTATTCTCACCACTGTAAGTATGGAGCTTCCAGGTTCCATAATGGTTACTATAAATCGGTAGTTGCTGAAGGAAGTAGCTGAGACATTCTTGCTAATATGTTCCTCAGCTTCATTCCTTATGGCTATTTGGCTATGTTCTCTTTACCCCTTACACATTGATTGGAGTACATATCGATGACAATAGCCTGGCCTTGAATGCCACACTAAAATATATTTCTTATATATCATATGTGAAGGCTTTAATCTTGCCGACTCTCAATTTCTTTCTAGCACAACTGCAAGGAGATTGGAAGCTTTTAGTTCAATTTTCAGCTCATTATATCTGAACCATGAGAGACCATGGTATGAACTATGATTTAATGGAAGAGGTCAATGTTAATAATTGTGCCTTGTTTCAATAAACCCATTCCCATTTTGGATATAATGAGAAACAATAAATTAGCGGGAAATAAGTTTTGGGCCTTCTCATTACTATGCAGCAGAGGAAGGAGGAAGAATGATCAATCATGTCTCATGCTCATAAAATGAAATTGTAGTTTAATGTCATATGGGAAGGGAGCAAATTTAGATTCTCCATTTTTAAGAAGGGTGAATAAAATAATGTCTACATAATTCTGTATAGTTTTCAAATGCTAAATACAAGTAAATTGTTTAGTATATATATATATATATATATGTACAATAGCCTACTGTTGTTTTACTAGTGTAGTGGAATTCATTATATTACAAAACTGCTTTTATAATGGTTTTTAACTAAAATTAGAATTCTGTTTCTCCTTGATTTTCAAAATAGGTACATTAACAATCGCACATCAAATATTCATGGAATGAAATTTTTTAAAAATTGTATTGGGATGAGATGGAGGGAAAGAGTTGAGTTTTTCCCTCCTCCAATCTCCTGCTGAATCCATTCCATTATTGAAAGTAATTATGTCTTTCATTGGCTCCTCCCCCACCATACCAAATTCTCAGTTTTCAGAATTATAATCATCTATGAGCCGTGGTGACACAGTGGTTAGAATCCAGAACTGCAAGCTACTTCTGTTGATCGTAGTTTGGCAATTGAATTCTTACTTACTCAAGGTTGACTCAGCCATCCTTCCAAGGTCTGTAAAATGAGGACCCAGACTGTTGGGGGCAAGATGCTGATTCTGTAAACCGATTATAGAGGGCTGTAAAGCTCTGTGAACTGGTATATACATCTCAGTGCTATTACTATTGCTTAGAAGACAGATGATAACCCCTCATAGTATAACTATTGCAAGGTGTTTTACATGGGGCTGCCCTTTAAGACCATTTGGGAGGCTCAACTGATCTAGAATTCAGCAGTGTTGCCAATCATAGGTATGCCTCAATATGCCTATGTCACGTTCCACTTTCACAAGCTCCATGAGCTGCTATCAGGTAGTTGATTTTGGGTGCAATTCAAGGTGCTGGTTGTGTTCTCTGAAACCCAACATAGCACAGGGTTTAATTATTTGAGGGATCAGCTATCTCCTCTGGTATATGTCCAACTAGTAGGAGCAAAGATTGGCATGCTCTGAGTCCCTTTGGTTAAAAAGCATAATCTAGCAGGACTCAGGAAGTATGTCTATCATTGTGCCTTCTTCCTAAAAGAAGATTCTCATAAAGATCCAAGCGCTTCCCATTGTAACTGTGTTCTGGAAGACTTAAAAGAATTGGCTGCCCTGCCAAGTCATGGAATACAGTAGTTAGGAATCCTTGTTGGATATGTTTGTTACCGGCAGATTCACCATCTTGCTATTTTTTCTATTTTCTATTGTATTTTTATTCTGTATGTTTATGCTGTGAGCAATCCAAAGTCAGAAAGCACCTAAATCAAATAAATCAAAGATAACTTAATTCCTCTATATAATTTCCTTCTAATTAATCTACAGGGAGGGAAGGTGGGAAGGAGGATGGACAGACATAGGAACCAATTACTTCAGTTTAAAAAAAAACTTCAAAGGTACAAGAAATATGCTTGGTTAAGCAACATAGAGCACAATTATGTTAAAATTAATACCTGTGCTTTCTAACACGTTAGCCATACTGGTTGCATCAGCTTTATAATACATTATAGTTTATAACAAACTTCATTTTACACATAGTACATTGATATTTGGCTATATCTTGCTTTCGACCTATTCAGGACTAAGGGGTCATCCATGTACCTACCATGTTCCAGCATCAAAATAGTTTGCATTCCTTTTATTGTGTTTCTGACAATGGAGTTTTCATCCTGGTACTAGCCCTTTCTCTATACATTTGTCTTCTACATTTGTGAAGAAAGAGCCTAGAAGAGGCTAGTCATCTCCAGGGCTCCAATTGGCTTAATGCACAACTGCTCCTACACAATCTGACCAAGAGGTTGTGCACCTCCATGGCCAATTCCTCAACTTCCAAGATCCAGTGCAGGGGTGTCCAACCTTGGCAACTTTAAGACTTATGGACTTCAATTCTCTTCAACATGACTGGTTGGGGAATTTGGGGGGTTGAAGTCTACAAGTCTTAAAGTTGCCAAGGCCACTTCCCCCCTCCCCCCATTCTAGAGCTTTCCTGGCAACTAATAGTTCTGTTTCTAATGTAAGAGGAATGTCCCACAAGATTGCATTCAAACTATTGAACTCTGCACTACTCACTACCATCTCCTATGATGATAGTCTTCCCATTTGGAATCTTCTTAGTTATCCCAACCTCATTCCTTTTTATATCAGCCTACTTTTCTCTCCTTCACTCAAGCAATGCAGATGCTTCATCTTCAATTTATTAGAGAATACCCCAAGTTCCATCCCTAATATTGACAGCAGCAGCTGCTGGTAACCACCATTCTTACAAGTATTTGGACACTGGAAAATGTAAATCTATATAACTCACTTGTAATTTAGTGAGCTTTTATGTTAAAAATACATAATAAATAAATTATAAACATAGAACAGATTATTGCAATAGCTAACATAGCAGCAACATATTAGGAAAAATCATGGAAGTGTCTAAACAAATGGGTTTTTAATATATATCTGGTTGATAATTCACATATACTTATTAGAATAAAAAGGGGGATTCTGCTGCATTAATGAAGCTAGTTATCCAATTTATATTCCACCCAGTAACAAGAAAAATTCTCAAAATACAAATTATATACCAAGGAACTGAAGGCTTACGAGCAAAGTAGCCCAATACTCAGTTATAAGCAGTGTAACTAACACTGTATCTCTTGTGAGCTCTTAGGGAAAATGTGAGATTGGGAAGCCAGAAGCTATTTTTCTTTCTAATTATATAAAATAATATGAGAAAACTCTAAAATACTGAGCTATGTAAAGCAGCCTTATTCCTTAAAATAAATATAGAATTGATGCCTCTGCATTCCCCATGTTTGTAATTCAGAGCAAGTTCTACAAATGCAATTCCATTCCCACCTGTATCATAACAATAAACTCAGCATACTTCCATATTTTGCAAGAATGTGGTTTTTTACTCAGATTTTTATTTTCTAATCATGGCATAGTTAGATAAAGTTACTATGAACAAGTTCTTTCCTATAGAAACTGGAAAGTTACATAAGGATTCCATGAACAAGTTCTTTCCCATGGAAACTGAAAAATATAATATGACTAGAGTTAGCAATGGTGAGCAATTGTTCAACCAGTTTACTGAATTGATAGTGGTTGAATTTACACATCACACAGCCAACACAAAACACAGTGTCAACTCATGCAACATTTTCTATACACGTTTTATAGTTGCCAACAGAAGAAGGGGGGGAGTTTCAAAGAGCAGGCAGCAGTGTGGAATTGAAAGTACATTTCATTCATATTTTCTTCAGAGACTGATTAGATGACTGAAGCTTTTGCCAGGAAAAAATCTAACTGGAGAGCATGATCGATGACTCTTGGCTATGGATGTATTTCGTTGGAGAATATGAATTATGAGACACCCAGAGGGGTGGGGAAAAAAGTAGGGTCAAGGGTGACAGTAAATTACATGTCTCAGAGTTGGCTACACACAGGTCATGCCGACATGTTGACTTCCAATAAATCCTTTGAAGTTTTGGGAATTTGGCTCGAGACTCATGCTTTAATTGGGAATAACTGCCGGAATCCTGACACACAATGCATTAAGCTTAGTACTATATGAGAACCCAGCCTACGAATTGTAATTTAAATGGAGAACAGATAGAAGAAAAAAGTATCCCTAATGAGCAGATCCTCTGCCTAAATCTTTGACATAAAAGGCCTTTCTTTATTTGCATGCTACATATTCCTAGACAATACCTTTATTTAGCCACATCTTCCTGACAATTGTTTTTGCTTCATCATCAGTCTATGCATAGCATCATCTTAACTTGTGGCTAGTTATGCTTGTGTTTAAGGAGTGTTTTGCACTTATGCTAGCAGAATCTTGTAGTGGTTTCAAAGTGTGTAACATCTGGTACAGGTAGTCCTCAACTTACAACAGTTCATTTAGTGCCTATTCAAAGTTACAACGGCACTGTAAGTTTTTATTGATTAGCCCTTGGGCCATATCAAAGTGCAAAGTTCCAGCAACATTTTCTTACTAAAATTTAATAAAAGCAATTCAAAATGGAACTTGATAAAATACAATTTAAAATGGAATCTAGACAAAATACGATTTAAGATGAAATAGTAATAAAATACAATCCAAAATAAAATTGTAATAATGTACAATAATTTAAGATATAGATAAAATATAATAACATTATATTTCGGAGTCACCCTTGCAATCTACCCCAATCAATCCCACATATGCAGATCTCAACCGAATCATTTTGTTTAAATACTGTGCTACTTTAAATGTTATTTTCAAGTTCTGGCCGGACATAAGGTAAGTTATTTTGATATGGGTATCCCAATGGGTCATTCGTCTAATATATAGACCAAGATATCTGTCTCTCATCCTCTTATACAGTCAAATAAGATGTGAGCCAGGTCCTCTACCTCTGCCGCTCCACAGATGCAGAGATGCTCATTGTACGGTATTGCATGAAATCTCCCGTATCTAACCATTGTGTCAAGCTGTTCAAATCTCGCTCTCGTGAATATCTCCCTAAGATGTTTTGGGAGTTGTGACTTCAAGTAGCTATCTACTTGGAAAGTACATTTGTATTTACTCAACCATTTCAAGTTACCTACCTTACTAAGGATAGCTATATTAGTTTGTGCATCTATATCCTTAATTCTTTGGGCAACTCTTTTTTTAGATTGTTCTCCTGTTAGACAAGAGATAGGAAGACCACAACTTCTTACAAAATTTGTTAGTTTAATGATCCAGGAGATTTGTGATTGTGGTTTGATTTGCTCTAGTAGGCATAATTTGGGTAGTCTATCAGTCTTCATTTCATTAACTTTGCACCAGTAGTTATAAGCTCTAATTTTAGATAATGCCTGAATTATATAGATTCCCAATTCATCTCTAACTGCTGCAGCAGATGTTCTTGGGTCTACACCCAAAATACATCTCAAATGCTGGGACTGTGTTTGTTCTAGGACTGTGGTTGAGTAAAGACTCCAAATTTCTGCTCCATACAAGAGCATTGTGGTAACCTTAGCCTTATAAGCCTTGATTAATGGGACTAGGGACCCTGGATAACTATGTTTCTTTTAGTTTGAGCAATAAATTCAAACAGGCTTTTGCTCTAAATGTACTCCGTTGATGATGGCAGGCCCAAGATCCAGTCTTGGAAAAAATTACGCCCAAATATACAAAGGAATTAACCTGTTCAACTGGTTCACCATCCAACTGCCACCTATGTCTCTGATGGTTTCTTCCAAACACTATTATTTTTTATTTAGATTTACTAATGATTAGAGAGTTATCCTGGCAATAAGATCTAAATCTTCTTAATAGCCTACGTAATCCTACTTGTATGATAATAAAATAATATCATCAGCATAAAGCAAGCTGTTACAGTAAGTATTTAAGATCATCAGCATGTGTACCATGGTATCATTCATTAACCCTGGCAAGTCATTGATGTATAAATTAAATAATAATGGGGCCAGGATACACCCTTGCCTTATCCCTTTATTTGTGCAAATCCTGTTAGTCAGGGCCCCGTTAACCCCATACCACACACTCAAACAGGTACTTGTGTAAAGGGCTTTAATCAAAGCTAGGAGTCTAGGTTCTATTTTAAGAGATGTCAGTTTATTCCATAGTACGTCTCTATTTACCATATCAAATGCTGCTGTAAGGTCTATGAAAGCAGCAAACAGGGGTCTTCTCTAAAAGGCATATTTGGCAATTAGATGATTCAAGACAAAGCAGTTATCAATAGTAAATCTGCCTTGTCTAAAACCTGCTTGTTCTTCTGTGAGGATGTTGTTTTCCTCTACCCAGATTTCAATTCTGTTCAAAAGGTACCTAGCATATATTTTTGCTACAATGTCAACCAGGCTGATGGGCCTATAATTACTAGGATCCTTTTTATTCCCTTTTTTATATATGGGGACAACTATTGTCATCTTCCACCCATCTGATATATGGCAGATGTTATTTATGTGTGTAAAAAGGCCTGCTAATACAGGGCCACACTAGTTGGGAAATTTCTTAAATAGTTCTGCTGGTAGAAAATCCTCTCCTGGGGCTTTATTGCTCTTTAAGCTTTTAATGATGGACTGTATCTCCTTTTCTGAGACTGGTGGCCAAGTGGGGGGGGGGGGGAGTTCTAGGGTTTATTAAAAATAATTTCTTTACCGGTTCAGTGGAGGCAAACAAGCACTGATAATAATTCTCCCAATCCTCAGCAGAGATTGGTATGTCAAATGCAAATCTCAGTTCCTTCAGGATACCTGCTACAGAATGCCAAAATAATACTGAGTTATGACTTCTGGCAGCCAACTCAAGTTCTGACCAGATTGAAATGGCAAAACTTTTTTTCTTTAATGTTATAGTTTTTTTATATTCCCTTCTTGTGTGCAACATCTTGGCTTGTATATAAGCAGTAGGGTTCCTCTGGGCAAGCCTCATGGCTGTCTTCAATTTCTTTTTCAGTCGCTGGCAATCCAAATCAAACCAGCGAGGTCTACCCACTTGGGCTCTTTTTGTAGCAGGTTGAGGATAACAGGTTGTTAGATGTTTCTTCAGTATGTTACAAAGATTGGAGAATGCATTGTAGGCTGACATCTAATCAGTAGTAAATGACTGGATTGTTCTAGCCCGCTTAATAGTATTCTCTGTTTTAAGGCATTCTAATATTGCCTTAGTATCAACCTTAGCCCAAATTAACCTTTTATTTTGAGTCACTTCTATCTTTTTAGTAAGCCATCTGTCAGCTATGTTATATGGTCTTAAATCTGAGCGGCCTCACAATGTCACACTTATAGGCTGATGGTCGCTATTGTCGCTAAGGTGTACTGTGACCTCCGAGAAGAGGTCAGCCTTATCTCTAGACACACAAGAGATCCAGTACACTACTTGAATTAGTTGAGTGGTGTGTATAAGGGTATATGTAATTCTTATCCTTACCTCCCAAAATTTGGAGATTACCCTTAAAAATTAAGGAGACTAGGAGCAAACCAGTGGCATTACTTTTACAATCTCTCGAGAGCCACTGAGGATGGTTCTCAAAGAACTCCCCTGGGATTCCCTTCTTCTGGGACAGCTCATACAAAGAGGGACCCAGTCTAGCATTCAGATCTCCTAATAAAACCACTATGGACTGATGATACAGTATTGCTATATCTTCTAGGATAACTTCCAAGCACATCCAATATTCGGAATTATAGTGCTGGGATGTGCTTGGGGGAATATACACATTTACCAATATTAATTCAAACTGGTCATATTCAAATGTGACAGGATACTTATCTTGTTTATATAATTTCTCTCCCTGCCATTGCAACTCTTGCTTTATAAGAATGCATAGTCCACCAGAGGGTCTCCCTTTGTTCTTTGTTTTTTTGGGCTGGGGAGGCCCATCCCTGAAAGCTTGGCAGTTGTACTGGTTCGTCCACTTCGGTTCGCCAAGTTTCTTGAAGGGCTATTACATCAAGTCTAGAGAAAAAAACTCATTAGTCCACTATCAACTATCCCTTTCCAGCCCGTTATGTTCCAGGTCACCAACTGTATGGGGTTCTCAGAAGCAAGATGATCTGGCTTGGTTAATTGGCTGGATGATAAAGATGTCAGATGTCAACTTGACATTGGAGCCAGATCAATATCATCTAAGCTTCCCATATAAACACAATTGTTGTGAGGTTCGATATTTCTCCTCATGGGTTGCAGAGCTTGTTGTTGCTCCTCTATATCTCAGTTGCCAGTATGCCTTTGCTCTTGCTCCAAGAATGATTTTTTTTCCCATGGGCAGGTACTCTGTTTTAAATCTATAAATGTAGATTTATGTCCATTTTTGGAGTGGCATAGCTGAGGATTCATCTTGTGGAAAGCTGTTATGGGAGCTTCTAAATCAATTGAAGGAGGAAGCTGGATTATCTCCTTAGTGTTTGTCAGCTTAGGGAGCACTGTGTGATGAAGCCCTTTGTCTTTCAGTTGTTTCTCAGAGGTTGGGTCAGTCAGTGCAGTTACCCCACAGTCAGCCTGTGTGACAGTACCTTCTTTTACTGTAAAGGTAAAGGCAGTTTGTTGATTAAATACATTGTCACAAGATTGTGTGGTTAGTGGAGCCAAATTAAATAGAGGCTTTGCTGTAGATTGAGTTGTTGTCAATGCCTCTTTTAGGTCATCCAATCTTTGAATGATGTTAACTTGCTCAGGTTCTGACAATGCACTGAATAAGTCAATCAACGTTTCCTCTGGCATATTCGCAGCAGTTCCTACAGCTGTGGGTAACAGTTTGGATATTGCTTCTTTGCCTTCTGGGGTCAGTTCAGTTGCAGCATCAGGTTTAGCAATGTGAGAGCTGTTGCAACCTAGATTTAAAGCAACAGTTTCCACTTGGTGATGATATTTCAGGAGTGGGTACACTTTTTCTGAGCAAAAAACCCTTATTGGAAATATTGAGAAGGTGCTCAGAAAGGGTAGGCACTAAAAAAAGTGACTTATGGCTGTTTTTCACACCTATGACTATTGCAGCATCCTCATGATCTCATGATCAAAATTCAGATAATTAGCAACTGGCATGTACTTATGGTGGTTGCAGTGTCCCAAGTTCTTGTGATCACCTTTTGCAACCTTCTGACAAGCAAAGTCAATAGGGAAGCCAGATTCACTTAACAACCATGTAACTAAATAAACTGTGATGCACTTAACAACTGTGGCAAGAAAGTGGAACAAAACTCACTTAACAAATGTCTCAATTGTGGTCATAAATCGATGACTACCTGTATTCTTCACCAATTAGCGTGGGCACATTTCCCCCTTAAGATGTTGAATATTGCCTCCTTTTGGCATGGTTTCCCCTTTTGGGGATTCTCTCATTTTACCATGCCTACTTAAAAGCTGGTCAGTAAACTTGTTTTAACTGCAAGTTTAACTTGTTAAGCACAGATCAAAACAAACAGATGCATGGCAACGCAGAAAAGTTCTTTCAGAATCTGGCAACACCTTTCTGCTTTACCAGACAACCCTCTCAATACATGACAATATTTGATGGGCTTGTTTTGACTGTGGACTTGTTAATCACCAGGATGCTTATTCCATGGTTCCGCACTCAAAGCAAATTGGTAAAGAGATGAAGATTAAGGATTCATGAACAGAAAACATCTGTTGAGGAGCAACACTTGCAATATAGAAAAAACCCCAGAGTTGCTTGATACTGAAATTATTTAACATAATAAATAAAAGGAAAAGTGAAATTTGAAACAAAAAGGCTAGTAGAAGGGAAAGGAAGCAGAAATACCCACAAAAGATTGGTTACTGCCTCAAGTTCAGTATCAATGAGGGGAGAAGGATGTGTGAAAGTTAGAGTGGAGGATTTTGTGGATCCTTGTCCAATCCTGAGACACATAATTTTTCAAGTAGTAGATGCTTCTCCCCTTTAACTTGACTTGAAAGAGAGGCTTGTGTCACTGATATTTACAATTCTTTCCACAGAAATACAATTTAAACATTTCATGAAAGAGTTAAATAATAAATGGTCAAATATGTGTGTCAGGTTTTAAGTTATTCATAACCAAAATGAAAGTACAAGAAGATATTAAATATTCTGATATCCACATGCATTTCTACATAGAATCTAAAATGCAGAAATTAGTAATGGAAAAGAAAAATAATGTCAAATGAATAACTGGAAATATTAAAAGGATAAATTATTTTTATTACCAGTTTAAGGAAAAAATAGATACAGATAAGAGGTATAGTTTAAAAAAATATTTATTTAAAATCTAATTGGTAGAGATAATATTTTCAATGAAGCAAACTATATTACATTTTGAAACTGGATTCTATACATACTTGGAAATAAGACTTACTGAATTCAATGGATAACTATTCTACAGAATTCATATATACTGTACATGACATTGAGATCCTGAAAACTGTTTATACTTAACTTATATTTTAATAGTTACTATGAATATTGCCAAAATAACTTAATGAAAGGAAAAAAGGGATAACATTACATTTTTCTTATTCAAGAAGCATTTTTTTAAAAAAGCAACATATTAACATATTGTGTACTAAGAGAAAATCACAACTGTCTATAAACTGGATGTGTTACTGAAATATCTTTTTTTTTTTTTCCTTTTTAAGAAAGAAAAAATTATCAAATTTCTTCTTATTTCCCCCATTGGCTAATTTCCAGCTAATATTACTTTCAATAACCGACAATTTCTTTGGGCATCTTTCATTCCATTCCTTTGTTGCTCTGACACAGAGAAGAATAAATCCACAATAAATATTCCTGTTAGTTCTGTGTCACAACCCTTTCCATGCCCTTAGATTTTGATAAAGCCAAGACAGATAAAGAAGCAATAACTTTGCAGACCAAGAAGTTTTCAAGACACAGATTTATTGCTTTTTCTCCATTGTATAACTTTGAATAAGGGTGTGGAACTGCCTCAAGAAACATTGGTTGTTGTACTTACTTAGCTGCTTCCAGATCTTAAGATTGTCTGTCAGTAACTAGTTGAGTTGTTGTAAGGTCATGCTAAAGTTGTTTATGATATAATAAAGAAAACAATAAATCATGACTAAGTTAAGCATTGGTAAGCATGTTGTACAATCATGGCATTATGACAAAATCTGTCATATTAGGAACTAACCTACTTCGAGATGTATCATTTTAGCATCTGCACAAAGTTGCCCATAATTGATGAACAGTTATATTTGTTACATTTGCAAGATTGGCTTACCCCAACTACATCCATCTGTCTCATCTGGTCCAGCAGGAGTGGTATATGGCAGATCACATCAGCAAAGAGCTTCATGCCCAAATCAAGACTTTTTTCTGCCTTGGTACATCATTCCCCACCCACTACCCCATGAGGCTGGTCACAACATGGCTTAGCTATTAGGCCTGGGGATCCCATGGAAGCATGGAGCCCTTTAAATGGCTAGTTTTCACTATTCTCTGACTTTTGTAATTGTGGTTTACTGTTTAATGGAAACATTACAGAGCATTTAGTGCTTTTTAACTGTGAAAGAGTCACATGCAAGTGACAGAGGTGGCTATTTAAAGTAATTAAATAAATAAATAAAATAGTAAGTGCCTATGTTCTCCTTCTAGGTACTACAAGATTTCAACATCCCACTAAGCTATGGTTTAATCATGGTTTATCAAGTAAGAACCAACTAACTAGGGTCAATTCTTTGTGGCCTAAGACACAATTTATTGACTAGGTTCCCACAATAAATCCCAACTCAAACTATATTTTATTCTACCTTAGCAAGGTTACAGAAGGAAGCCTTTGGGCTGCTTCAGAAAAACAGCAGGGATGGTAGCCCATGCAAAATAAATTATTGTGGATTGGCATAAAGTGTAGTCAATCCAGATGCAAGAACTTCACACTCCTAATGCATTGAATCCATTCTTCCTTCCTTCTTCCTTTCTTCCTTCCTATCACCGTTCAAATGCATCCCTTCCTTCCTTTCTTTTCTTCCTTCCTTCCTTCCTATCACCGTTCAAATGCATCCCCATCTTCCTTCCCTCCTTCCTTCCTTCCGATCGCAAGTCGAATTTATCCCGGTGCTGTAAAACCAAAAACAAGACTAAGCCGGGTTTCTGGACGCGCTTTCTCATGATTTGGTCTGCCCAGGGCACCGAACCACAAACTAACCCCTCACGCTTGGATCCGCGCACCCCGCGGCGCTAAAAACGAGACCAACTCCCCTCGAAGTTGATAACCAAGGCAAGCACTTCAACAGCAGCCGCCACACCAGCCAGCCACCAGCCTTCCTCCTCCTCCTCCCTCTTCTGTTCTCCGCTTCAGCCGCCCGGGGCCTCCGGAAGGGCCAACCTCTCTCTCTCTCTCTCCCCCCCCACCGCCCGCTTCGCTCGCTGGAGGCGGGTCTAGGCTCGATGTAAATCGGTGTGAAGCTCAGTCACAGCAGGTTCGGTGAGGAAGAGTAAAAGAAAAGCTTTGTCATGGCTGCTCTGAGAGCCTGTCGGGTAAGAAGAAAGCTGCCAAGAGAGGACGCGGGCTCTTAGGGGACGCGGAAGCCATTGGGGAGGGGGGGCGTGGGGAGGGCGACTTCGGCTCAATCTTTCTGATTCTTCTCTGCCTTGCTGGAGGGTGTCTCCGTTTGCAGGATTTGGAGACAGCCGCCCGGGTTAGGTTGGGGTGGAACAGGCTTGGGTTGTCCTGCTTGAGGAAAAGTCCAGGGATTGAAGAGGAGGGTCGCCAAATCTCGACTGCAGCCCGCAAGATGACACTCATTGGTAGTCAGTTGCGGTGGAGGAGGGGAGATCTGGGTGTCTTTTTTTTATTATTACGATTACGGTTACGATTACTATTACTACTACTACTACTACTACTACTACTACTACTACTAGCAAAATTACGGGATATCGTATCAAAGTATGTCAAAGGTCGCCTATCTATTCCCCCTCCCCCACTTCTGTCCGCCCGAGTAAAGTGACTCCAAAATCACTCCCATTGTTTTTGCTTGTTTTTTCCCCCCCAAACTTCCCCACTTTCTTTTAAACTTAAACATATAAGATGAACTTTCCGAAGCAGGTAAGCATACAAATAGAATAGTATTGTTTGCCATCGCAACTGGGCTTCTGTTACTTCCTACCTTAGTATATGTGAAAATAATCCACGTCAGAAACTATCATAATCTCAGAATTATAAAAATGTTTTGCTTTATCTAAAATATATATTTCTACATCAAGAAATTACCTAATCCCTGGTAAAATTCAAAGTGTTTTTAGGATCTTATTTTAAAAGTTAATTTTTAAGTTTGTCAGTTGGCATTTTTGTTTTTTTTTTTATATTTTTTTTTTTTTTTTTTTTTTTTTTTTTTTTTTTTTTTTTTTTTTTTTTTTTTTTTTTTTATTTTTTTTTTTTTTTTATTTGTGTATATATGAAATGTGTATATATAAGAAAATAAAGGAATAAGGCAGTAGGCAAAGTTGGTGCCTTGTTGTCGTTACATAGCAATGCTGCATTATTTTATCGTTTCATACAGATTATTATAGGGTCTGGGAGCCTTTGTGGTGTTTGAAAATATAAATGACATATAACAAATTTTGAACATATTATGTTCAAAATGATTGCAAACTTATATAAAAATATTTCTCTAGAAATTGTTTGCAATACTTATCTATATAATTTGAAAGTCCGTAGTGTTTATGGCAGAGTACTGATGCTAATATAATATGAAGAATCATTAGTCATTTGGCATGATGATATGTGTGTTAAATGTCAAGTAAAATGTTCTGAACAATTAATATATCAAGGTTGTAAAAGAATAACATAATGTAATTAGTATATTACTGTCAATATTCCTGTTGCAATATTACTGTCAATATTCCTGTTAATTTTCTCCTAGGAAGTTCCAAGAAATTAGTTCAGGATAGGGTATTTTTTACCAGGGATCAGGTAATTTTTATTTACATCTGTCCAAATGTGCAAAGATTTAGGAAACGAAACAATTCCTATGAATTTGAAAAATAAGTTATTTACCATAAGGAAAATTGGAATATAGCCACAATAGAATGGTCCAAACAAAAACTATTGTGATGTAATAGAATAAGGTGACACTTATGAGCAATCTGCTTTTTAAAAAAAATGTGCCACAAGAAATCATTCAAAATCTTGCAAAACAAGATATCAAAGGTCTGCTATACAAAATATCAAATTACAAATATAAATGATTTTTGTAACCAGTAACAAGTAATTAACAAAAAGTGCTTGCTTTCTAGTTAATATTATACTTTAGAATAGATATTCCAGGGAGTTACTTGCAGCCGTCTTGTGTAAGATCTATTTTTGTTCTTCTTAAGGTCTTTTTGCTTATGGGTATTCATTTTTTATTGAGCTAATTGTGCATTAACTTGAGTAGTTTAGGTTTGTCGTTCACTTGCCATTTAATTTACAGTTTATATACCAAAGACAAGATGTGAATTGGAGTTCATGTAGTCTTGCACATTTCTGCTTTATCCAGAGAAAAGTAATTGAATCAAGGCCAATTTTGGGAAAGATTTTGTAGTCTTAGGGGATGAAATTGGTTACTCCCAAGCTGCCAAAAATGCAAAAGTGAGTCTTTGGTTGCTGATATAAAAAGATATCTGGTATAAAATATTGCACTTGACTTTCTGTTGAGTTCCTTCATTCTTATTAACATTTCAGATACCATGTCTAAAGTTATTATTTCATATTTAATATATAAGGGATAATTATTTTCCCCAAATCATCTTGTTCATCTCAAATTATGGCATTCTGCAGTCTTTCGTGCAAGCTGTGAGTTAATGTACTTTTTTTTTTTTTGCTCATTAAATTATTGCTTTTGCTTTACTTATACAGCACTTAGAACAATAGCACTTAGACTTATATACCGCTTCATAATACTTTACAACACACTAAGCATTTTACAGAGTCAGCATATTGCGTGCAACAATTTTATTTTATTGATCTCGGAAGAATGGAAGGCTGAGTCAACCTTTAGCTGATCAGGATAGAACTCCTGGTAGTGGGTAGAGTCAGCCTGCAATACTGCATTCTAACCACTGCGCCGCCATGGCTCCTATATCTTAGATTGCATTTTTTCCTTTCCATTTGATTCTTAATAAAAAGAAATTTATTTTTTATTTATTTAATTTCTAAGCCTCCCATCTCACTGTTGAGAGATTCTTATAACCCTAAAATAAGTTTTCTTATGTTGATTTATCATAACTGAATTTTTGAGGAACCTTTTACATAAATTTCCCTCTTTTAAGGATTCTGTTAAGGATTCTTAACAATTTTGCTTAATTTTTCTGTTTTTTTAAAAAATCCATTTCTTATTTGTGTTAACTATTGCGTAACTGCAAATTGTTTAATACTTTCTTCCTCCCCTTTTTATCATCAGCACAGAAAATTGTTTTCATATTTGTTTTTTTTAAGTCCTGTCTATTGACTTTAAATTACTAAGCGGAGTACATAGAATATGCATGTACTGTGAAATGATAATTAGTAAAACATTGACTTTGACTTTGCTGGGTCACAGTTACAAACAAAGTAACTACAACTACTGTGAGCCATCAAATAAAATTAACAAAGAACCAGCATTTGGAGTCCTTGGTGCTGTCTGAGCTTGTTTGCTTGCAAATATTTCATTACTGCCTGCAATGAAGAATAACATGAGATAACATTAGTGCTAGTGGGTGTGGTGTTTGTTTCTTGTTTATATTCACTAGCTTGCCCTCTAGGTGTTGATGTGGGTGTAGTTTTCTCCTTGGTAGTTCCTTAGAGCAGCGGTCCCCAACCACCGGTCCGCGGACCGGTACCGGTCCGTGGAACAAGTCCTACCGGGCCGCTGGCTTGCTGGCGCCGCCATCTTGTTTTGATGAAAAGTGCTTCCGTGAGCTTTTCCGGGTAGAAAGCTCACCGGAACCACTTTTCATCAAAACAAGATGGCGATGCAGCTGATGTCGTACCGGGCGCGCCATAAAAAGGTTGGGGATACCGGGCGCGTAAAAGGTTGGGGATCACTGCCTTAGAGTATTGTTTTCTGCTTGTTTGGTATAAATTTTGCTTATCTGGATATTGGTTGCTGGAGAAGATGTGTTCTTTTTGTTTCCTTCTTAGCCTTTTTTAATTGTCTCTTTAGAATGGTATGTAAATGTGCTTTATGTCTACAGAAATTCCTCAACTTACAACCACAATTGAGACTGGAACTTCTTTCACTAAGCACTGTGATCATTAAGTGAGTCAGTTATTAAGCAAATTATGCAGTTATATGAATCTGGCTTCCCACATTGTTTTTCCTTCTTGAAAGCCAGCTGCAAAGGTTGCAAATGATGATCATGTGTCCTCAGGATGCTGCAACCATCATAAATACACTCCGGTTGCCAAGCATCCAAATCATGATCATGTGATTGCAGGGACACTGTGACAATCAGTAAGTTCAAGGATTGGTCGTAAGTTACTTTTCTGAGCATTGTCATAACTTTGAAGGGTCTCTAAACAAATGGTCATAAGTTGAGAAATACCTGTATGGACAGCTGATTTATATGCCAAGTTTCCAAGAATCCTCTGGCATTTTTGGATTTAGTTGGTCTATTTCTGCCCATGTGTTATGAGATTAAGGACTTTGCATCATGTCTTCTATTTGCCAGTTGGTGTTCAAGAATGCTCAATGCTAATCTTCTGCCTGTCTGGCCTACATAGAAGCTGTTGCAGTCATTACACTGTATGTTGTAGATAAACCACTTTATTTTAAAGAATTAATACTTCATTTTTTTTAGACAGTAGTTTAACAGTAAACAGTAATGTTTTGTATTCTTTATAATAGTAAAACAAAATGCATTTTATATTCTTTCCCCCCTCTTTAGATTGTATTTATATTATAAGTTTAATAATTGACATATGAAAATTTTTAACCATATCTGGGATAAAAATTGTATTTCATTCAATGCATTGGGCTCTATAACCTTGCGATGCTTATGCATTGGTAATAAAGTTTGGGACATTTATTGAAAGCTTCTGTGACACTTCTTTTTCTACATTAAATTTCAGGTTGGGCGAAGCATTGTTGCTAGTGGCTTGAGAGCACAATCCAGTCATGCTACTGCAACATCACCAAAAAGCAAATCTGCCGCTGGTTATAGCTTTGGTATGTAAAACTACTCCATAAATGCTTCACCTGAAGGCCCTGAATTGGCAGCTTCTAGTATTATAAATCTAAATTGATTCCTTTGTCATGATTTGCTATATACTATGTGAGTATATTTGCTATCCAGTATATGAGCATATGCAGGCATGTTCTGATACATCCAATTTTTTCTTATGGTTTTTATACATCAGCCTAGGAAGAAAAGGATAGAATATTTAGATAGGATAAACCATGAAGATGTAAGGCTGAAATGTATTCCTTTCTGGACATTTTATTCACCTGCTTTCCCTTATGTGCATTATCTACTGCAGCTTGTTAAGAAGCATTTGCAGTTTCTAGACAGAGTGGAAGCGGTTTGTAATAAAAGGTAATACATTTCCTGAATTACTTGAAATGCTTCAAAACTATACTTGGTTTTTGGACAATTACTACCAGTATGTAGGGCAGAATCCTAATACATGTTGCTTTAAGGTTTAACATTGAGCATACATATTTCCATATATGTGTTTTACACATGACTTTTGGTAGACTAAGTTTTGGATCGATATTTGTGGTTGAAGAAAAATAGTGTTTACTATAGGAAATGGGATATGGGATGCATATGGTTAAGGATGAGAGTGATGAAAGTATTTCATGTAAATTAGTCTGCATATTTTTCCAATTCTAGTTCTAGTTTAGGCATGAAAGCCAGCTGGGTGATTTTTGAGCCAATCACTGTCTCTCAGCCCAATTCACTTTACAGCCTATTGTTTTGTGGAAAATAGGAGAAAAAAGGAGCATTATGTATGTTTGTTACCTTGAGTTATTTTTAAAATAATAAGGATAAGATTTTAAAATATAAAATAAAATAAATATTTTATGGCCTACTAATTTTTATGTATATCTAGGAACTTGAAATCTTATGTTTTCTAGAACTTACAGATGAACAGAAGGAATTTCAAGCCACAGCTCGTAAATTTGCTAGAGAAGAAATTGTACCTGTTGCTTCTCATTATGACGTAACTGGAGAGGTAGATATACAATAAATAGTAGTAGTTAAATAGTTTTAACCTTGTTTAAAATTTCAGTGAATAAGACTCTAAGCAGAAGAGCTCTGCATCTTATTTTTCATATCTGTTTCCTTTTTAGTATCCTGTTCCTCTCATTAAAAGGGCATGGGAGCTTGGCTTGATGAATACACACATACCAGAAAGTTGTGGTAAGTAAAGTACTTGATAAGCTATAAAATCAAATAAACAGTGCAATATATTCATAAGCAATAACAACACAAAAGATACTACAATCCAATCTGATTTTGAATATATGAGATAAGAACAGGTCTTGAAGAGATAAGTTACAGTATGTAACATGTTACAGATGATATGTAAACATGAGAATTGACCTCATTGAATGAAATTCTGTTGAGCTCAAACTGTTTCTCTCCAACAATTATTAATTATAAATATAATTATTTACACTAGTATTCATGATATTCTTTGATACTGTATTTAAGTTGGAAAGATTTGCAACTAAAGGATAGCATATTTATAATAAATCTTTTTAACACCCGTAGAATTAAATCGGTTATCTTTTGTGTGTGTGAAGGACAGTATTTAGTATATATCAAATTTGGCATATCTGTTGGTTAATGTACAGCCGCTTTATTTGTAAACTGTATTTATAAATACAGTTCACAAATACATAAACAGTAATAAAAAACATTTTCTGCTTTCATGACCTGACAACAAAAAAGCTTCAGTGTGAAAATGATCAATGTCTAGTCAGTTTCAGGCAGCAATAAGAGTTCTAATTAATTAATCAAAGTAGAGTTAGCTTGTTAACACAAGGGTGCAAGGAAAAGCAGCTCAGGAAAAGATAGCTTGGTTAAGCAACTGCACCACTCTACAAGGGGCAAAAAAGGGATGGAAATGGATCAGACACAGAGTAATTTTATCTGAATGATCAGCAGCAACCAGGAATTTTGCATGTCTTCCCCCCACCTCCCCACTACCCGTAAGCAGACATTTTGCTTAAGTTGCTGGAATGGCTTGCATCACTAAATCAGGAGAGGGTGCAATAGAGCATAAAATAATTAAATTTGTGACATAACATTTATTTGTATGGAATATTATTTGTTATCCAAAACAATTTCTGTAGGTGGTCTTGGCCTTGGCTCTTTTGATGCTTGCCTTATTACTGAAGAATTGGCTTATGGATGTACAGGAGTTCAGACAGCTGTTGAGGCAAATTCCCTAGGTGTAAGTGTTTTGCTTTAATTTCACTTACTATTTACATTATTTTAACATTGGCATTAGGCTATGTCTTGTCTTCCCATGTTAAATAATAAACTTTTTTTATTATAGCAAATGCCAATCATAATTGGGGGAAATGAGCAACAGCAGAAAAAATATTTAGGAAGACTGACTGAAGAACCCCTAATGTGTGTAAGTGTTTTTGCAATATTGATAGAATGGTATTTTGATTTCTGTCGTGAAAGAAATCTACAAAAGTATATTATGTTATACTTATGTCATAGTATGTTATGTTATTATTCAGAGTAATACACTGAACTTTAACAACATAACTTAATAGTAATCAAAATATTTATGTGAGCATGAAGTCATACCTTCCTATAATAACTATAGAATTCACTACAGTACTAACCGAAATGAACAGCTATTGTGTTTACACAAAGTAGAAATGGCAGTTGTTCATTTAGGGTCAGTAATGTCCAAAATTGAATGAGTCAGTGATAAAATAAATAGGCAGTTTGTGGTCTTGGAGTGTGTGTGTATGCACACCAGTGGTGGGATTCAAATTTTTTTAGTACTGGTTCTGTGGGCGTGGCTTGGTGGGCATGGTATGACTTCGTGGGCATGGTATGACTTGGTGGGTGTGGCGGGGGAAGGTTACTACAAAGTCATCCCCATTCCCTCCCCACCCCACTAACCTGCTTTCCAGCTCTGTTCTGTGCATGGCAACAAAAGAAGACCCAGCTGATCAGCTGGGACTCGGGAGACAGAGAATAGATGGGGGCGGGGCCAGTCAAAGGTGGTATTTGCCAATCTCCAAACTACTCAAAATTTCCACTACTGGTTCTCCAGAACTGGTCAGAACCTGCTGAATACAACCTCTGATGCACACACACACACACACACACACACACACACACACACACATACAGTTTTAATGGTTGAGCTATATAGAGTTCATTTCATAAAATGGTTCTGCATATTCTCAAGAATTTAAATATGAATTGGTTTCAATCTTTGTGATTAACAAAGTAATATAAACATTTAGCAATAAAATAGTGATGTTTCATTAGGATTTCTTCATATTCTCAGTAGTTCTCCACAATTTAAAAGTTTTTATAATTTTAAGTTATTAAGTTATTCATTTCTTTATCAATAAAATTATAATGAAAGTTAACCAAATTACTGATGATTTTGTATTATGTTCATGTAGAATGGATTTAATGTTCATTTCTTCACATTTTAGTATGTGTAATACTGTATAGTTTGTAATTTGATTATTTGCATTTTTTTCTTTAAGGCATATTGTGTAACAGAACCTGGTGCAGGCTCTGATGTAGCAAGTATAAAGACAAGAGCTGAAAGGAAAGGAGATGAATATATTATTAATGGACAAAAAATGTGGATCACCAATGGTGGCAAAGCTAATTGGTATAGTAATTTATTTAAGATACTTAAATAAGGCTCAGTGATACAGTATATCCCTTACATTTTTTAAAGGAAATGTATAGAGGATCCTACTATATCTTTATATTTTCAGTAGTGGTCATAATTTAGATATAAACATTTAAATGTTTATTTAAACATTTGAGTATTTTCATTCTTGTATCACACTTGTATCATTCTGTAAGAAGCGATAGAGTGTTTGAACCTGAATGGTGTGATATTATTAGATACCAATTTTTATCCCATTTGTTTGGCCAATAGTACTATTTCCCTCATTCTAAAAAAGAAGAGAATAATTGAGTAGATGAGCGTGGGCTAAAAAGAAGATAAATTTGTAGAGGTGAAGTCATTCCTTCATCCAGAATCAGTGTACAGTATTGACATATCTAGTTTTATGTATGAATTGAAATTTATAATCAAAATCATATTAAGGTCCACTGAATTTATTGGGGCATATGTCTGAATAAAAACAAAGGATTATGCTATAAGACTATCTATCTTTTCATGAGAAATGTGTGATCAGTATTTTATACGTTATAAGAAAGCTACAAGAGATTTAATAGTTTTTGATGGTCTGTGAGCAAATTTGTAAAGCTAATATTGTGCTTTTATTATGTTCCAACTAGGTATTTTTTATTGGCACGTTCCAATCCTGATCCAAAAGCTCCTGCAAGTAAAGCTTTTACTGGATTTATTGTGGAAGCTGACAGCCCTGGAGTACAGATTGGAAGAAAGGTAGAAGTGGAGCATTTTAATGCTAATTTAAAAATTTAGTATTGGCTATTCTTAGTCAGTAGAATTTGTTCCATTCTGTTATAAATCATTTTCCGAAATTGTTGAGCTTTGTGACATTGCCACCAAATCTGATTTCTAAAAAACTTTATTGAATTTATTTTTAATATATTTGTAAAAACAAATACATGGTGGGAGGAACAGGTTTTAATCTTAGCTTTCTGATGAACCTACTTCATTTTTTTTAAATTTTGTTGAATTAAAAATGGTAATTATTTATCGTATAAAATTCCTTTTCAGGAGCTTAACATGGGCCAGCGCTGTTCAGATACGAGAGGGATTGTTTTTGAGGATGTAAGAGTACCCAAAGAAAATGTACTTATTGGTGAAGGAGCTGGCTTTAAAATTGCCATGGGAGCTTTTGATAAAACAAGGCCTCCAGTAAGTATTCAAAGTACATTTGAAAGAGGAATTTTAATTGTAGAAATTCTGCTTTGTAACATTTATTACTGACCTACAGGTAGCAGCTGGTGCTGTTGGATTAGCACAGAGAGCTTTGGATGAAGCTACAAAATATGCCATGGAAAGAAAAACCTTTGGGAAGGCCATTGTAGAGGTATGTGGAATTCCAATTATGATGTAATATGGTGTTAAATAAAATATTCCATTAATAAATTTAAGCTCAATTAGCTTCCTTTTTTCTTGCCCCATTCCACACCCTGTATCTTCTTGTGCAGGGGTCCGCGGACCGGTACCGGTCCGTGGAACAAGTCCTACCGGGCCGCTGGTTTGCTGGGCGCCGCCATCTTTTTTTGATGAAAAAGTGCTTCCGGTGAGCTTTTCCGGGTAGAAAGCTCACCGGAAGCACTTTTTCATCAAAAAAAGATGGTGGCGCCCAGCTAATGCCGGTACCGGGCCGCTCCATAAAAAAGGTAGGGGATACCGGGCCGTGGCATAAGAAAGGTTGGGGATCACTGTTCTTGTGGATTTTGAGCAGAGATAGAACAGTGTTTTTCAACTTTGGCAATTTTAAGCTATGTGGGTTTCAACTCCCAGAATTCTCCAGTCAGCACTGGGAACTCTGGGAGGTAAAGCCTACGCAGTTTGCCAAAGTTGGGAAACCCTGGTGTAAAGAGTTAACGAGGAAGAATCATACCATTAAGTGGAACTTTTTTCCTGTTAATGGAAGCACGTATTTGAATTTTTGTAGTTTGTAGGAGGTAGGTTTGAAATATTTATTTCACAGAGTACTTACAGTTTTGTATTTGGAAATTTTCAATAATGCAAAAGTCACATTAAAGTCACAATAATGTCATAATAAAAAATATTAAGAAAATAATAACTACAACAAAATACTCAGACACAGTAACAAAATATTCATTTAGGTTTACCAGACTCCGCTTACTGTAAATGAAGAGAATCAAGAAATTTAAAAATGGCTTCACTTTTACTTAAGGCCAGTGATGGCTAACCTTTTCCATGATGCGTGCCAAAAGTGTGCGTGCATGCGTGCACTCTCATGCCTGCACCCATGATGCAATGCGCATGTGACTCCCCCGCCCCTGCACATGCGCACATGATCCCTGCGTGCGTACCACGCATCTCTGCACATGCGGCGCAACCTCCCACACTGCACATCTCTGCCCATTCGCACACTCCCTGCACACCTCTGCGCATGCACATGCATCTCCCACATGTGCGTCTCCCCATGCGCATGCACAGCAGATACCCAACAATCAGATGACTGACGGGGATCGCGTGCACATGTGCAGTGGGGCTCTTTGGGGCGACTTCTCACATGCCAGCATCCCTAGGTTCGCCATCACAGTACTAGGCCAATGTATTGTACACCTATTGCTGATACTTCCATATGTTACATTGTATGTTCCATCTGAAATAGTGGTAGGTAAATTCCTGGTCTTCGGCAACAGTGGGCCAATGGTTAAAGATAGTGAGCATTGCAATGCAATATCCCAGCAGGAAGCATATACTTACAGAGTGACTTTACAGAGTCACTTATATTTGTATTGTGCTTGCTGTTTACTAACATACGTTTTATGCATATTGATCAATAAGCCATTTAAGGACTTTCTTATGGAGTTCTTGGTGCCCTTGAGCTTGCACTTTTCATAACCAACTAGGTAACATCTGTGCTAGCTTACCCTAGTTGTGAATGAAATATCTACACAAAATAACCAAGCTCAGAGAGCAGTAGACATATAATAAATAAGACTGAATTGTATATGCTGCTTAAATACATTCTACCATTGCATATTTGGAAGTCAAGTTTTCAACACTAATTTTTATCTCTTCCTCAAATTATCCCAGCACCAAGCAGTGTCCTTCATGTTGGCTGAAATGGCACTGAAAGTGGAACTGTCTCGCCTGGCCTACCAGAGGGCAGCATGGGAGGTAGATGTTGGTCGTAGAAATACCTATTATGCATCCATAGCAAAGGCATATGCTGGAGACATTGCAAATCAAGTAGCTGCTGATGCTGTCCAAATTTTTGGAGGAAATGGATTCAATAGTGAATATCCAGTGGAGAAACTAATGAGAGATGCAAAAATATACCAGGTAAGTAACCTTAGTCAACTGCATTAGTATATTTAAGCTAAATTTACATTTATATACTTCTAAAGAAAATGTGCCTTTTTTGGTTGATGCGCATGTAGACTATCTGTATTAACAGGACTCATGGCAGCTCTTCTGTTCCCATGTTTTTTTCTATTCCCATGTTTCTATTCAGCATGTTTAATATGCCCTTTTTTCATTTTAATTAGAATGTTTTTCTTTTTTCTATTAACTAATTGTAGATTTAGTAATACAACAGATTTTATCATAGCACTGAATAGCAATAATACTTAGACTTATTTACTGCTTCACAGTACTTTACAGCCCTCTATAAGCAGTTTACAGTCAGCATATTGCCCCCAACAATCTGGGTCCTGGTTTTACCGACCTCGAAATGATGGAACGCTCAAGACCTTGTGTCTGCTAAGATTCGAACTGCCAAACTGATGGCAGCAGGCAGTAGCAGAAGTAGCCTGCAGTACTGCATTCTAACCACTGAGCCACCACGGAATAAAGAAAAGGCCATTTTTATATGGAAAATAGTGTAAAGAGTTTAGCTTGAAAGTATGTGTCAACTCATAAATCATTCCTATGCCTGCTTCTGAGTTGCCATAAGGAGATGGGGAAAGGTCTGAGGGAGCAATCTGATTTATGACACACCGGGGGGGCGGGAATCAGGGTCATAGGTGGTAGTAAATTACCTATCTCAGCGTTGGCTTCATACGGGTTAATGCCAGACATGTTGCTCCTAATAAATCTTTTGAATTCCTTTGAAGCTTGGCTCGAGGCTCATGATTTAATTAGGGTAATTGTTGGAATCCAGACAGTATGTCCTTTGTTGTACTCACTTCTGGTCCCATTAGAGTTGCTGGAATCTTATTTTATTCAGTAGTATAAGTAGTCCTCACTTAATGACTACAATTGAGACTGGTAACTCCATCATTAAGCAATGTGGTTGTTAAGCAAAATATCTTATGACCATGTTGGTTTTGTGATGGCAATTCCGCTTCAGTCATAAAGTAAACCACTGTGGTTGCTAAGCAAGACACCACATGACCACGACTTGTGGTTTTACTGCCCACTTATCTACCAACTCTCCTTGTTGGAAGTCCAACTCAAATAGCAATCATATACTATGAAACACAGTAATGATTGTAAAATGTGCATCAGTTGCAAAGCACTCAAGTAGTAACCATGGGATATCATGTCAGTTGCAAATTCAAGGACCAATTGTAAAGTTACTTCTTAAGTGCCATCATAACGTTATATAGTCATTAAAAAGGGTATTTGTTAACTAAGGACTACCTGCATGTATTTCCAAGTTGAAAAATATAACATTGCTATTTCTGACTTAAAAACACCACTTCTTGGTGACTATTTTTCTTCCTGTGTTTTGCTTTGCTGAGGCGTTGCAATGTTTTGTTTAATAATAGTTTCTAGAATATGTAGCAATGCAGTTTTTAAATATACAGATGCAGATTTCATCATATCTGCTTGTTACATATTTTCACATTAGACAATATATAATTAAGCTTAGTTTTATACAGAGTAGGAATTTTGAGTGTGATGTGCCATGGTAGCCTATTCATGAGAAAAGGAAAAACATCCTAGTACCCCTAGGTTCAGGTTTAATCAAAAGTAGCTCTTTGGACTATCAATTAAGTTTAGATTTTAGTTCTCTCATGTTTTATTATCACAATTATGCATTTATAATAATGTTTACATATTACCCACAATAATTTAAGCTGTACTGTTTTCATTAACATTTTGTCTTTGTCCTATTTTAAATTGACTCAACACTATATTTTCTCTTTTCAGATTTATGAAGGAACAGCTCAAATTCAGAGAATAATTATAGCTCGTGAACATATTGGCAAGTTTAAAGCTTGAGAATGTCCCTGATGTACATTATTAGCTTGATTTACAAATGTTGGGCTTTTTTCCCCCTGATGCTTTACTTTTAATATTGGACAAAAATGGCATCAACAGTGGCAGTATCAATACTTAATACATGAAAAAGCCAGTCACTTAATTTCTAGAACTATTCAAGAGATTTCACATTTTTGTTCAGCTTTATCATGACATGATTATCTCTGTTCTCTGAAATCTCTATAGTATATTTAAAGTGCCTTGGATTTTTGTAGTTGAACAGGTCACTGACATAGATTAGATGAATAATTTCATAGCAGATTGAAGTCTGGGAGCCATGTGTAAATTAGATGTTGTTAGATCTGTATTGCATATTACATATTGACTACATTAAAAATATTTTTGCAGATAAATTAGTTGTATTGCCTGGAGTTGGATTCATAAAGAATATATAAGTTATTCTTGTTTTACAGAACATAATGAAATTTAATGAAAGTTCCTTATTGAAAAATGCAAAAAAAAAAATCTATCCCAATTTCCTTTCCCATGCCTTAGCTCCACTATTTGGAATCTACTTCAACTCTCTAGGATAAATTTTTGAGGGTGTTGTAAAAGAAGAGAGATAATGGTACCTTAAATGTTATGGTATTCCTTGATAGGTATTATTTGATCTTTGATCAATCAACAATTCCAAGTTACAATGCCACTTAACGAATGGTGGTTACAACTAATTCTTGGAGTTTTGGTCATCCTAGCACCCTGCTAGTCATGTGATTACACTCTGGGTGCTTGACAATCAGTTCACACTTACAGTCAGTTGACATGCATCCCACAATCATGATTGCCAGCAATCTTTCCTGCTGGCTTCCCCAGAAGGCCAATGGAGAAGATGGAAGGGACGATTGCAAGTTGCTGAGGTGTTTCTTATCAGTTTCCCAGCCTCTGTGCACTCGCTTCGCATTAGCCACTTATCCTCTGATCCATACCCCGTGCACACCCTTTGAGCTGCATGAACACTTTGTACACCTTTACCAACCCCTCCTGGCACCTCGCATACTGTTCCTGATCCATGCAGCACCTTTCATGCACCCCCATACATCACATCACTTGAGAATGCAAAATTCCTTTCACAATTGCTGTTGCGAGGACATGATAAACGTATCAAATATGATATAGTTATGCAATGCAATTTTTCCCAATGATTTTATATTTATGGTATTCTTATGAGCTGTGATTTCAAATTACTAATGAGCCAAAATTCTATATGCTTAAATATGACCTTTTTATTATAATGGATGTATATAGTTACTTTGGTACTGCTCCCAAAGTTTAGCGAATACCATATGGAAGTTTTAAAAAATAGCAAAACCAAATGGAAAATTTAAAAAAATGTATTTGGGCTTGATTTTATTTCCCCAATAAAACATTATTTGCTAATGTTCTTTTTTTCCTCTCTCTTCTCCCACCCTTCACAAGCCCTAGGGTCCTCATTTATTTTTGAAAAGCCTCCATCATACCAGTAGAAATCTGTTAAAATAACATTAGATTTATAACAGGAAGACGAATATACTTAAGTTATGTTTGCAGAGCTATACAAGCACTGAAAGTTTTTACTTATATAGGCTCTTTACCTCTAGCCTGTTTACTGTTCATTGAGAACATTAGCACAGCAATCTTGCTGGATTAAGATTATTTGGAAGAAGATTGCCATTTTCTTTTGGAAAATGCCAGAAAACCTCCTGATCGAACATTTTTGTGCAGTATTATCTCCCATCTATTGCATTTGGTCAAAGGGGGATAAGTGTTGAGGTAATTCCCCGTTAGGAGAATGAGCGTACACAGGGAGACGTAGTGAGAGTGGTGAAGAATAACACACAAACAGCACACAGCTACATTGTATAGTAAAATGTAGGTTTTTACTTCCAGTAAAACAGTTAAGCAAAGTACAAACACAGTCCAAGTCATTCAAGGTTAAAGCAGTCAGTTTTCAGTCCAGCGATAATCCAAATAACAAAGTCCAGTATCATAAACAGTTCAGTAACAGACTTACATCAAATCCAAGACTAATGATGATCAGTAACAGTCAATAGGAAAATGTAGGAACGGCAACACTCTAGGAAACAGAACAATCCAGGTTTCTGGCTCCATCTTACGGCAGTTTGAGGAATCACACCCAATTACCATTTTAGCATTCCCTTAAAGAGACAGTATTAAAATGTCTATCCTGGTTTATATATTTTCCAACCCAACTAACTATTAGGTGACTTACATTCCTAACAGTAAGGACAAAGTAACTTGCTGCTGAAGAGCTATACCTCTTTTGTATAGCTTTTCCTCCCCTTGGTGGGGGTTCAATCTGGGGAATGTGAACCTTGTTGAATACCTTTTTTTAAATCAGAAAACAGTAGACAACACTTATTGTTACCCAGATCTGCGAAGTGCCCAGGCTAAGCACAGATTGTTATGTTTCCCTACCTGCCTATCAATGAAGCCATCATGGGTACTTCAATAGATGCAATAACTACTATTGTGAGGGCAGCAACACTGCAGACTTTGACATGGAGCCAAAGTAAGGAACTGAGACTGATTTTCAGATGACATACTTTTCCCCCTATCCAGAATAGGATGAAGGTATGGTACAGAGGATAACAATGGTTTTGAATGTCCTCCCTGTGTACTCAGTCTGCCTAATAGTAATGGTGGAGTCCAATTTCTTCAAAAATAGTTTTGTCACCTTTCCTAGGCTGATGAGTGTCAGCAGCTATTTTTCATAGATCCTCAGAAATCTTTCTTCCAGCTGTGACACAATTATGTATACCTGTCATGAAGATCTCATTTTGATAGTGAAGAACCTGAATCTACTCTTGAGCTAAGGTAGGATCTCCCACACTCACACCCAATTACCATCCCATTGAAACACCTGACTAATTTCACCATCAAATGAGGGTGAGATTTATATACTTTTGCCACACAGAAATATATACCTTTGGATAATTTTCTTCAATAAATGAACAAGTCTGTTTTTGAGTCCTCTGTTTAATTTGCTTTTCTAATTGTAGGACTTATATGGAGAACAAATTTTAAATTATATAAGTAATATCACTTTTATTTCCTTTTGGCATTTTAAGAAAATGATCTTGCATGATTCAACCTTAAAACCACAAAGGCGAGGAGGTGGGAATCAGGAATAGGGCAAAAGCAAGTCAAGGGTAGTCCTTGATTTACAACAGTTCATTTAGTAACCATTCAAAGTTAAAACAGAACTGAAAAAAAATGGCATGACCGTTTTTCACTCTTCCAACTGTTGCAGTATCCCCATGATATCATAATCAAACTTCAGATGCTTAGCAACTGGTTCATATTTATGATAGTTGCAATGTCCTGGGATCATGTGATTACCTTTTGCAACCTTTTGATAAACAGTCAACTGGGAAGCCAGATTCACTTAACCACCCTGTTACTAACTTAATAACTGCACTTAACTGTCAAGAAAGGTCGTTAAAAGGGACAACGTTCACTTAACAAATGACTCAATTTCCCAAACAGAGAGAAATTTTGGGCTTGATTACAGTCGTTAAGTCGATACCCTGTAAAGAAGGCACGAACCCCACCCCCCCACTACCAATATCTACCTTCTATAAAGATAGAAACCAGATAAGATTATTAAATGAAATTGATAACCCCCCAATTTAGTGTTCCCCAGTATAAAAAGAACGTCTCAGAATAATTTCTTTCAATAGAAACAAGCACCAAACTCCTTCCTCTGCTTCAATAAGTAGCTTTCGCCGTACAGCTGTTGATTAAAAATAATAATAATAAAATAAAAATGAAAACAACGCCGCGGAAACAAAAGTTTTCTCTGTACAGGAACTTCTTAGCCAGCTCCACCGGATCCATTCGGAACACCGGACGGAAATCGACTTCTTTTTCTTACTTTTTTTTTTCCGGTGAGTGATGCGCATGCGTATGGGAATCACGTGAGCAGCTATCGCCGATGTACCATTATGGTGAGTGTCCACTTCCTTTTCCCGCTCTTGTCGCTTTTCGCGCCCTCGCTGCTCCTGCCGCCTCTCTCCCTCCTCCCCGCACCCCTCTGTTGCTTTCCTCGGGGAGGGAAAATAGTCGGCGGAGCCCCCTTTGTTAGGCCCGTTGGCCATTCCGCGAAGGGTTGAGGCTGAGGCCGAGGCTGAGATGGTAGCTTGGGGGTGGGAAAACCAGCCCTTTTCGCGGTCTTTGGCCGGGATTTGTATTTGCTGGCGAGCGAGAAATTGGTCACGGCTGCTTAGGGGAGCCACGTTTTCCCAGGTGCCATTTTCCCCCCTCCCACATAATCTGCTGAAAAAGGCTATCCATCACGGTAACAATTGATGATTAAACCGAAAATGCTGCGCGCTTTCCTTTATAGTCCACAAGTCGTAGCCCCTAGCTATTTGCGAGGTACCTTGGCAATTTTCCTTAACTTCTTGCTGGGTGAGTACAGCAATGTTTATATAGGGCAGGGATTTCTCTCTGTATATATAGAGAGGGTGGGGGAGGATGAGACTGTTCAGGTTGTGCAAAAGCCAAAACGTAGCATGTAGTTTAAGCAATTGCTTTGATAACTTTTTTTGTTCTGGTTTAAAAAGAAAAGCCTTGGCGATCTGCGAATTAAATCCTAAACTTTTCGATTTGCTGGGCATGTTGTTTTTTAGCCTCTTCACCCACAAAATCGTTAAGGGAAAAGTGGAATGCCATGTGCTTAACTTCAAAATGGCGAGAGTCAAAAGAGTTTACCATGGGACAAACAGCATCAAGAGAAAGAACTAGAATGAGATAACTAAAATGTATGTCCCCTGAGAAAAAATTAACTGTGAGCAAGATAGTAAATTGTTAAAAAATAAAAGAAGCAACCAATGGTCAATCACATCCACTCATTCATTAACTAGGTGGCCATCTTGGTGGGAAAAACAGTTTAACCTTTATGAACATAGTATAGTTCTCTGTTGCTGACAGATTTATGTAATATGTATCTTTTTACTAATGTTGATAAATGGCTTAAGAGAAAATTTATTTTTTTCTGCCTGTAGGAAAATATGTACAGTAAAATTTACATTATTATTGTATCCAGATTTTTTTTTACTTCTATGAATGTTAGCATTTTAAAATTTAGTTTACTAATTATAATAAATATATGTAATTCATTGTTTGAACATAAGTTGGGAAACTCTATTATGTAATTTGATTGCAACAAGTTTTTTGATAAGTTTTACCATAACATTTTTAAGGGAACACCACAAAAAGATGTCATAATAAAAAATGATGTTCCATCAACATTACTGTTAGAAAAACATGCAGACTACATAGCTGCTTATGGAACGAAGAAAGATGATTATGTGAGTATATGTTAACAAATAATATTTATTTAGCTCTCCGTAGAATATGTAGATATATATGGAATATAGAAGAGGTTTTCTTTTTTCATTATTTAATGTTAATTTTTGTATGGTGCACATCTACTCTATGAGGCAACTCTCATAAACATTGCAGATAGTTTCTTTAGGTCAATGATGTAATCTGGCATGTATTATCTGACTTCAGCTGTAGAAGTCTTTAGAATGATACTGAGACCTAAAAAAACCTATTTTTAAATTAATTGAACATATTTTTATGTTAAATACTTGTTTCTGGTTTTCAAAATGTTCTTTGCTTAAAAATTTGGAACAAAGTAATATGCTACTTTAGCCAATTAAAATGGTTAATTATAGGCAATATTAATCCATGATAGCCAAAATCTGGTAGCACCTTTCTAGGCTAACAGATTTTATTAAAAGGCATAAGCTTTGAGGAACCACAGCTCATTTAACCAGATGCATGGAGATGCTAATGTAGATTTAAATAGGATAGGATGGGTGATGGCTGAGGAAGGAAAGATGGGATGATTATACAAATGGCACTATGAGATAGATTACCAGTACCTAGCATTTAACAATTGTCAGCTTTAAGAAATTATATATACACAATTGTTAGTTTAGTGAATGAGTATATAAAGTATATATGAATATATAAAAATATATAAAAGTTCACAATAAATAATTGGGAACTTTTAGCAATTTGCAAGATATTCTATGTGCAAATTTGTTCCATGCCTGGAACAACTCCATCTCAGACGTTTCTGTACCTGAATGACATCATACTTGTTTTAGGCTCTTCTATACTTGTAGGTTTAACAAATCCTCAGTGTATGTATGGTAAAATAAAAGTTCCTGTGTTGGGAATTCTTTCCCTAATCATTTAAATAAATAGTCATGCTATCTTTTACATTCATTATTTCTTTATATTCTTTAGATTAGAAACTAATATAAATGTGATACTTATTTCAGGAATACTGCATGTCAGAATATTTAAGAATGAGTGGCGTCTATTGGGGATTGACAGTAATGGATCTCATGGGGCAGCTTCATCGAATGAACAAAGAAGAAATTCTAGCATTTATCAAATCATGCCAACATGAATGTGGTGGCATAAGTGCCAGTATAGGCCATGATCCTCATCTTTTATATACATTAAGTGCTGTTCAGGTAAACATATATGTTATTTATACAGATTCACTGATGGTTTATCCATAGTGTTAATGTCTAAGTGAATTGTTTTCTAGGCTCCAAGATACGATTTTCTTAAAAAAAAAAAAAAAATTCCTTACATTTACTGAGTTTTCTTTAGATTCAGCATTCATTATTGGCTAAAAAATAATGCACCTTCTTTTGTTTTTTACAAACTCTAAAATAAATGGTTTAGCTTATTTTTTGTCTTAAGTTTTTAAACTGGAGAAATGTAAAGTACAGTTGAATTTTTGATTGTTTGATTGGATTTGTATAACAACCCATCTTATACAGTGTAACCCTGGACCAATCATAATGATATTTCACCCAAACCAACTTTGGCAAGTTTAAGTAACTTCCTATAACTAATACTGATGCTTTTAACACAAAGCATTATAGCTTCTTGGGTCAGTGATGGAATGATGTTTTATCTGAATCTGCAGTTGATGTGGTTCAACACTCAGCTCTAGAATTACTCTGAGACCTGAGAATTTTTTTTTAAATTATGTATTAGATTTCTGGATTTTGTCAGAGCAACTTAATTCTAGAATCTTAATTCAAAATTCCAGAATATCTTAGACTTGGATAAATAAATCATCTGCCTTCCAGATTGTAGCTCACATCATATTAACCAACACAAACTATAGTAAAGTACATACAAGACATATTAAATCACCTGCCTTTTATTAAGTTAATCAGATGGGAGCTGCAATGATCAAATCCCAAATTAGCATAAGGAAGAGTAGAAGAAATGTAGATGTTTCTTGTCTATTCTGTTTCAAAAATTATTGTAAGTTTGTTAATAAATTCTATTTGTTTTACATTCTAATTATTGTACACCTACACATGCCTAAAACATGGAGTAGTAATTTCATCATGCAAACTGTTACTATAATTAAAATAAATGCATGATAATTGAATAAATGTTTATGGTATTCTTTGAATTCCCTTAGATTAAAAAGATTTTATTAGTGGAAAGAATTACTGTAGGCAGTTTGAAAAAAATAATATTTGCATATCAGTTATTTAAGTACCGTAGCTTGGAATTATTTACTATGACATACTTGCCTTTTTAATTAAAAAAACAACTTAGGTTGGATCTTAAGTCATGCCTAACATGGAAAACAGTCTTGTTAGTCATGCCTAACTTTCTATTGATTCATATAAGTCTTAAGTATAAATATAGGTTATAACTCAGCATATTTTGGATATAATTGGAAACTCTTAAAATTTAATGTACCTTTAAATACTTCATATTGGAGGTAGAAAAATAGAGAAAACAAGATTGGATTTTTTGTATATTTCAGACTAGTGAAATAAAATAAAATTCTAATTAAAATAGTTTTGAATTGTTTTCAAATATATAACTATGTTCTCATGTATTTTTATATTCTAAACTTTTAATGATTGGTTTTGTTTTCCAGATTCTAACACTATATGACAGTCTGGATGTTGTTGATGTAAATAAGATTGTTAATTATGTAAAAAGCTTACAGAAGGAAGATGGATCATTTGCTGGAGACATTTGGGGTAACTTAAAGTATATTGATTTCCATTTTCTGATGAAAGATTTAAAATCATAATTCAAGAGGATATGTGATGGTATTTCTACTTTTTTTCTGAATTGTAGTTACTTAGATCTATGATGAGATTTTATATACACCTGATTCTAAATGTGATGTATATCACCATTTTAGCTCTAGAATTACTCTGAGATCTGAGAAATATTGCTTAATACTAATAATTACAATTTTTTGCATAAGCACAATTTTTGCCAGTCTTATTGTGAAAATATAGTTTGGTTGTGCATTTCTATGTAAATTTAACAACAGTAAGACTTGTGTTTAAATAGGCGTGCGTGTATATATGATTGAATTTTTAATTTGTTAATATATTTACTTTTAAATACAATAGTTTCTTAAAATGTTTTTATCTTATTTGGGAATATTTATATAAACAAGCTAACCTTGTCTATGATGTCTTTGTTTTTCCTTGAATTGATACATACTTGTTTTACTTTTGTATTTCTGAACTTAACTCAATTTTATAAACTTTTTTCATGTCATGTATATAGCTACTCTTATTTCTTCCTCTAGGAGAAATTGATACTAGGTTTTCATTTTGTGCAGTAGCAACCTTAGCCCTTCTGGTAAGTCCTTTGAAACAAATATATATATATATACTGAAATGGTCAAGATATGTTTTCCAATATTCTGTATTTTATTTTTTTGGACTTTAAAAAAACTTCCCAGGATATTATTAGGAATGTAACATTTAAAATATTCCTAGAGTGGAAAACTAGTATTAACCAGGTTATCTAGCAATGCCAGGAATTAAAGCTCAAAAATTAAATTAAAAGATTCCAAGTTTGAAATTGGTATTGTCAGATTACAGGAAAAAGAATAAAGTATAATAAATTTAAAATGCTATCTTTCTACCACCAAAAAACCCATCATATTCGGTAGATGTCTTCAGTCCTTTGTTGACGTTTGTTAGTTTTGCATTCCATGTTCTGCATTCAGAGCTCCTTGTTCATTCAGACACTGGAAATTATGAATTTGCTAAATTGTAGAGCAGTCAATAATGGAAATTAACTGCATTGACTTTTAAATATTTCTGTTAACATTAGATGTGTCAAATTGAGTAGAAAGTCATTGCAGAAGGAGCACCTCTATTTTATTCTACAAAAAAAGTTGTATTTTCCTCTACCAAGTTGAGTAAACAACAATGCTTCGTTGAGTTTTGCCAAAGAAGTAATTTTCAATTTTCTGCTTTTCAGGGGAAGTTGGATGCAATTGATATGGACAAAGCAATAGATTTTGTGTTATCTTGTATGAATTTTGATGGAGGATTTGGTTGTAGACCAGGATCTGAATCGCATGCAGGACAGGTAAATTGTAATTAAAGCTTAGTAATAAAATAACATGCTAAATTGTCTTTGATTTTAAGGTTTTTTAAAATATTAATTAGTCCCCTAAATATTAAACATACTAAATCCTTCTGCATAATTTTATCAAAACCCCGGGTAAGGAAAATCTAAGAAGAAAAGTAAGGATATCGTTAATGGCATCCATTGACCCTGTGCATCACTATTGATTTTTAAATGTTACTAGGTTAAATTAGTTTCATATTTTAAATACTTAATTGCAAGTATGATAGATAAAAGTTGAGAGATTTAATTTGTCGCATTTATTATATAAATAATTGATATCCCGCATTGTATTTTTCTTGGTTTTTTTCTGAATATCTTTCTAAAATAGACATGAACTTTATATCTGTAATTTTAGATCTATTGTTGCACAGGATTTCTGGCTATAACTGGCCAGTTACACCAAATAAATGCTGATCTTCTAGGATGGTGGCTTTGTGAACGTCAATTGCCATCTGGTGGCCTTAATGGAAGACCAGAAAAGGTATAATTTGCCCACATTTTGTTTTTCAGAATTCCATAATTTGGAAGGAAGCAGAATTTTGTAAAAAAAAATGACTGACTGGTTCTAGCCATGTGTACTATTGTTGTAAGACAACATTTGGAATTCATTGATACTTCCATTAACACTTTCTATTTTCAGCAAGGATTCTTGATTCAATAGAGGTGGTTATTTTCTTTATGCATTTGCAAATAACCTTGAAACATTACTCTAGATCAGGGGTACACAACATACAAACTACCAAGCAGCATTGGGTTTATTCTAGACCAGGGTTGTCAAACTTGTGGCCTGCAGGACAGATGTGTTACACGCTGGCCTTGCCCACACCCAATTTGGCAAAGTGGGGGAAAGTTGTGATATGTCACGTGACAACTCAGGTTTGACACTCCTGTTGTAGTCGTTCACCATAATAAAGGAATAGCACTAAAGTCATTTTCTCCTGCCTTCATTTGGAAAACACCATGAAGCAATGCTTGGATGGTATATTTATAAAATGGTTTTGGGAGTAGATTTGACAGATAAACTATTCCTTAATGTAACAGGGTGGTGTTTCCCCTAAAACAAGACCCACCCTGAAAAGAAGACCCATCATGTTTTTAAATGCATGCGCTCTAATTAAGCCCTATCCCCCAAATTAGCCCTAATTAATACCCCACCCACTCGGGTGCACGGGTGGGGCGTGGCACACAGATTAAAAAGTAAGCTATGGGGGGTGGAGCCACCCTACTTACCAGGCCTCCCACACCCTGATGCCTGCCTTGCCTTCTGCGGCCGCTTGACGCCACTTGCCCCCAGCCTTCCTTTCGTCATCAGAGTCTTCCGGAAAGCCCTCTGCAGCTGTGAAGCGAGCTTCAGACGGATACGTGCGGCACCCACAGCCTCTGTTTTGCCATCAAAGCCTTCTAGAAAGCTCTCTGCAACTGTGAAACTGACTCTGAATTGACACGTGCAGTGCCCCCTGGCTTCCGTTTCACCTTCAGAGGCCTTCTGCAACCAATAACGGCTCTGAATCTGAAGCTCTCTTATCGTTTGCAGAAGGCTTTCCAGAAGGTCTCTGAAGGCGAAATGGAAGCCAGGGGTTGCTGTGTGTGTCAATTCTGAGCTCGTTTCACAGCTGCAGGGGGCTTTCCGGAAGGCTCTGATGGCAAAATAGAGTCCAGGATTGATGCATATGAGTGGTGGCAAGTGGCCACAGAAGTGGGCCAGCAGCGGACTGCTGGATGGGGCTGTCAGTGCCACCACCGTAAAGTGAGCCAATAATTAGACCTTTCTGAAAAGAAGCCCTAGCCGTTTTTTCGGGAGTCAAAAGAAAAGTCTTATTTTCGGTGAAACACAGTATCAAATTTGTCAAGACACTAGAAAGCTTACAGGTCTACCTTATCAATGTGCTATGACTAAACAAGTGGTGGAGTTTCCCCATATCTTACTAATACTATATATTGGTTTATTATACTTCCATTAATTCAATTACCTTGTTATCTTTTTTGAATTTAGTATCTTGTTTCTTATATTCTTTTATTAGTTAAACAGAAACAATCTAATCCATACATTTTAGGAAATTGCAAGTCCATGCATATGTATTTTAATGCATTCAGATACCACAATAAAATCCTTTCTCACTCTGTTAAGACATAAAAGTACTATTTAAAACAAAGGCTGAATTACACGAAGAACTAAGCTGCAAAGCAACTGCATTATGACTTCATTCAAACATAGTCATTGTAATTCTAATTAACCATTTAGAAAAAGTAAGGCAGTAAGAACATTTCAAGATTTACTGTAAATTTATGATATGCTTTTAAAGATTTTGTTTTAATCTATATTTTTATTCATCTTGTTAGCTATGGACATAATAAACATAGGTCAATATTGCATGGAAGATTTCTCAAAAAATTAAAATAGCAAGCATAACGTAATTTTAGGTAAACTTTGTACAGCTTAATTTAATTGTGCATGTTTGGTTTTAAAAAAAGACTCCAAATTTTTCTGCTCAGTGATAGAAGGAAAGACTTCCCATGTCTTTTTAAATTTTTATTCAGGGAAAATATCTTATTTTGACTTAAATCACATTATTCTTGCTCTTAACAATCACAATTGCCTTAACATACTCTGCTGTCATTTCATTTGGCAGTTACCAGATGTATGTTATTCATGGTGGGTATTAGCATCCCTGAAGATAATTGGCAGGTTGCACTGGATTGACAGACAGAAATTATGCAATTTTATCTTGGCTTGCCAGGATGAGGAAACAGGAGGATTTGCTGACAGACCGGGAGATATGGCAAGTAGTCTCAAACAGTTTTGATTTTACTAAATCATAGCAGTATTTGATGCTTAGAAACACATGTGCATTAATTTCATATTATCTAGAAATCTATAACAAATGATGGTGTTCATTAAAGGATTTTTCTTTTCAAATTAGATTAGTTCCACTTTAGTGGATGATCCGAAGATAACATTATTATATTTTGTTTCTAATCATAAGTAGTTATTACTAGGGAAATTTGTTACCAGAATCAAGGATATAGCTAATCAAATGCTTTGGAAATCTTGAACCAGTTAGAGGAATAAACCTTCTGAATAAAATGTCTCTTGAAGATGTAACACAAAGGCTTTCAAATAAATGCCAGTAGATATAACCTTTATTCCTTGCCAAGATTTTATCGCAATCTGACTTTAGATATTATTTTAATTCAGAATGAGAAGTGGGGATATTGCAAGGAAAACCACTAGCCTATAAGTAAATATATTGTCAAAAATATGTGGGGCCCTTAGATTAGTAAAACTGATCAATTTAACTTCACATTTAGTATAGAAGTACATCTTCCTGACCAGAAAAAGTATAAATATAGGTTTCATGATAATAAATCTCTGTTTGGAGTACATAGGTAGCAAGGAATAGTATTTTGTTAACATTGTCATTTTGGAATGGCTAAGCCCTAGAGCCACATATTAAAATTATACATGAAATGGAAAATATATTTCATTCCAAGCTCAAAACAAACTACAAATAGTTCTTGACTTGCAATCATTTGTTCAGCAAGCATTCAAAGTTTACAATGGTGCTGAAAAATGGAACTTACAACCTGTGCCTAAAGTTACAGCCAGTGCCAAAACCAAGGTATATCATACATGAAACATACCTATGCTCTTAATGTTAAAAGTACTCCTACCAATCTAGGAACCCATTCATTTAGCTGCACTGAATTTGAAGTTCAGAGGCAATGAATAAATTGACAAATGATGAAGATAGTCCCTACCGTCAGATTAGAATATAGTAATTTCAACCTATTGCATGTATAGACTTCTCTGAATTTTAGCATCATACCACAAATGGAGGTGCCCTGTTTCTTTTCCTCAACATTTTAAAGTATATACTTTGGAATTTAAAAAGAAGCTACAGTATTATTGATATATTGTATTCTGGCTAATTAGTTTGCATTTCCTTTAATTAAAATACTTCAAGCTTTTCCTGGTATTCTAAAAATGATTTGTTAATAAAATGTGTATCTCCACTGTTTTTAATTTGAATCTTCAAATTTACTTCATAAAGAAGACTGCCTAATCTTTTAAAATATATTATCCCATGGAAAGTAATGTTTTCAATAAATATACCTTAATATATTCTAGGTGGATCCATTTCACACCTTGTTTGGAATTGCTGGACTATCATTACTGGGTGAAGAACAAATTAAGCCTGTAAATCCTGTGTTTTGTATGCCTGAAGAGGTCCTTCAAAGAATAAATGTACAGCCTGAACTTATTAGCTAGGGTACAGTATGTATAAAATACTTTAATCAGCAGCTTTAATTTTTTCCATCAAGGCATTTCTAAATGTGTTTACATTATAAATTGCTACTTTACTGTAAGCACTATCATTTTGTACATGTTACCATAAACAGAGTAAATGAACAGAGTGTGACATGTACTTGAGGTTTTCAGTAACAGATATATGTATTTAAGTATTTTGCCTCCAGTGCTGCTTCACTTTGAAAATAACATACTGTGTTAGGTGCAGTAGATAAATACTTGAATTATGATTATGATACAATCATTCATCCATCTGGGTGATAAGCAACAAGTACTAGATAGTAAATTGTCCTAGGTATTCCTTCTGTTGATAAAATTTACTTGTTTATTTTGCCAGTGACACTTCATGCACTTGAATTCCCCTTCAGGATATGCAATAATTAAATCCAGTTTTATTTATTTGTCAAACCATAATAGAAGTAATACAATGGTATCCAAATAGTTACTCTCTATTAAAGACATTATTTAATGAAAGCTAATAATACAATTATAATGTAACTTGGTTTTAACTAATGGCCTTGCTGAATTCTACAACTTGTTTTCTTTGCTCTAAAATATTTATTGTACGATGTGGCTTGAATCCCAATTTTAGCAGACTTGGAATAATTGTATATATTCAAGAATAAAGTTGTATAAGATTGTTTTCTGCAAGAGAAAATACTTGTTTCCATTAGAACTCTTGAAATACCTCTTTCACACGTCACAACTGCATTTGTAAGTTGACTGAATTTGAAGTATAAATAAATATGTTTTGCTTAAAACAGATTAAAGTTAATTGTAATTATAGAAGTATTTGTCCACAGTCCATTGGAGGTAAGAAGATTTCAGGCTTGCATTTTTGTTGCATTTCTGTTTTCAAAAAAGTGTCCCACAAGGTTTTTTTAAAAATCAAATATTTAGGTTCTAGCCTTTATGCTACATATGACTCATGCACATTAGACCTAGAAAGACAAATTGTACAAGTGGGTCTTCTGGTTATACAATACTTGTTTAGCAACAATCCAAAATAATCACTAAACAAGTAATTTTGATCAGTTCTCAGCTTTCTGGCTACTGCAGTGTATCCACAGACATGTGATCACAATCTGGACTTGGTGCCGTATTCATGATTATGTAACAGCAAGCCATAGTCACCTGAATATGATTTCCAACATTCCCTGCTACCTTCTGACAAGCAAAGCCAACAGAAAATCTGAAGTTATGGTCATGTGAGATTATGGCAACCAGAATTGCCATTGGTAAGCAGCATGGTCATAGGACATCACACTTTGCAACCACATCACTTAGTGACAGCAATTCCCATCTCAAATACTGTAAATGAAGCACTAGCTATATATTTTCATTTGATAACTTTTTTTCCCAATAGCTGAAAACACAGCAAGATGGGGAAGTGGATTCGTGGGATGCTGAATTCTGGACCTGCACCATGTGCAACTGCAGAATTAAATATTCAGCTCTATGTCAATTCTGATCTTTACCAATGGACTATTTTCATTTGCTTTCAGTCTGTGGACATAGATGGAATATTAAAATAGCTACAGATTATACCAGTCCCAACCATACAATCTTCCATTTTTTTCATTCTTGCCATATGGAAGAAGAAAGTAAAATGGTGCTAAAAAAAACAAAATCATCTTCAATCTTTTCTGCAGTAGTCACTCAATTTCTGTAATTTTAATTTTTAAAGAACTACAAAGTTACTTAAAGTGTGGCCTAAACACCAACCAAGATGTCTGATTCCAATTAAACTGAATTTTATTAGGTTATATGGTCAAACAATGTGTCATGCAAACATCCATTTTCTGAACTGATAATCCTATAAATATTGTATATTTTTAATGTGTCTTGAAAATCAATTTCTGGTACTAATAAAGTACATTGCTGCTAAACTGGCTTCAAAGAATATCAGGAAACCCGTACCACCATTCATTTGTACTGAAGAAAATGTATCCATTCTCCATTATCAGTCAATTTGCAACTGCTGCATTTTTAATTTTCAGTTTTCTTTAACAATGTATTTGGAAAGATTTTCCCTCTCTTTAATTTTATCTACATCTATCTGGATTAGATTAGCCTGTAGTATAAGCAATAGTTAGAAACAAGGATATGAAACCTTCATCCCCAGTAATGCTAAGGCTACTGACAGCACCGAGGGGGCCTTACTCTGGACGAAACAATCTAAAATTATTGAAGTTTAAGTGCTATTACTATCATTTCCCTTGCATTCCTGCTACAAATGAACTCTGCAATGTTAACTGCTTTCCTAGGAAGCGCCTTTTTTTAAAGTACTTTTTTAAAAATACAACTCTGGGCTAGTATACTTGAACGGCTTAACCAAAGGTCCTGTGTAAACTCTGGATTACGGTTCCCATCATCTGAAAGTGGTGACACGCATCACGTTTGGACAACCCAATAGATTGTCAAAAAGATTTGTCAGAAAAGCCGTCCCGCTGAACCCTCCACAGTTAAGGGTGTTCTTTTCTGGTGGGTTGTTCAATTTTGAGACAACGGCTGGAAATGTTAAGAGGGAGGGGGCATACTTAAATCATACTCTCAAATGTTCACCTGTGTAAGAAAGTTCCTCCCCAAGGTTGAGGAAACTCGGATGAGAATTTTTTTTGTCACCTAGCGAAATCAATTAATTGGGAGACACCCCTCTATGCTGTTTGAAATAGTACAGTCCGCTTTCTCCATTCTGCACAGCGGAGGCACGGGCTGACTTCTGAGGCAAACTGGGCGGAAGGCTTCTTCAACTGCCTCGGGCTGGAGTTTCCCAGAGGCGATCCTCGAATCAAGTAGATCATGCAGGAAGCAAGTGCTGCTTCCACCTCTTATTCGGGCCGCTGCTCGTCTTCTTCTGGCCCCGAGCGTCAACCCCGTTACCAATTCGGTCTTCAAGAGACGCCGGGCTTAACTGACGAGCCCTCTCACCCCCAGCCGCGGAAAACGGCCACGAGGGGCTCCAATGGCGCCGCGATCTTCCCTCCGAGAGGGTTGGAAGGTGGGCATTGCTCGAAGAAAATCCGATCGCAGCTCCCGAAATAGTGAAAACAACGCTCTCTTCTGGGCGGAAACCTCAATCCCCAACTCGCCTTTCAAGGCTTCTCTAATAAGTGAATGGGAAGCATTAGAGCAACTGATTCTCAAAGTTTAGGTCTCTTTGTAACAAGTTACCCAGTTTTTGAATGGGCAAAACTGCAAAACTTCAATTATTATTTATCGAATATACTTTTATCCCACCTTTGTCACTTCATTAGTACAGGTAGTCCTCGACTTAAAACAGTTTGTTCAGTGACTGTTCAAAGTTACAATGGCACTGAAAAAAGTGACAACTGTTTTTTCACAATTACCATCTAGCATCCCCTTGATCGTGTGATCAAAATTCAAATGCTTGGCAACTTACTCATATTTATGACCTTTTGCTGTGTCCCAAAAGGCCATGTGATCCCCTTTTGCGACCTTCTGACAAGCAAAGTCAAATGGGGAAGCCAGATGCATTCAACAATTGATTTACTAACTTATCAACTGCAGTGATTCAATTAACAACCAAGTCAAGAAAGGTCATGAAATGGGCAAAACTCACTTAACAAATATCTCACTTAAAACAATAATTTTAGGTTAAATTGTGGTTGTAAGTGGAGGACTAACTGTAACTCAATTTGGCAGACATACATAATAGTCCTCCCTCCTATTTTCTCCATATGAGAAGGGTTGACTGAGAGAGTCATTGGTCCAAAGTCCTCCAGTCAGGTTTTTAGCTTTTTCTGATGACTCTGGCTATTAAGCATTTTATTTTATTCACATCCTTCCTTTTGGTCAGTAGCTCAGAGTTATGCTTAGTTTCCCCTCCTTTTTTTTCCAGAACAGCCCTGTGGGGTGGCTCACAGGCTTTGTTCTCTTTTATGGCAATTCCACTTTTTAAATACAGTCTACTGGCTCTCTCTATTGATCTGATCCAGAGGTCTCCAAACTTGGCAACTTTAAGACTTGTGGACTTCAACTCCTAGAATTCTCCAGCCAGCGTCTTATAGTTGCCAAGTTTGGGGACCCCTGATCTGATCACACATCTGACTTGTTAACCCTTGAATGCAGAATATTTATCTGAATATTGGAATGATGAATTTTATCTTGGTAAAAGTATCCCGAAGAAAGCTTTTCCTATTATTTTTAATTATGGGTAAATATATATACATATTAATACATATAATTAATACATATAAATACAGCTCATGTACTAAGATAACATGTCCTATATGAGGGAAACAACCATTTTTTACAAACTTGAATAAAATATATAATTAGTGGATGTTGCATTGGACAACTTTCAACACTATTAGATGGGGTTAAAATTCTGAGGTAAATTAAGCCATATTAAATATCAAATAATTTATTAAACATATAATTTAAGGCTATAATTATAAATATGCACAGACAATTTGACTAATGGATCTGATATGTAGAAAATAAAAGGTGGAATTCAAAATAATTTTTAAACTAGGACATTAAAACTCTAAAGGGGCTTAGTTTTTTTCTAAATAAACTTGCAAATGATCAAGCAGTTAGAGAGCAAGAAGATTCTGCTCAGTTATATTACATTATATTGATTGATTCACATACAAAATATATTTTTATAAGAGGCATTATAGTTTGTGTGTGATGCTAAGAAAAAATATGTATATTTCTGACTTGATTATTGTAGTTTAAATTAGCTTACCTATTTTATTTGTTTTAGTGGATCTGTTCTAAATCTAGCTCCAGTCCATAGGATGATAACCAATGATGACATTCTACTAGCATACTTTTTTATGGCTAATTGAAATATTTTCTCTCACACATATGTCACTTATCTAGTCGTAATCTTAATGTAAGAATGTAACCATACACAGCTTCTAAATAATAATAAGTCTTTATTGATTAGCCCTTGGGCCATATCAAAGTGCAAAGTTCCAACAGCAATTTGTTACTAAAATTTAATAAAAGCAATTCAAAATGAAATTTGATAAAATACTATTTAAAATGGAAATTAATAAAATACAATTTAAAATGAAATCTAGACAAAATACGATTTAAGATGAAATAGTAATAAAGTACAATCCAAAATAAAATTGTAATAATGTACAATAATTTAAGATATAGATAAAATATAATAACATTATATTTCGGAGTCGCCCTTGCAATTTACCCCAATCAATCCCACATATGCAGATCTCAACCAAATCATTTTGTTTAAATACTGTGCTACTTTAAATGTTATTTTCAAGTTCTGGCCGGACATAAGGTAAGTTATTTTGATATGAGTACGCTTCTAAATAAGCATGCATAGAATTGTCCCACAAAACAAAGAAAAGTACATATTATTGAAAAATATAAAATGGGGAAGTATTAGTGGGCTAATACAGGAGGTGAAACTATTTGTGGCTTTGCTTTCTGTTTTTTTTAAGATTCCAGGCTAAATTTGGATTGTATTCAGGTTAAATTAGTTATACTTTAGTTCCATTGAAAATAATGGGATTAAGTTATTAACTTGTTCTATTTGTTCAGTGTAACTACATTTTCTTCCTTAATTAATGGACCTATGAATTTTATATATCTGTTCCACTGTGTAATTGAAAAGGAAATCTTTTCTTAGGTGAGCAGAACCTAGTAATTTAGGAAATAGAACTTTGTGACTTTGACAAGGAGTACTTAGAAATTGGTTAATGGATTGGCTCCATTTTATCTCCAATGTGGGTGTCAGTAATCTGAAAGTATCATTATCTAGTTTTCTGCAGTATCAGGTGTCCCCAATTTTTAAAAATGTAGGAAAAAATTATCTTGAAAAGTTTAGAACTCTAATGAGAGGTAGATGAGTTTCAATTTATACTATATTTAAGATATATTTATATATCATATATTAATGTTGGATATCCCAGAGCATCTAAGGGTGGAAATGCTATGGCACTCACAGGCACCAAATTTCCAAAAAACTTCTTTAAAAGAATTAAATGTTTTATTACTAAATAGTGTTTCAAATAACTGTCTTAGAAATAAAGAAATGCGACTACTTTATATTAAGTGCTTTCAAAGGAAATTTTTTATTTTTATTAGATTCATATTTTGGAGACAAAAGTTCTTATGCAGAAAACATTAGTACAGTAAATATGACAAGCCCTTCTTCCACTAAGGATATAAAGATTTCTAGAGTACGGAAAACACCTGTCTCATCCAACAGACCAGGATGTAGAAACTGGACTCCTTTCATGGGATATTCAGGTAAAGAAGCTGGTTTACTTCATTTCAAAAGCAATATTCATACTAAATATACATATATTGTATCCAGATTGAAATTAATTTCAGTTAATTTACTTCTATGTTACAAAGTGATTGTAAAGATCTCTAGAAGGATCTTTTTAAACTGGATAAATGGTCAACCAAATTGCTAATATAGAGCAATTTAAATACACAAGGTCTTCAACTTACAACTATTCATTCAGTGACAAATTAAAGTTACAACATAATAGCAATAGCACTTAGACTTATATACCGCTTTATAGCTTTACAGCCCTCTCTAAGTGGTTTACAGAGTCAGCATATTGCCCCCAACAATTTGGGTCCTCATTTTACCCACCTTGGAAGGATGGAAGGCTGAGTCAACCTTGAGCCTGATGGGATTTGACCTGCCAAACTCTAGGCAGCTGGCTGCAGAAGTAGCTTGCAGAACTACACTCTAACCACTGCGCCACAGAGGCTCTATAAGTTGTAACTTTACAACTCTTTTCAGAAACAGAGTCATGTATGATTGTTTTTTACACTTGTGACTGCTGCAGCATCTCTGTGGTCATGGGATCAAAATTGGATGCTTGGCAACTGCCATGTATTTATGACGGTTGCAGTATCTGGGGTCATTTAATCACATTTTGTGACCTTCTCAAAAGCAAAGTCAGTGGGAAACCAAATTCACTTAACAACCATTTTTCTAACTTAACAACTGTAGTGATTTACTTAACAACTGTGACAAGAAAAGTCTTAAAATGGGTCAAAACTCACTTAACAATTGTCTTGCTTAGGAAAATAAATTTTGGACTCAATTGGGGTCATAAGTCAAGCACTATCTGTTCAAAATATGCACATTAAGAGAAAAAAAGTAATTTTGCATATATGCTGATTTAGGTCCGAGCTAACTATGACTAACCAGAAAAGAGATCTTGGATTCATAGTCCATAGTCCATTCAATAGGTCCATAGTTTTAAAGTTAAATTCCATGATGGTATGGATCATAGGAAGAGTTGAAAATAAAAGCGAACAATACTGTAATTACATACACATTTATTGTAGAACTGTATCTAGAATGCTATGTCTGTTTGCCACATCTGCAAAGCAGTATTATAAAGATGGAAAAAGTGTAAGGAGATAGCTGTCAAAATTGCCATAGGGCTTGAACTCTCCTGTGAGAACAAGCTAGAATGTTTGATTTTAAAAAATCATGACTGATAGAGGCAGTTGTATAAAATAATGCATTATTTGGATGTCTCTCTTTCCAAAGTGTGCTGAATGCAATGAGATTTAGAACAGGTAATCAAAAATACTTCTTCACCTTATGCATTTGTGAAAATAAAAAAAAAGTGGTGATAGCTACTGACTTTGATAGCTTTAAAAGGGCATTGGATAAATTCCGAGTACATAAGAGGCTTGGGGTACAAGCTTCTTCTGTTAGCTCTAGTTTGTTTGGGGATGTGGGGGAGGCAGCATATCATTTGCAGAGGAACAATAGCTGGACAGGAGTGTCCTAAAGGAACATGGCTTCTTTGAGACATCAATTATGGTAGCAGAAGGAAGGAGTAGGTTACTGTTTAATAAGTCCAGCAAGGTAGCCAGAGCCAGAAGACCCCTCTGAGTGCAGTCTCTATTGACATGGAAATAAAAATGTTTTTGTAGGCAAGAAGTGGCTTTTTTCAACTAAAGAAAACACATACACACACCCCTCCATGGCACTTTATGCAGATACTGTATGTTTGTTAGTGTTATGTTACAGAAATATCAAAAATATCAGTTAAAAACAATGGCTGGTTTTCAACATCACATTAAGCTATTTCTGCCCTATGGCTTAATGAATAAGACAAAATTAGCTAGGCCATTAATTCTAACTATGGCTAATATACTAAACACCTTCAAGGTTCTGAGGTTCAAATAATTCCCATTTAATGAATGCAAAAAGAGCAAAATGGAAGTAATAGGTTAAATTTAAAATGACATTGCCAATTAGCATTTTCCAACTAGCGTTTTTACAGTGGGGTTTAGAAGCAAAACCAACAGGAAATAAAAACAGCAAAACTCCCCAAGATTACTTTGGTATTTCAAAGACTGAGGAGAGTGTAGAAAATCTAAGAAGAAAACTAATAGGTACTTATAATGGTCATAAACAAAATAAAGCATAAGGTACCATCTTGACATCTTCAGATTTTCTTACGACGGAAAGCCCAACCAAATGCCCCACCTCAGTCTTGGCAACTTGCCCATGGCATCTGTGGCACATGCATATTGTTTATAGTCAGAGATGTGAGAAAACAGATGCTGAGTTCTGGAGAATAAGATGTGGGGATGATCTAGTCATAGATTCTCTAATAAGAGGACTTTCTATGGAGGATTATACTAACTTCTTGTGTATGGAGATTCTCAATCATCCAGGTCATGGTTGTCCCAAAGGTGCTTTTTTTCAAGAGGCAACTGGACTTTCTGGTTTTTCTTTGATTCGCTTCTCACCCAAGAAGCTTCTTCAGCTCTGACTGGATGGTAGGGAATGAAAGGATTTATGCTATGCTATGTTATGCTATTCTATGCTATGCTAAATCCTTCCATTCCCACCATCCAATCAGAGCTGAAGAAGCTTTTTGGATGAGAAGCAAAATGTCTTCAAAGAAAAGACATGTCAAACAGACAACAAATGATCAAAATCGGGAGCGTCCTATCAAATCCGGTACCTGTCAATAGTGGTGTCCCCCAGGGCAGTGTTCTAGGACCAACTCTCTTCATACTCTACATAAACGACCTCTGTGATCATATTAAGAGCAATTGCGTTCTCTTCGCTGATGATGTAAAGCTGTTCAATACCACAGACAATACTGCTACCCTACAAAAAGATCTTGACTATGTATCTGAATGGTCAAACAAATGGCAACTTCAAATCTCAACAAATAAATGCTCTGTCCTACATATTGGCAAAAAAAAATCAGAAAATAAAATACAAGCTGAATAGCCAAGATCTTGTTGATGACCCAAGCTCTGTAAAGGACCTTGGAATACTCACCTCTAATGATCTAAGTGCTAGAGCCCACTGCAACTACATAGCCAAAAAGGCATTAAGAGTTGTTAACCTAATCCTACGTAGCTTTTTCTCTGGTAATATCACACTACTAACCAGAGCATACAAAACATTTGCTAGACCAATACTCGAATACAGTTCATCAGTCTGGAACCCTCATTACGTATCTGATATTAACACAATTGAGAAAGTCCAGAAATATTTCACAAGAAGAGTTCTCCACTCTTCTACTCGTTGTAGAATACCTTATGCCACCAGACTTGAAATTCTAGAACTAGAAAACCTTGAATTACGCCGTCTTCGGTCTGACTTAAGCATGGTATATAAAATCATACATTGCAATGTCCTACCTGTCAATGAATACTTCAGCTTCAACCATAACAACACAAGAGCACACAATAGATACAAACTCAAAGTAAACCGCACCAAACTTGATTGCAGGAAATACGACTTCAGCAATAGAGTGGTCAATGTCTGGAATACTCTACCCGACTCTGTAGTTTCTTCCCCAAACCCCAAAAACTTTAACCTTAGACTGTCTACTATTGACCTCACCCCTTTCCTAAGAGGTCTGTAGGGGCGTGCATAAAGCGCACCAACGTGCCTACCGTCCCTGTCCTATTGTTTCTCTTATTCTTTTATTTTTCTTATATGTACCCATTTCATGTATTCACAACTATGTATACACTTATACTTATTATCTTGTAAACAATTGGCAAATCAAATAAATAAATAAATAAATAAATAAATAAATAAATAAATAAAAATAAAAAACAAGAAAGTCCAAAAGCACATTTGGTACTAAGTTGTTGCAGGTGAATTCTGCAAGAGGCAACAGTTGTCCTATTTTAAGAGACATCCATCTTAAGTATTGGTTAAATAATTTATTCACTCTTTATGACTACCTTTCCTAGGTCAGAAGATACAAAGATGACATTAATTTGAATGTCTAATAGTGGTTTAGAAAAAATTGTGTCTCTTCAGCGAATGAAAAGTCCTTGCAGGAATAAACACAGTCACTTTGCTGTGTTTTGCTCAGTGACATGCACGGCAGGATGAAACATAGCCCTCAACATTTATTCTCACTCTCAGCTACTCGAAGTCTCTTGAGAAACCTAAAGCAAGGTTTTAATTCTCCCATGTGTTCTATTGTCATGGCATGGTTGCAATATTTCTTCTATTATAGGAAAGGGAGCATATGAGTTGCTGTTGTGATGCAACTATCTGTCAATCATAGAGAAAGGGGATATATCAGTCAGTGGGGGCTCAATGGAAATAATCCATCTGAGACCTGGTTAAGCCTTTATGGTAGTCAGATCAGGAAACAGGCATCCCAAGGAGTATAGGAATACTGCTTTATTGTAAAATATAATAAAACGATGTTGAATGCCCATCAATAAAAATAACCTAGTTTTGAATGTTAATTAAAAAAACCATTGTTATTTAGAAAGAATCAGCATAGTCATACTCCATTTTGTGTTAAGGCTGCAGCTGTGGAGATGGTCAATGGCATTAAGTATCTGGGGGTGCAGATAATCTGACTTGGTCTCTATATATGTTATCTTTAGTGAAGTGTGCAAACCAGCATTTGCATTTCCTGTGTCGGATGAGGAGACCACAACTCTCTCCTTTCAGTCCTGCCCACTTTTTACAGAGCCACGATTGAGAACCTTTTAACAAATTGCATCACTGTTAGCTTTGGTGGCCGCAGTGCCTCAGATAGAAGATCCATACAGAGAGTGGTAAGGACAGCTGAGAAGATTATAGGAAGCTTGCTTCCTGTTATTCAGGATACTGCTTATAATGTGCTCTAACTATGTGCTTAGAACTTGATGCATTGTTACCACACACTCACTTCATGATCTGTTTCTATTGCGCCATTCTGAGAGGGAGTTTCAAAGTACCTATAACAGGACTACTAAATTCTGTAACAGCTTTTGTTTCTTATGCCCTGTCTTGTAAATTCCTAGGATTCCCCCCCGCCCCCAATGTATATGCATACATTCAAACTAGACTGTGATGTTCCTCTGTCGTGTGTGTGTGTGTGTGTGTGTGTGCATGTGGGTATTTGCATAATGGTTATCATTTGAGAGCTGAATGCAATGAAATTCCATTTCAATGTTTGCTGAATAATGTACATTCAAAGTTATAATAATGATCTATTCTCTTCCTAATCTATTCCTATTCTATTCTAATTCTTTTAAACTCCTGTTTGTAGCAAATAGCATCATGATAGGTTCTTTGTTTTCTTCCCCCTCACAGCTCCTTTCACAGGACTGAGTTCTGTTTAGTTTTTCCTAAACTGTTCGTTCAAGGTTATCTCTGTGCTCCTTTATAACATGATACCTTAGTAGAAAATTATGCTGAAGGCAGTATTATTAATAAGAGTCAGCATTACTCTGGAGCTCTTGTAGCATTTCATTTTTACATCAGAGATACTAACAAAGATCTTCATTCTCATGGGAAAGAGAAATTTGTTAATAAATCAAGATCTCTGAAATGTAAATGGAGTAATTCCAGTTTGTATTTTTGATCAAATTCTTTTGAGTACTGCAAAAGAGAAATGCAAAACATAAAACAGGTTCTAAACTTTTATATTACAATCTTATTCAAAATTGTTACATGACCACCAACTGACCTAAGCAAACCTACAGAGCTTTTCAATAAATTACAAGATGCCAGAGATCAATACTGTACACTATAGTTTAGGAATGTAGTTTGGCAATGGCCCAGTTCTGGGAATATATCTCAGAAATGTCAAAATTTATTGGTGTCGTGGGTGAAGAAGGCATCCTTTGTGAGGGTCAAATACCAACATCTGCAGAGAACATATACTGTACAGTAGGCATAGTCTTTCCTGCTTGAATAAAATAGTTTTTGAATGTTATACTCTATAGCCATTAACTATGATATCAGCAGCTGATGTCACTATCTTCTATTTATATATCTGGAGAAATTAAGAAATATAGTCATGACATTGGATACACTTCCATGAAAATTGCTCTCATTCAGATCATTTGATACTTCTTTACAAATCATAAGTAAAGGAAATGGTAGAATGTCTTTGGATAGAAAACTATACTCTGTCATCAAATGTTATTGAAGTTTGTCCTGAAAGTCTGGTTTTTAAAAAACAAAACAAAAAACCCATACCTATTACAATGACAACTGCAGATAGGTAATTCTTTAAACTTAAAACTGTAGAAAACAATGCAAGGCAACATACCACAAAAATAAGAATAAGCTGGTTGGTGCTCTCAACTGAGAATGAGCATGCCAGAAAACGGGAAACTCTGAAGATAGTCACTATGTTTGCAGAATAAAAGACATGGCAGAAAAACTTTTGAGTAACCCTGTACAACTCCACTGCCTGCTTGCAAACAATAAGAATAATGTTGCTGGGCCCTGATTACTGCCCACATGATTTGTAAAAAGTTGTGCTGTATCTGAGACCATGCAACATTCATGCAGTGTGGATACTCTGACTAGCAAATCAGACAAGCAGAAGAAAAGGAAGAATGCCTTGCCTGCACAGAAGGAAACCTATCACTGTTGCTGTTTCTAATTTATTAAGATTTGGTTTGACATACTGACATGTTTTATTTACTATTATTGTACTCGGCACATGCTGAGTCTCACGTTTGCATTTACATTTACATTTTTAAAAAAAACAACCAATTCAGTTTGGTTTACTGCTGAGCTTTGTATTGCTTATCATTGCATTCTGTATATTTGTTCACCACTCTGTGGTTTAATTAGACTGCACAGTATGATCATTGATAATATCAGTGTTCCCAAAAAGTTGCTGAACAATATGGTGCCCCTCAAATATGTTGAACTATAATTCACTGATTGTTATATAATCTACTAGGTGGCTGTAATAATTGGTCCAAACTGTTATTGTTTGGACCAGTAATTGGTCTTTCTGTAATAATTGATCCAAACTGTTTTAACAAGAAGAGTTTGGACCAATTATTACAGCCACCTAGTAGATTGAAGAAATTCTCTATTTTTTCCAGAACTTTCCTTAATTTTAAGAGACATTGAAGTGTGGTCCAGTCAGTTGTCAAATTACTTTTTGAAATAACCACTTGACGTACACTTATCAGTTCAAATGGACAAAAATGTCAGAGTATTCATTTACTGGCAGAGACATAATTAACAAAGTCAGTGAGTAGGCATGGTAACAGACCAGCCAATGGGAGCTGACCTGGAAAGTGAAATTGGAAGTTCTCTCTCTGTTTTTGCTCCTGTGCTGCTGAAGTTACTTGCAACGTGTTTCTGTTTGAGTTTACTCCATGTTGGAGAAATCTACAACTGGTTTGTAAGACATTAAATGAAGCATAAGCCATCTGTGTTTGTTTTTCTGGCGCTGAATTAACGCTGCAAAAACTCTGAATAAGAAAATACAGAGAAAGGCTTCCAAACTGATCAATAAAGCAGCCTTCTTTAACTTCTGCCCTCCAGGTGTGTGAACTAATTCCCACTATGTTCAGCCAACACAGCAAAGTCAATAGCATGGAGAAGGATGGTTAGCAATCAAATGGAGTTTACAAATTCCTGTTTAAAAATACATTTTTAAATAATACAAAAAACTGCTTGTTTCCTGTTATTTCAAACAACTAGCAAACATATTCAACACCTTGTGAATAATTGATAGAAACTTAAATATATTAATAGTTTGCATGGCATTTGATGTTTTTGATGATTATTGTATGTATTTTCTTTTATGTAGTTGTTAAACTGGACAGCAGAGGGCAGTATAAAATTGCACTCGGATTTTAAATTTGTTTTTATTGAAAGAGCTAGAAATATGATGTTAGTTATGGTATAAAAGAATTATAATTGAATAGCACCTTCAGGAGAGGAGAAAAAATTGAAATAAAATATCTTACATTGGGATTCCAGTTAGTGTTTCTGAACTAAAATGTTAGAGACTTCTCAGATACATAATACTGAAAATATTAGGTGATTATTTTTAAAAAACATTTATGCTATTCCAAATATAATATGTACAAATTCTATGTTAAGATTCAACAAATACCTATATAGAATTATAGATATGGAAGGTATTGTTTAGATTATCAAGTCCAATTCCTGCTCAGTACAGGAATACAATTTAAAATATTCCAGATTGATTACAGTTTAGCATTGCTTAATAATTATGCCAGCCAGCCCACATTTAATCCTGCAAATAAGCCATACCACAGTCTCAACAGAGACTTTGTTGACATATATGTTATCATATACTACTTCCAGAATTTTCTCTAAATCTATCAAGGAAGATATAATCCATTAAGGAAGACAAAACAAGAAATAAATGAGGTTAGTCTTCCAAGATGGTAACAGGATGATCTCTTTATGATTTTTATTTAGATGTCAGCATGGCTACCTTAAATTATAGATGTCAGAGAAAGTACCCTAAACTTGATTCTTTAGGATTTCTTTGCAGGGGAACAACCCTGGAGGCAATTAAAGTTGAAGTGGTGTCAAACTTCCAGAATGTTTATTGGACATACCTTAAAACACATAACTAAATTTTTAATATATAATTTTTATTTATTTTAAGGTTTTATATTGTATTTTAATTTTTGAGTTAAGCTGCCTAGAGTAGCCTCAGTGAGACGAGTGATATAGAAGTTTAATAATTAAATAATAATAATAATAATAATTTTTAAATGTTCAGTTGACTGAGTTTCATGTTTAATGAATAAAGTATGAAATAATCATGTCTGCTGTGTAGTGGAAGAGGAAGGCTTGCTAAAGTCTTACTTTGTAGCAACCATAAATCCTCAAATGGTTATCCATTTGCCAACCTCTTTGCAAGGTACACTAATAGCCAACTGATAGCCAATATATGACTGGGATGCTATCATTTATTTTTCTCTGATTCTGGAATGGGAACATTTCCCATGAAGATAATATGTAATTAGCCAAGAGTGCAGAACAATCCAGTTTGCTTCCATTTAGTCCCTCCCTTTAGGCACAGCTAGATAATTATATGTATTATGTGCAAAATGAATAGGTGTGAATTGAATATATTTTACTAACATTCATTTTCATGTTAGAGATAGTCTGAGTTATAAAACAATTATATTTACACAAAAGAAGTTTTGAAACCTATGATATGATGTTTTAAGCAAATTGAAATGTTTACATTTAAATCCCATTTGAAGGGAAAGAAACCTCAAGAATATATCTCAGACAATTAAAAAAAAATATCCTAATGATTGTAGCAATGTAAACACACAATTAAATTGCAAGACCCAAACACTGACCTAGCAAAGACTGTGAAAGGAATTGACAGGAAGTTAATAGCTCAATATAAAGAACAATGTTTAAAGAGCACTGGAAAAATAAGTGAAGATGTGTGTTATTTGAAAAATATACTCTAATTCTGCACAGTAATTCAGAAAGCAACAACATGAATATAATTACATTTTGAGGATATGTTTGTTTTCCACAAACTGATAATAGCCTGATGAAACAATGAGAATGTTCCAGACTTAAAGACTGCATTCTTTCCATAAGAGCAAAAACTCTCCCCAAGTGTAAATTTAAACTTAAAGTATTAAATGTAAATTTAAACCTAAGCACTAAATTTAATAATATAAATCATCAAGGAAAAACAGAATTCATATTCAGCTGTTTCCTATTTATTTATTTGTTCAATTGCTGAAAAATATAGTTGATTTTTTAAAAATCAAGTTACAATTTGGTACATCGATTTTTTTTGCATTTGCAAAAAAAAAAAAAAAAAAAATGCCCTGCTGGCACTTTTTGGCTAGTATGCCAAATTTTTAAGAGTAGGACAATTATTTTAAATACCAGTGGCAATCACCAACTGCCACTCATTATAAATGCTATCCATTTTGTAAGAGGAGTCCTTGGTGCTCTCTGAGCTTGGTTATTTTTTTGCAGAAAACATAATCCAAACTAGGTAACATCATTAGTGCTAGGTGGTGCTAGATGCTGCTCGTACTATTGATGTTACCTGGTTTGGTTAATGAAATATCTGCAAGAAAACAACCAAGCCCAGAGAGCATGAAGGATCTCTCATTTTAGCCCTGAGCTACAAATATTCTCCTTTATTGATTTTTGTAAGACTTTTTCAGAGCAGGTCTTGGCTCAGTCAGTACTTTAAATGTATCTTCCACAGTTACATCATCTTCAGCAGTCTCCACTCACAGTATTGCATCGGTTATTGTGGCTGTAATAGAAGGGAGAGGATTTGCTAGAGGTGAAGTGGGAATGGCAAGTATTGACCTAAAAAATCCAGAAGTCGTACTATCCCAGTTTGCTGATAATACAACATATACCAAGGTAAATTCTGAATACTATAATCTTCATGATATAAACAGCTAAGATACTTGCACTGAATCAGCAGAATTATGCATAGCCATTGTTCTGGCATTAGGTTTCTAAATTTTTCTGATTGCTTTTTATTGACGTTAGAATTGAACTTGGTTGATTGCAAAATCATAAAACTGTATGTGCCAAATCCAAATAAACATAATGTTATATATAATGGTTTACAGGTAGCAATAACAATAAAACATAGAAAATAGTGGTTCAATAGTACCTGCTCATCCAACAAGATCCCTCCATATTCCTTTGGTCAGGAAAGACCATTTACAAAGATTACAAAATTAGTCTTCCCAATTGTGGTACCCTTTCTATATAACAGTTTCTTCCCAGTTACCCGAATTACCCCTACAACTGTCTAGGAAGGCTGTTATAACATGATTAATATGCCATCCAGCTTTGAAAGCCTGAATACTGTGAACTTATCTCTGGCCGTGAAAGATTTATTTTAGTTAAAGAAAATGGTAATTAATATGATTAATGTTATATGTGTTGGTTATGATATCAATTAAATGTTTTATTTTTTTAGTGCGTTGTTTTAATGGGATTCATTAAAACTCATTAATGGAAGGTGGGATGTACGTCACTCATCACTATTGGAATAATCTATGAACCAATAAAGAAAAAAAGAATGAGAACATTTAGAGTTTCAGGCACTATGGAAACTTATCAGGGCTGAGACCAACAATGAATGAAACCAGAGCCCGTTGTGTATTGAAAGAGAGTACAACAGTAGCCTCTTAAGTCTGGAGAGATTGACAGTAGTAACAACATTCTGGCATGAAGGGTTGAGATCTCCCACTGCTTGAAATCTATAGTCCAGAGCAAGAGAAGTTTGTCCTCCAACTGATGGGTGGGACAAGACTTCTTTTTTTGTTGTTTCTCTCAAACAAGCAAAACTTATGGAAGACATATTTATTGCAGTACTGCTTGACAGAAAATGGTGAAACATTGATCCAGGATTGTAGTCAATGAGTGTACAACAACCACATTTTATGAACAGTTTTGGCAAAACTCTAGTTTTGTTCACATGGAAATGTTTGCCATTGCTTTCTTCCTTGGTGATTGGCCAAACTTGGCTGAGTGTTCCCATTTTCTCCATTTTAAGAAAAACAAAAATTTATATATATTTAATTGTCTCAGTCTTTCCTGTATATATTGCCTCTAGTATTTAAGTCTAGATGCAGAAATGTGTTTATTTTACTGACATTATATGAGTAAATACAATAAAATTTATAATAAAGCTATATGTTCTGAACACTGTTCAAACAGACCTTTTTACTAAACTGTTGTACATTTTCTAGGTTATCACCAAACTCAGAATTTTAACACCCTTAGAAATAATAATGTCAAATACTGCCTGTGATTCAGGAAATGCAACAAAACTGTACACTTTGATAGCAGAAAATTTCAAGGTATGTTTAAAACTCCTTACTAGTTTATTTTTAAACATTATACTGTAGTTATTTCCCAATTTTATAGAGCCTTTGGTTATATCCAGTTCTGGAGGCACTCTGCTGGAAGGCAGAAAGTAGAATTCACTATCCATTTATCCTTTCATCACACCCGAAAAGATACAAATAAATGTATCTCAGGGGTAGCAATTTTACATTAGTCTGGATACATCTGAACTTGCATCTAGTTTTCTGTGGTTAAAGCCCTTTCTCTGATTTAGAAAGAGAAGTCTAATAATCTTATGGCCCCTGAAGTACCTTTCCAAGGGCCATAACCTAATATTGACGGTGTGAATAGAAATGGCTAGATGTAATAAAGATGAAGTTCTTTTTTCTCTCAGTCATTTATCTCTGATATGCCAGATCAATGCTTTTATTTGGGAATATATCCTACCTAGATAATAAACGTTTCACAAGCATACTGACCTTGCACTGAAGAACAAGACATTTTAATTTCAAAGGTCATCTTCCTTTCCTTTTTTGATTTACATTATAAAATGAAAAAAGGATATCAAATAGTACTTTATTTTTGCAGCAATGACCAAATCACAATGTCCTAGTGCAGGGGTGTCAAAAACTCAATTTCATTGGGGGGGGCATCAGGGTTGTGTTTGACCTCAGGGAACCAGGGTGAGTGTGGCCAGCATGATGTCACTCATGTCACCTATGGTGGCCTGAGCTCTTTGCCAGAGAAAACGGGCTCCCAGTCTCTGTTTTCAGCTGGCACAGCCTCCTGCAACCCTCTGCCAGCAAAAATGGAGCTTGGGGGGCTGCATGCAGCCCTCATGAGCTCCATTTTCAGTTGGGATGGCCTCCTGCAAACTTCTGCCAGCGAAAACGGAGCTTGGGAGGAGCCCCATTTTTGCCAGTCCTTCACTATTTACAGGTCAGGCCCTCAGGCCAGATCTAAGCACCCCACAGTCCAGATCCGGCCCCCAGTCCTTGAGTTTGACCCTCCTGTCCCAGTGTCTCTCCCCCCGCCCCACTGTTATTTCTTCAAATTTTCCCTATTCTTTCCAATCTGCATGATGGATATCTTAAGTCTTTATCTGACTAGCAATTCAACTTCTTCCCCCATTAATTATCCCACACAGTCTGGTCCAGGTATTCCTTGACTTGTGATTAAAACCGTAAGTTGTAGCAGTTGTTAATTAAGCAGGTCACCAAATGACCATGCCCAATTTTACAACCTTTTGTTTTCCAGTGGATGTTAAGTGAATCAAACATCCAGTGGATGTTAAGTGTTGTGTGCATCAAACACTGTGATTGTTAGGTGAATGCAGCAATCATTAAGGAATCCATTGTCTGCAATGGGTAGGGTTTTTTGTTTTTTTTTTTTGCTGGAAACAAGAAGTAAACACCAGATTCTGGCAAAAATAAAATGTCACAAATCATGGTTATGACTGCGGGATGCTGCAAATGGCTGTAAATGTAGATAAGTTTCCAAATCCCAAAATACTACAGGGTGGGGGTTTAGGAGACCATCAGAATTTTGAAACTAGGTCATAAGTAGCCCTGGGAAGTTCTGTTGTAATTTCAAAGAGTCACCAAGCAACTGGTCGCAAGTCGAAGACTATTTGTACAGATCTGTATAAATATAAAAAGCCTCAGATTTGGAAGTCATGAGTCAGAACAGTGTCAACAGTGTGAGTCCTGCAAAGAACTAGCAAACTAACATCAGAGATATCATGAGTCTCTTGGCAATTGTAAGCAAGAGTAGCACAGAAGCAGAAAGCAAGATGGGGGATTGTTCTTTTCTTTTCCTATGCCCAAGCAAGATAATCTTGTGCTCTGCCTCAGCTTAACAGTGTTTGTACAATAATAATTTCTCTTAAAAAGAAATTTAATTGTACATGCATGCTAGAACTGTCATCTGTGAGCTGCACAAATATGGACAATCACCAGAAATCAACAAAGGTAATATGTAGATCTGAATCAATCCAATGGTAAATTCCTATTTTGCCTTTTATCAGTATTTGAACCTAAATAACTTTGTTTTTATTACTTTTAAATATTGGTAATACACTAGAACTGTTTTTTTTTTATTACAATGACACCATTGCTTCCTTTCAGAATGTGACTTTTACCACAGTCCAGAGAAAATATTTTAATGAAACCAAAGGTTTGGAATACATTGAACAATTATGTACTCCAGAATTCAGCACTGTTTTAATGGAAGTTCAGTCTAAGTATGTATGTTCTAAAAATATTTCATTCACTTTAGTTTACTGTATTATTGATCATTTTTCAGTTAGTAACTTGGAAACACTATAAGTCTTTGTCACCTTCTATTTGACTAAATAAATATTTTTAAATATAACACCACATATATTAACTTGGACCCAACTTGTATTTTAGACTGAAATGGATCCAAGGAATATGAATAAAAGTTTCAGTAGTTGCCTTTCTGTAGGCCTCTTGGGACCATGAAAAAACATCTTGGAATGTGACATGCAAGAATACAGTGAACTTGCTAGATAATCAACAAATGGAAGTTTCTATATTTCCTAGTTTACTTTGGATTACTTTGTTACTTTGTAATTATTTTCCTAGCAGATGGTTCATTTACGAAGTTCCTTTTTCTGTCACCATGACTCTGTCTTGGATCACATGATAATATTGTCAGGTGCAAGTAATCAGGAACCACAGTTGTTTAAGGGAATACAAGTTTATTCCATGCTATTCCTAAATAAGAATCTGAAATACTAGCAGTCAAGGAAAATTGTGGGTAGGTAAGAGTCAGTGGAGTTCAAGAGGGGCTGGTCTTGGATCACTTGTGGGTGCAAAGGTACTCCAAACGGATGGTGCACTTGGGTTCAGCCTGGTCATATCCTACGTTGATTCTGCAAAATAATAATTATTAGCTTAATAAACCCTTATTCTGAGTAACTGGGTAGGATTTATGTATAACTTACAATGTTAAACTAAGTTCATTGGGACTAAATTTGATTTAAAAACCTCAGCTATACTGAACTTTCAAATGAATATATTTAGGATCTCTGGTTAGATAATTCTTAAATAATTGTAGTAACATAAGAATAACTATTTCCATGTAGTTTTTGCTAATGGTTGTATTCATAATAAAACCCCAAAAAATTAACTGCTGCTTCAGTTTCTTAAGAACTATGAATTATGGTCTTATGCTGAGGTTAAACATGTCTATCTGGATTTTTTTTCCCATTAGAGGCAATATTATTTCTCTCAAATGAAAAACCATAAAATAAAGCAGGGATTGTAAAACTATGGGTCAGTCGAGGGCGATCACAAAACCATAATTAGTCTACAATGGAAGTGATGGGCTGCATGGGTTATAGGGCCAATAGAATAGAAGAAAATGTGTAGCAGAGCTGGCTCCAAGACCAGAAGGGCTCAGGAACAGGGTCAAGGCATCTGTGGGCAGAAGGTATCAGGAGAGGAACACCTTGTGACTGGTCTTGCAGAAGAGAGATCTGGAGTTAGTGAACATCTCACTAGGTTATGGCTTCCACTTTTCCTCTGAGAGCAATTTGGATCTGTTGTCCTCTTCTATCTAAATCCTTAATGTTTGCTGATATGTAATAAATAAATGCCAAACCATATTTTGCTAGCTGAAGTCAGTAATGTATATGCTTGTTTTGATCTGAATGTAGCAATTGATTAGGAACGTGCTGGATGGAAACTAAACTCGAAATTACCCATATTAATTTCCTATCATCGTTCATAACATCGAATACTCTTGCCTAGCCTTTTTTAAATAATAGCATCAATGTTTTTAATAGCATTGTGTTTTGATATTGTTATTTTATGATTTTATTTTATGCCATCAATAGTTATGTACTATGAAATGGGTGTGATTATATAAATATGATTTATAAATAAAATTAATTTTCCAACAAGATAGATATTATGTATCTATCATCTGTCTTATAAACTATGCACAAGTAATCTTTATTTTTCCAGTTTTATGTCTTCTTTTGAGTAAGTTTTTATTCTCCTTGAGTGTTGAGCTCATTAGAAAGATTCTGGAATAAATCCACAATTTTCTGCCTTAAATGTATTTATTTCACTTTTATCTTCCCTTTAAGACATTTAGAGTACGATTTAGGATTCCTGACCATAAATTACACCAAATAAATTGCACCAAATTAGAGTGAATTGCTATGCCAACTCAGTGAAATTCATGTCTGGAGATGGATTTGAATTGACCTTTTCACATTTAAGTGCAACATTGTAGAAAAATACGCTGTTCATTGAAGACTTTAATGTATGCATAAATTTTCTAAACTGGAAAAAATCCATTTGGATACTATCCAAATTGTTTTCACCTTTTGTTACTGAAAGCCTGACACTATTTATTTTATTTATTATGATGTCTGTGGTGACAGATGCTTTTTGAAAATTATCTGATTGTGCACAAGAAACGATCAGATTATTGTAGAATGAAAAAAGGTTACAACTTTGCTTGCAAAATGAAAATTATTTATTAGGTCTTTTGTCATATTTGCTTTTGAAGATAGCAATAGCACTTAGCCTTATATACCACTTCACAGTGCTTTACAGCCCTCTCTAAGGTTTACAGAGTCAGCATATTGTCCCCAACAATCTGGGTCCTCATTTTACCAACCTTGGAAAGATGGAAGGCTGAGTCAACCTTGAGCCATTCAGAATCAAACTCCTTGAGTGAGTAGTAAGTTAACTTGCAGTATTGCATTCTAACCACTGCACCACGACGATCCTGATCAGATCAAGATTCCAGTCAGAATTTCTGGAAAGTCCCCTGTTTAATTAAGTACCGTATTTATCGGCGTATAACACGCACAGGCGTATAACACGCATCTTCATTTTAAGAGGAAATTTCACTCCCACCCGCGCGCTGCAATCCACAGTGTCCCATTCTGCCTGCCTGCCTGCCTGCCTTAGTTTCTGGTTGTTTGGGAGCAGCTTCGGCTGAGAATAATAACTATTCGCCTCTTTTACTCAGCCGAAGCTGTTCCGATTCAACCATTAACGAAGGCAGGCAGGCAGGCAGAACGGAGCACTGCGGGCGGGCGGGCGGGCGGACGGGGTGGGGGAGAAAGGCGACAGGAAAAGCCCCCGCTTCTTTGAAGCAGTTTCTTCCTGTGCTGGTGGAGGAGCGAGAGAGCGACTGAGAGAGCTGACCCAGAGAGAAGGACAGGCTTCGGTTGCTTCCTCCCTCCCCTTCTTTCATTTGTGTCCTTGATCCCGATCCCAGCAGCATTCACCGAAGGCTTCTTAACATTATATCGGCGTATAACACGCTACATCATTTGCCCCCTATTTTCAGGGGAAAAAAGTGCGTGTTATACGCCGATAATCTGATAGTAACCTTAGGGGAAACCCATTCTGGGTGGAAATTTTTAACAACCGTGAATATTTATGTACAGCTTCTTTTCCTTCAGATTTTATGTGTTTACTGTCTTTGAAAATGAAACATACTTTTATTTTCCAGAAGTCAGTAGTAGTAAATTTTGTAGTAAATCTACAAAAAGCTTTCATCTTATGTGAGCGCTAGCGTTATGTAGTGATCAATGTGGACCAGCACTGAAGAAATTTTAATTCAGGTTCACTCTGAGCGATAGAAGCTCATGAGTGACTCTCAGTCTCTCAGATCAAACTATCTTGCAGGGTTGTGGTTGTGAAGAAAAAGTTGTAGAAAGAGTATAATTAAGGTCCTGAAGAAAAGCCAAAACATACACCTAATAAATAGATAAAACAAATTCTTTATGTGATATTTTCAGTGTTATTGCCAGCAAAATTGGTGACATTAAATCTTAAAAGCTGTGATAATATAATGCATTATTTAAATTGTTTTTTCATTCATTTGATTATAATTTCTTAGGTATTACTGTCTTGCAGCTGTTGCTGCCTTGCTGAAATACGTTGAATTCATTCAAAATTCAGTTTATGCGCCTAAGTCACTTAAGATTCGTTTCCATGGAAGTGAGCAAACAGCAATGATTGACTCAACATCAGCCCTAAATCTTGAATTAATTACTAACAATAGAGATCCTAGGTAAGATATTTTTGTTTCAAATTCTAAACTATGGAGAAGATATGACAGTTATATTTACAATTATGATATAGTGTTGGATGCAAGTCTGTGCTTTAAAGTTAATGAACGTACATTTTCAGTCATTAAAATGTTTAAAGGAAGATGATAGAACACAAAAAAGATAAAGGTTTCCCTATCTAGTCATGTCCACTTCTAGGGCGCAGTGTTCATCTCCATTTCTTGGCCATAGGAGCCAGCATTGTCTGAAGACAATTTCCATGGTCATGTCACCAGCATGACTATATGGCAAAGGCATACAGAATGCTGTTACTTTCCCACTGAAGTGGTATCTATTAATCTACTTCAATTTGCATGTTTTTGAAATGCTAGGTGGGCAGGAGGTGAGGCAAGTAATGGGAGCTCACTCGTTGCATGGAACTCAGGTCCAAAACATAAGGATTCATTTATTAGAGAAATCTTGTAGCATGTATCTGTGTATAAGGTCTCCAACTATTTTCCTCAGTTCTGAAGATCAAGACATGGCTCTATGCCAGGGGTGGGCAATTATGTCCTCTTTATTACCTGTGGACTTCAACTCCCAGAATTCCTGAGTCAGCATGGCTGGCTCAGAAATTCTGGGAATTGAAGTCCACAGGCTGTAAAGGGGCCATAGTTGCCCACTCCTGCTCTATGCTGAAACATCTTTGAATCCAAAGAATGAAAACATACACACATTCAGAAATGATGCTTAAGGAATCAGTTAAGGTAGGTAACTGGGTTTTCATCACGGTTTGTGTGATTCACACACACAGATGAACAGAAGGCTAACTCATCAGAAGCTCGATAGGCATTTCAGTAGTGGCAAAACCTTGGCTTGTCATTGCGTGTTCGTAGAGTTGAGAGAAAGTGACTGGCCCAAAATCACCTATTGACTTTGTGACTTAGATAGGACTAGAACCCAGGTTCAGACTAAACTGGAACTGGTTTGTTCATTGTGCCTTTCTAAGAGAGAATGACTGGTCCAAGGTCATACAGCTGTTTTTAGTGGTGCCAAAGGCAACATTAGAAGTCATGCTCTCTTGGTATTCTGCTTCCCATCCCTCACAAAAAATCCAGTATGGCAAATGAATAATATACAAGAGAAAAAGAAGAGCCTTAAAACAAAGTGTGTGTGTGTGGGGGGGAACGACACATGGATGTACTGTTCCACATACAGCCTAGTTGCTGCATTTTACCACCATCTGCACCCTTCTGAATCAACTCCAATAGCAGCCCCAAGTAGATCTTACTGCAGTAATCCAACTGCGTGATGATGAGGGCATCCTAATTTTCAGCTAGTTCACTAATTTGTCAACTGAGTTATTGCTGAAATCAAACTGTTTCAGAGGCCATTCAGTTAGCTCAGAGCTACATCTGCAGTTTTCTTTCTGGTATCTACCAGGCTCCCATGTATTTAGAACCTCCCACATTTATCCAATAATATCCTTCTATTCATATCTGTTTGTGGGAAACACAGACAATAAAAAAAAAAAACAGGTTGCCTTCCTGTAACTGATTCTTTAACCATCATTTGTGAATTTGTTAACACCTAGATGTTTTCCTGTTTTGGGGTCACAGATGACATACTTCAACTTAAGGCTATCCTCTTCATCTTCAGAACTGAGGAAAATAGTAGGAGCTCTGCTTCACATACGTATGATATTTTCTATAAGAAGCTCCTGATATAAATCCCAGGCTCCAGATTGCTGCATCTTTGCTACTGTACTAAGTAAGAATGCATTTGTTTGGATTCATAAATGACTACCTGAGTCACATTTATATAAGCAACCAATTATTTAAGGGTTTTTTAAAGTGCAATTTTTATTAAAGGTTTTAAAAGCAATTAGTTCTTATTATTGCCTTTAATACCAATTGTGTAGTTTTAGTGATATATATAAAAGAAGGGAAATTGGTTTAATATAATTGATCTTTCCCCACACTATCCCTGCATTTGGTTGATTTTATTCAACACATTTCATTAAATAGCCTGCATTGGATCTTGGCTGCAGAATTCATCAAGATTTTAGGAACTGTTATCTTACTCATAAAACCTTAGTCAGGTCTGAACCATCAGGATCAACCATTTGTGATTAGAACTAGACTTCCTAGGGTCTAATTATAATCAGCAATTGACCAGAGACAGTTTTATTCTAGTATCATTGCTATTTGTTTTTTCAAGAAAGTGGTTGGATGATTCTTGGTTTTCTTTTCCTCTGCTTAGTCAGTCTATAATAGCTATCTAAATTTAAACATTTAAGTAGCTATTTAAACTGTTTAGCTGTTTTAATTATTCATCTGAGTACAATTCAGGACATCCAGCTTTTCGTAAATGGGGAAGGAATTGTTTATTCAGCTCAATAAATTGTTTATTGAGTTGGGGTTTCTGCATCTTCATCCTCCTCGTTACCTGAAAATGAGAAGAAACTATCTCAGTTGAGCCCATTGAAAGCCTCTTAATAATCAAGGGTAGAGACTTTCTTACCAGCAAATGGTTCCTTTCCTCTCACATTAAACAACAATTCAATAAGCAACAATAACTTGGTACCAATAAAAGAAAATAGCTCAGGTTGAAATGAGAGGTTCTTGATGCTTTCTGAGCTTGGTTGTTTTCTTGCAGACATTTCATTACCCAAACTAGATAATCACTAGCATTGTAAGTGATCACAAGCACTGATATTACCTATTTTGGGTAATAAATCATCTCCAAGAAAACAATCAGGCTTAGAGAGCACCAAGGACTTTTCACAGTAATTTGGGTCAGAAGAATTGGAAGGTTATATATTTCTCCCACTCTCACAATACTATACTCCTACAACACAATTTGGCTTTTCTACACCACCATCTGAATACCTATGCCAATGTCTATATTTAAACCAGCCAAAGTAACATTGTTAATATAGTGACAGACTAGTTCCCTTTTTTTAAAACAAAGTATGCAACGGCTTTGATCTTTCAGGAATTATCTGCCATTAAGGATAGATAAGTTGAGATACAATCTTCTATTAACAGCTTTGCAAAAATAGTTGACAGGGTTATTTCTGCTAGTGATGGAATGAGTTCTATGTTGTTAAATATTAAATGTACAGATTTCCAGATATAAACTTGCTTCTTTATAGTCAGAAAGTTTTGTGCTTTCATTAAGTATTGTGGTATGTTGAAAGCATGAATACTCTACTATAAAGAGAGGTGAACTTCAAGAAAAGCAACTAGCTACAATATACTTAGTTGCAATATTGTCACCTGTCTTAAGGTGATTTTGATAGTGGAAAAATAGCTTTTAAGTGTTCCAGTATTGTTCTTAATTTAGGGGCAGGATAACTCTATCTTTATTTATCTTGCTTCCTAAGGGATTGAAAATCTTGCCTAGAGGATACAGGTAGTGCTTGACTTATGACCACAATTGTTGCTAAGTAAGACAGTTGTTAAGTAAAGTTTGCCCCATTTTATGACCTTTTTGCCATAGTTGTTAAGTTATTAACACAATTGTTAATTAAATCTGGTTTCTGCATTCACTTTGCTTGTCAGAAAATCACAAAAGGTGATTACATAACCTCAGGACACTTCAACTGTCGTAAATATGAGTCACTTTACAAGCATCTGAATTTTGATCACATGACCATGGCGATACTGCAATGGACATAAGTAAGTGTGAAAAATGGTCATAAGTCACTCTTTTCAGTTGTAACTTCAAATGGTCACTAAATGAACTGTTTAAGTCGAGGATTACCTGTACCATTAGTAATTTGCCCTTTAGGAAGTCTAATCTGCAATAATCTGCCTTCTGGATGGGAACTATGTTTCTCTCTGAATTTATTACCTTCACCTAAGAACTCTTTTGCCACTAAGTGAGAGCTGCCAGTTTCTCATCCTTAGAAATTTCTATGGTGTAAATGAATGGTGACCTACACATATCTCACACACACTACATTCTGTCGGCAATTGGCCATGCTACTTTTTTTATACATCTGTATTATATTCTCTTTTGTTTGTTTCTTTTAAGTACAATGTGTGCAGAAATCAATCTGGTTAATATTTTCTTTACTAAAACACCAAATGTTTATGTACAGTTACGGCCTCGCTTAAAACTTAAGTTATAACCATATAGAAATAAATGATGGAGGAGAGGCTAGGACTCAGGAGGAAAGTAAAGAACAAGGAAGCTTGCTGAATCAGGAAAACTGGAAATAGACATTCTATCACTCATTACCAATCTATTCAAAGATGGAGTTTGGTAGAACAGCAAAGAGATTGGTAGGAGAAGATTGGAGACACCAGGGAGTGAAGTGGCTAGATCTTCCTTCACAAAATCTTTCTTTTGAAAATGCTTAGAATGGAACAACATCTCTGCTTAACAAACTGTCCTGCTAATTGATTCTTTTGTCCGTGTCAAGAATTGATGCCCTTAATTTCTAATTTTAAAGTTGTCAAGACCTATAAATAATTATGGTTTTCACACAGCAGATGTTTGGACAAACTATGTGTCGGTGGTTTTTTTCCCCATATGACTCTTTGTCACTAGTTAGCAAGAGGGATCAGAGATTTGAGGCTTAGGTTGTATTAGTTATCTGTAAGATCTCATAAGGGAGGTAAGAAGGAGAAGGAAGAGGGAGTTGAAACTTTACAAGAAGGGAAGAGGTTTCAGATATGAAGCAAAGGTTCAAGCTTTGGTTATGCTTTTTAAACATGGTTTTTGTGCTTTTTAACATAGAATTTCTTACAAAAGCCTATTTCTTGACCTATCAAGAGATTGGTTCAGAATGTTGCTAACATTTAGCACAGAACTATCTCTTTACATTTTTTTAAATGAGAAAGCTCTTAGCTGTTTTTCAGCTTTATATTTTCTTGTTTTTATGATAGTGATGTAAGACCCTTATAACTGATTAGGATTATAAGTTTTGCCTTACAAAACAGACTCTGCTACAAGCATTGTATCTAATAAAGAGATCTTGAGAAGCAGGAGTAGAAAGTGTAAGACAAATTTAAATATTATAATACAAATGATTAAATCTTGATGAGTAACTTTAATGGTATTTCCTGGGAACTGCTTACTCTCACTCTTTTCCTGGGATTCTAAGGATCCGTCTTTATAGGTAATAAAGTTTATTTTAAAAGGCCACTAAATTTGATCCCATACTCTAAATGTACTATGTAGTCCTCACCAGGGTGCTGCTACCAAGGTTCTTGTTCTAGTATTTACTAGATTTTTATGAAATATCACCTCTCTCAATTATCAACTCAATTTGACAGTAATGATCTCTTGCTCATTATGAAATGCAATCCTAGGCTGCATTAATAAAGAGATAGAATCAAGATCACGTGAAGTTTAAGTACCCCTTTACAAAGCCTTAATATGGCCATACTTGGAATACTTGGCATCCAGTTTTGGTTACCACAATACAAAAAAGGTGTTCAGACTCTGGAAAAAGTGCAGGGAAGAGCAACAAAATGATTAGGGGGTGGAGGCTAAAACACGAATAATTGGGTATGTCTAGTCTGATGAAAAGGAGGACTTGGAGAACATGATAGCACTGTTTCAATATTTGAGGGGCTCCTAGAAAGACGAGGAGGTCAAACTATTTTCCAAAGAACCAAAAGGCAAGACAAGAAACAATGATTGAAAACTAAGGAGAGAAGCAACCTAGAACTAAGGAGAAATTTGCTAACGGTGTGGGCAATTAACCAGTGGAATAGCTTGCCTTTAGAAGTTGTGGGTGCTCCATCACTGAAGGCTTTCAAAAAAAAACCAAAAAAAAGACTGGAGAACCATTAGTCTGAAATTATATAGGGTCTCCTGCTTGAGCAGGGGGTTGGATTAGAAGATTTCTGACCCATCCAACTCTGTTACTCTATGTTCTAAATCAGTCAAAAATGCTCAAATTGAGTCTCACCACCTGATTACTCCTGAGATGTAGGCCAAATGTTTCCTGTTCAGCAATGCGCCAAAGACTATGCCATTTTGGGGTCCTTTTCCTGGTGCCGTAGCAAAACGATCCCTCATGTTTTTGCTGGAGCCTTCTAAATTTGTTTTACAACTTTAAGATGGCAATGCAGTCAGAGATAATCTGATACAGACAGAATTTCTAAAGGCAAAGTTGGATTGGTCAGCTTTAGTCCTGGCATCCTGGTCACAAGTTTGGGTTCTTTCTTTGTGATTCCCACAGATTGACGAAGGTTCATCATAATGCAAGCGTACCAAAAAATGGGATATGAAAGAACCCAACCAATTTCTAACATGTAGATTGTATAATATAGAGGAGGAGAATTGATCCAGTTTCAGGAAAGGGAAATGGCTTACTCTTCATATTACAGAAAAATACATTACTCAGTGAGTTTTGTTTATGTTGTCTTTATTGACTTGGCCTTTGTTGGCCTTTGACCAGATCCCTTCAACTTTAGGAGAATTTAACTGCTATGGCCCTTCAGAGAAGCCTTGATGTTGACACAGTGATGATTGTGTGATTGTATTAAATAAAAAGACTTACTACTCCTGCTTATCTTGTTCTCACTATAGGCACAAATTTTAAATTTGTGCATTAATTTGTCGCATTGATGTCAATTTATTGCTGACATAAATTCTTGTGAAGGCAGTCCTTATTTTGCTTGACAGAGCATACATGTTTTGTGTACTTTCAGTTCTTAGTAAGATCACTATGAATAAATGTTTAACATTTTGTCTTATGTGTTGTAATCACAGCATTAATTTGACAGATTGAGTAAATTATTTCCCTTTCACCAAGAAACATTTATTTTCTAAAGAAGCTTTTTGATCTGTCTAGTCAGACATTAACAGTCAAAATATACACTTGGATCATTAATGCATATTTGTATGCATTAATTTATTCACTCAATTTGGCTGCCACCAGTCTCAAACCTGCATTAATGTATTGCATAATTATTGTCAGAAATTTCTATCTTCCTATATGCAAAGTTTTGGATCAGCTCCCTATAAGTTACTTGCATAAGCTTTTCCTGCCCCACAAATAGGCTGTTGTTATTCTGGATATGCTGTGATATAAAACTCAATTTGCTGTAGGCGCAATACTTTATTTCTTTAAAGCACAAACTACTTTCTCTCCTAAACTCACCTATCTGGGGACTAGAAGAGAAAATGTTGGAAGATATTTCAACTTTAATTAGCACTGTTTTTTTAAGCTAGAAGTGAAATAAAAAGGCAAGATACATATTTTCCAATTATAAATGCACTTCCTAGAAAGTAGACATTTAACATAATTAGATCTACTTTAGAGTAAACATGTAGCATTTTATGGTTTGTTTGTTTCAGCAATGCAGTTCTTCTGTCTTAATCATAATAAAGCCCTATCAATGTTTCTTTCCCATGTTATTAAAAAAAAAGAATTTTCTAAATTGGTTTACGTTGTGTACTATTTTTCTATGAAACTGATAGAATATTTTTTCCCTCCAGTACTAATGTCGTTAACTGTTCTGGTTGGAGTAGAGTAGATGTAAAATACAGCATAGATTTAAAAAGAATACAGGTAGTCCTTGATTTCCCACAATTCATTTAGTGACCATTCAAAGTTAGCTGGACAACCAGCTAAATATGAGCCAGCAGTGTGCAGCAGCAGTCAAAAAAGCTAATGCAATCCCAAGTTGCATCAACAGAAGGATACAATCAAGTTCAAGTGAGGTACTAATACCACTCTATAAAGCCTTAGTAAGACCACATCTAGAGTACTGCATTCAGTTTTGTTCACCACATTATAAAAAAGATGTTGAGACTCTAGAAAAAGTACAGAGAAGAGCAACCAGGATGATTGGGGGACTGGAGGCTAAAGCATACAACGAGCAGTTGAAGGAACTGGGCTTGGCTAGTCTGGTGAAGAGAAGGACCAGGGGAGACATGATAGCTATAGTCTTCCACTATTTGAGGGGCTGCCACAGGGAGGAAGGGGCCAAGCTCTTTTCTAAAGCGCCTGTAGGCCAGACAAGGAATAATGGATGGAAACTGAAGAAGGAGAGATTTAACCTGGAAATAAGGAGAAACTTTCTGACAGTGAGAACAATCAACCAATGGAACAGCTTGCCCTCAGAAGTTGTGGGAGCACCATCACTTGAGACCTTCAAGAAGAGATTGGACTGCCATTTGTCAGAAATGGTGTAGGGTCTCCCACTTGGGCAGGGGGTTGGACTAGATGACCTACAAGGTCCCTTCCAACTCTGATTATCTGTTATCTGTAAGTTACAATGGCACTGAAAAAAATGATTTATGATTGTTTTTCACATTTATGATGGTTGCAGCATCTTCATGGTCAGGTGATCAAAATTCGGCCACTTAGCAACTGACTCATATTTATGGCAGCTGCAGTGTCCCAGAGTCATGTGATCTCCTTTTGAGACCTTCTGACAAGCAAAGCCAAAGGGGAAGCCAGATTTATTTACCAATTTAATTACTAACTTAACAACTGCAGTGATTCACTCCACATGTGTGACAAGAAAGGTCATAAAATGGGACAAAACTCACCAACAAACGTCTCACTTAGGAACAGAAATTTTGGGCTCAGTTGTGGTTATAAGTCGATTATTACCTTTACTCGGCATAGGCAAGAGACAACAAGCGGACAGCATTGTCAAAGTAGTTCAAGTACAAATGTAAGGCTATAACAAAATGTAGGTTACAGAGTTATTTGCTGGTTGGAAGCCTGAATCAAATGAGCTACAGTGATCAAGGGCCATAGGATCTGATACAACAATTCTGCCATTGTTCGTGTTTCAGCTTTTTGCATCTGGATATTGAATATGTAGCATAGCCTTCATTTAAGGAGGACTTCTTAGCCAGAGCTATAACGTCAGATCTAAAAACAAAGAGACTCAAATGAAAGTAAAGTAACCATTAAATCTATCTCTAGTCAGCAGGAAGAAATAACAAAACATTATTAGATTTTACATCATTAGGGGAAAATAAAATATTTTTAAAAAATAATTGACATGATTGGACAGTAGATAATATTTTCCAAATTCACCATAACTAATGAATACATAATGGAATGGGTATTCTAGAGAAAGATCTAGTGTTAAAGCAATTTAAGTGATATGATTTTTTTATAGCCAATTAAACAGAACATTGCGTTGAGTTTATGCAACTTTGGTAGGGGTGGGTCCACCCCGTGTTCTCTGCCTTTTGAAAAGGCTTTGTGGTTTGTGCACATATTGTGTTGCCTGTTTTGAAAGCCGAACTATTAGTATATAAATGTACACTTACATTTGCATTAACTTTATTTAATGACATTTTTCAAATTTGTATTGTTTTCAAAGGAAAGGCCATACTCTTTTTGGCATTCTAAATTATACTAAGACACCGGGGGGAAGTCGAAGACTTCGGTCTAATATTCTGGAACCTCTGATTGATGCTGATAGTATCAACACAAGATTGGATTCTGTTCAAGAGCTCCTTCAGGATGAGGAATGCTTTTTTCGTCTTCAGTCAGGTAAACAAATTCTGCTTTGCAAAAGGAATAAAATAGTTTATAGTTAGATTGGTGCAGCCTACAGGGAGTCATTGGCTTACAACAGTTCATTTAGTGACTGTTCAAAATTACAGCAGCATTGAAAAAAATGACGTTTGATCGTTTTTCACACTTATGATCATTGCAGCATTCCTCTAGTCACGTGATCAAAATTCAGGCACTCAGCAACTGACTCACATTTATGACCGTTGCAGTGTCCCAGGGTCATGTGATCATCCTTGATGGTCTTCTGACATGCGAAGTCATTGGGGAAACAAGATTCACTTAACAACTGCATTACTAACTTAACAGCTGCAGTGATTCATTTAACAATCGTGGAAAGAAAGATCATAAAATGGGGCAAAATTAATTGAACAAATATCTCACTTAATAACAGAAATTTTGGGCTCAATTGTGGTCGTAAATCAAGGACTACCTGTATCGTACTTTAATTTTCAAATCTTCTGAATGTATTAGTTTATATCATTAGTAAGTTAGCATTGTAAATAAATTACCCAAATGTAATAAGTTAGCAAGTTAAATATAGGACAGGGATTTTTAAAAATTATTTTACCTATGTTTAATTATAGCTTCAAGAACAGCCAAACAAAGAAATACAAGAGGCTCAGTAAATAAAAGGATAAAATTATGAAAAAATCCAGAGACAATAATGAAAAGGAGGTATCAGAGAATTTCAGAAAGGATTTTACAGCCTTCTTGTACAATTGATCATGTAAAAGAAAAGTGATTACTGTATAATCACAGGAGCAATGAAAATTTTCAATTGCCATTGGGTATATAACGAACATTTTAATAGCATATGTGATATAGATTCAACTTCTCTATCTGAGCACAAGCAAGTGCAGGAATTTAATCTATCTGACTAATTGTCATCCTAATTTGATAGTATACCTGTTCATGTCAAAGTAAAATATCTCCAATGGGAGCATTAAATATTTAGACCAAGGAACAAGGGAGCGATTGCACTGTAGAAAAATATGGAAAATACTAGCTCTATCAGTCTGAATATCTAAATCCCAAATTCTCTGCTTCAGTTCAGCCAGAGTTTAATCAAAGCAGAGAGTGCTGACAAGTAAGGGCTGCAGTACACCAAATCATTGTTAATTTGTCTCCTTAGGGTAGATCTAAACCTAACTGGTAATGTGAGATTTGCTCAAAGACTTCCATGAGCCAGAATTTATGCCAGCCAAATTGGACCATTATGTGCACGATCAAAAGGAATTATTTATATCTGTAAAAAAGGGGGGATAGCACAGTGGCCCACATACAGAATTTTATTTTATTTTTTTTGACAAAATTAAATGTTTACCAAGGCTTTTGCAGTTCATCAATTGAGAAATTCATTTTTTAACTTCAGAAGGTAAAACCTGGAGGTCATTCAGAGAGAGATTCATCAAGAAGCTGGACATGGGCTTTGTTGCCTTGGGACATAGTAAATTACCAAGAAAGTATGTAGTCCAAGTCTCTGGAGATTTGGTATTATTTTCAGAGTTAACTCTGGCTGGAAGTTGAGAAACAAGACTCCAAAACAGAGAATAATTTTTATTGATGACAGTCCACTGGATACTTTAGATTTTTCAAATTTGTGGGGTTTTTTCCCCCTTTAAAATCTTCTTATAGTCCTTCTTTAAAGACTAAAATGTTTCATGTTAGGGAGAATCATTATCTATATAGGCATTTTTTAAAGCTAGAATTACATTTTGAGTCAAGATTGGATCAGTTGTTAAACTGATGTGAAGAAGATTGCTGGGCAGGCTAAGTATACTTTTGGACAAGGGTAATGACTCTTTGATAAGTAGAGATTATTTCATGGGGGTTGACTGACTGCATATGGATTGTTCTAGGAGAGTAGTTAATGGGGCAGCAAAAAAACAGAAAAAGTGCCATGGACAGTTTACTAATCCAAATCAGTCTGTTTCCTGTCTGAAGGGATGAATCATTGAATGGTCTTGAGTAGCTAGGTTCAATTAAATGAAAAGCAAAGACACCCGTGTGAATGATATGTGATCATTCTCGGGACAAAGAGTGTAAAGTTGTTGGAAAATATTTACAGGAAAGGGCGAAGATGTTTGTAATTAGTATTGTCAGACCTCCAGAACACAGCAATAGCACCAAAACAATCATCTCACAATGGTATCTATGTCCATTGTCTTGTTTGCCATTATTTCCTAACCCCACATCACGTTTATAAGATATTGTTATTTCATGGTGTAATTGGAGAAAGGAAAAAGGAAATGGAGGCAAATATTTTTACATTCCAGCAAATATGATTTCCACATGTACAGGAAACAGGTTCCATCTCAGTATTGATTATGTTATCACAAATCTAATTTCTGCTCTTTTAATAAAAAACATGAAACTTAAAATACACGTATCTTCAAAACATTTTGAACTTGAATAATTATGTACATGTGTATAAATAAACCCTAGAATTTAAGTTTAACTGGTTTGTGGATCAAACTAAAAGTTCTGTTTGATTTTTCCCCCCAGTTATAGGAAGATTTTTGGACACTGAACAATTACTTTCAGTTTTAGTACAAATTCCAAAGCAGGATACGGTATGTTTATAAATATTTTTATGGAATACATTATAAATATCTATTCATTATCTGTCTCTATTGCTTATCTGTCTTAGAGAATTCTGTTCTCATAGTAAATACAAATCTTTTCTAAAAAGATTTTCAGATATGAATACACAGACATACATATATTGAGATATGGTATTTTTATCCTTTGCATTATGCTAGAAGTGTTGGATTCTCTATAATTTATTTATAAAAAAATTTAGCTTGGCAGTTATGATATTGCTATCTTCTAATATGCACAATAGAATTTAGTTATTTCATCTTCACTAAAGTAAATATATAATTTAGTTTTAATTACACAAAATTAAACTCTTAAGATTTTTTGTTTGTTTTTTTATCAATAATCAAATGGCTAATTATTTAGTATTATATTGGATGACTGTAAAATTATCTATAATTAGTAGGAAATGAAATGAAAGTCTTTATTTAAAGACTCTACAAATCAGAAGAAATAGTTGTTGCTCAACTTGGAAACCATATCTCTCTTTTTTCCTTCCCCTTATTTCCTTCCCATTTTTCTTCAAAACTTGACAGTATGAGATTACCCAATGTTAATACTAGAGGGATGCACTGTAGTGTAACACTGCCAAACTAAACACCCTAAGAACGAACAATTTATAGGAGAAAGGAAATACCTTTTAACATTTTTTTCTAACATACATCTGGTTATTTTGCTTACAAGGAAAATAGTAATGACAGTTAAACACAAATAATTATGATAATAAACAGTATCTAGGCTGTTTTCTACTATACCAACAATAATGTGATGTATTTTTAAAATAGGTTAATGCATCTGAATCAAAGATAACCAATTTAATTTATCTGAAGCATACTTTGGAACTTGTGGAGCCTTTCAAGGTATTATATCCTAAAATATTATGTAAATGCCAATTATGGTTATAATTTTATTAATTCTTAAATCAAGGAATAAACACTATTAAATCAGAACTTTATACTCTATCATGTTACTACACCAGTGGGAGGAATTGCTTTTCTTCTATTTAAAATATTACTATCATGCCACCCAGAATGTGATACAGCTAAGCTAAACAGAAGATAATGGAGACACTAGGATATCACCTGATCCTTAAATATAACAAATATCTGTGTACCTAAATATACCCCAGTACATAGTCACACACTGAACTCTCAGATTGTCCAATCCCTGTATATTTATCTGCTGGACTGTGTATTCATTGCTTGAAGCTATCTAATAATCATGGGTTTATATATGTGTGCTCAAGAAAGCAGATTAAAAATAGGTGGAAGGAAATTCAGAGGGAGCATGTTTAATTTTTGACCAAAGCATACCCAGGAACTTACAGGTGGTCCTCGGTTTATGACCACAATGGAGTCCAAAATTTATGTTGTTAAGTGAGGTGAGTTTTGTTACTTGAGTTTTGTCCCATTTTATGACCTTTCTTGCCACACATGTGGAGTGAATCACTGCAGTTGTTAAGTTAGTAATTCAGTCGGTAAATAAATCTGGCTTCCCTTTTGGCTTTGCTTGTCAGAAGGTCTCAAAAGGAGATCACATGACCCTGGGACACTGCAACTGCCATAAATATGAGTCAGTTGCTAAGTGGCTGAATTTTGATCACATGACCATGAAGATGCTGCAATGGTCATGAGTGTGAAAAATGGTGATAAGTCACTTTTTTCAGTGCTGTTGTAACTTTGAATGGTCACTAAATGAACTGTTGTAAGTCAAGGACTACCTGTACTTCCTTGTAGTGAAAATGGTAGAGCATAACTGCCTCTCCATAACCTGAGTATCATTTCCAGGCTGTCAAACTGAACTCTATTAGATAGCAAGAATAATCTGTTTTCCTCAAAATGATCATATGGAAAAGGCACATAACGCTTCAAAGGCATTTTACCAATAATATTGTTCATATATTTTCCACAGAAACTGGAAGTGGACTGGCTGCATATAGAGAATCTTTGATAGAGATTCTTTATAACTTTTAGAACCAATCTGTTATATAACCTTTATGCTTGATTCTTGTCGTTTATGCTTACTTAAAAGTTCATACTTGGTGGAATTATTATCTGGTAAATAATTAATACCCCTTCAAGGAAAAGAATAGTCTCTTTATAACTGCTGTAATCCTGATCACTCTTGTGGAATATATTTGCCAGAAGAACATCAGATGTGGGATCTTTTGAATATATTTTTAGTTGCTCATGCAAAAATATAAGCTTAGCCAATCACCCATGTCCTAATAACATACAGATAGAGCTACTGCAATTGTTTGATAGTTTACTCCTATGAAAATTCATAGAATTTTAACCTTTAAATAGGTTTGGATCCACTATCCACTATCATTGTGTGCACATACCTATCAGGCAATTAATAGATCTATTAAACTATGATATAAATCAAAACTATCTTTTAGAGTACCTGCTTGGAGGGCTTTCATGTCCTGAAATAAACTGGATAGTAACAATTATTAATACTTATGAGTCAGGATATCTTGTCGTGGCATTCACTTCTTTCTGCCTGTTTACCAGAAATCAGTGTTATTTTTCTGAGTTTATCATGAAAGCTTTTTAATATAATTTCATTAAGGTAAACTAATTAACAAACAGACAGTATGACTGACACAACAGTCATGCAAACAACAGGAATAATCTAACTTTGTAGCTAATAATGTGATTTACAAAGAAAAAAGAGGGAGAGTCCTGGAAAATTTAAAGAAAATTTTAAAAATTGACATATTACTTAGAAGCCTTCTTTCTTTTATCAAAAAAAAAAAAAAACCTGCTTTTCTAAATGAAAATTGACAAAAGATAAATATCAGTTATTTTCTGCAAATCAGGTGCAGATTTTGCCTTTGACAGTTGTATGATGATTTTTTTGTCAGCTCCTGAGCCCCTGTTTTGATAAATTCTAAATACTAATACAGTTAGTGGTATATTTTATGACATAGCTAAAAATCTATGCATATTTAATATGATTCAGTGTGGTGGGATTCAATTTTTTTTTTACTATTGGTTCTGTGGGCGTGGCTTGGTGAGCATGGCATGGGAAGGATACTGTAAAAGCTCTAGTCAGAGGTGGTATTTGCCAGTTCTCCAAACTACTCAAAATTTCTGCTACCGGTTCTCCAGAACTGGTCAGAACCTGCTGAATACCACCTCTGATTCAGAGTTATTTTACTAATTCAATTGATACCTACCTCATAAAAAATACTACTAGGACAAATAAAAACCATATGCATTAAAGTTCTAAACCTGAGTTGCATTTCTAATTACAGGAGGATTTTAAACAATTAAATACTGTTTTCTTCAACATATTATTAATTTAATTTTCTTCAATTTATATTTTATTATATTGATACAGATAATATTTTTAGTAATGGCTTGGTTTAGGTAATCATTTTTGTGGTTAAATTTGCATGAATCAATTTTTTAAAGTGATTACGTTTTAAATTACTTGGTTGAAACTATTTAAGCCAATTCTTTTGTGCATATATTTATTATACTGTAATTTTTATTTACTTATATTTTAAATAATTTTTAAAAATAAAGTTATATTTCTTTCCATCCAAACCTTAGTGAAATAAGATAGTAATACATTAACATTCCTCTACTCTTGTTTATAAATATTTTAATTTTATTTAAACAGGAAGCCTTAAAAAGCTATAAGACGCCATTGTTAAAAGCTTATTATAGTTCTTTGGAAGATAGCAGGTACTATATTATAAATACAGTTTTATATCTAACATTTTACACCAGACAATAAAAATTAAAGTTACTATTCATTGTAATTGTTGGTATTACTCATGTCAAGAATGTAGTAGTATTTAGATTTTAGTGTCATTATTAACTTGTTTTAAACATATCTATCATAATGAAACTGTAAGTAACTAAAGAATCCTGACAGAAATAGTATCATTTGAAGATAAATAGTTTTATAAATAATAATGAAAAATAAATATTGCATAAGGCAATTTAACATATATGAACATAGTGAGATTATAAAAATATCAGAGTTGGGATAAATTTTGATAGTTAATACATTGAAAATATAACCGTCAATTATGTATAATTTCTCTAGGTTTGGAATCATTCTTGAAAAGATTAAAACTGTTATTAATGATGATACAAGATACACAAAAGGATGTTTGAATATGAGAACTCAAAAGTGCTATGCGGTGAAACCTAATATTAATGAATTTCTTGATATAGCACGAAGAACGTACACTGAAATTGTGGATGATATAGCTGGTATGGGAAGTCAATTTAGAATAATAATTTATTAGAATATATTTGTTTGTTTATTTGTTTCTTTATTATTAAATGTACTTGCCACCAACTCACCATGGGGCTGGCTTACAACAATAGAAAGTGAAATTACAAAACATGTAAATTTAACAATAAAAATAAATAGTACAGCAATATATATGCTTTAATAATTTACAATATAGTGCAGAGTATTAGTGCATACAGAAATATGTTCCTTATGAATAAATATATGAATGTATATTTAAGGAAATGTAGTCTTAAATTTTAAGTGTTCATGTCAAATAAGAAAATTATTTACAGATTGTAAAATGTTATTCACATTGGGCAACATCTCCTAGAATATTCTTCTTTCAGGACCATTTTGAAATAAATAGGAATTGTCTCATTGGTCCTATGCAACCAAAGCTTTAATAATTTCTTTATATTTATTAGCCAGCTGACAAATGAAAAAAGTGATATCAGAAAGAAGCAAGTATAGAACAGGTGATAGATATGCAATATAAGAATAGAATAGAAAGGAGAGTTACGTGTGAGATAAATTGGTTTTTTATAGATCATGACAGAGCTAGTGTATGGAACAAGAATCTCTACTTGTGGCCTTCTAGGTCATATTGTATCGGTCCTCCCTTCCTCCCTCCCTCCTCTCTGTTTCAAATTTATTTGTGGGAAAGGCCTATCATTATTCTGTCTTCTTATTGATGTATAAAAATGTCATGATTAGTTTTAGTGCCCATACAGTGATTAGTGATTACTGATTAGTTTTAGTGCCCATACAGTGTGGTTGACTGTCATAACCAAAATATTTATTTATACCTTGCAATTAAGGAATGATAACACAACTTGCAGAAAAACATAACCTTCCTTTGAAAACAAGTTTTAGTTCAGCTCGAGGATTTTTTATCCAGATGAGTGCTGATTGTGCAGCAGTACACAATGGTCAACTTCCTTCAGAATTTACCAAGGTAAGCAATTTGAAAATGTTGGATCTCAAATCTATTATTTTATTTTTATTTATATGATTTTCATCCTGTATTTAGTATTTTATAAGTAACTCAAGGCAGCAGACATACATAATTCTCCTTCTTCCTCCTATTATTGCCACAATAAAAAATAAAAAAGCCTAATCTCTCTTGAAAAAAATATACAGCACAGATAAGTGATTACCTATCAGCTCAAAATCAAATCCCACAACTACCACAACCACTACCTCAACTACAATCACAACTACAACCAAAAATAACCACCAAACCACAGCCACAATTACTATCCCATCAAATAATCCCATAAATAATATCTCCTTACTCATCAAAGACATCATTGAATGTGAACAGAAATGTCCAAATGCCATCTTATTTGGTCTCGAAGACGACATCACCAAAGTTCACAATATCATAAGCAACTCAAATACAACAAACAGCTCTCCTGCAGATATCATTGAAATAACCAGAGATGGCTCTGAGTACAAATACAATGACGGATCTGTGGCCCCAAGATTTTGTAGAGTTGTTTGCAAAAATGAGTCCAGCAAACGTATATTTATTCATACAATAAAAGCCATTGCAAAATCCAATCCCACCCATAAAAAACTTCACTCAAGACCAGACTTATCCATACTGCAAAGAATCCGCTCCTGTGAACTCTGCGCAGAACTCAAAAACGGTCTAGACAATGGAGAAAAGGATCTATACATTGACTACAGAGCTGATTGCATCAAAAGAAAGTCGCACAACCCACAACTCCGCATCCAACCCCACCCATCCAATCCAACATCACTCAAAACTAGGCACGCATGCCCCTAACTACCTCTATTCCAACCACAACTGACCTTAAATGCAAGCTACTCAATGCAAGAAGCCTTGTAAATAAAATACCTGAATTTCTCCTCTTACTAAATACGGCTAAATTCAACATTATATTTGTCTGTCAAACAAATATACCCAGGAGTTTGCTATTCCTGAGACCATCGTCTGTGACTGTCCTTAAATATCATATTTCGGTTCTTACTATGTTACAGAGCCCCTGGTTATGACATCGAAATGCAAACAAGTTAAATACACTAATAACATGGGCAGCATCCTGCCCACACGCCTTTATCTTTTTTGGTGACTTCAATCTACCTCATATTAACTGGACCCTTAATGAACCCGTACAACTGAACCCACACATGCAACCTTCTACAATGCAGTAACAAATCAGGGACTAGAACAACTTGTAATCAACAACACGAGACTTAACAACTGCCTCAATAGTTGTTAATACTTCTGCAATAGTTTGAATTCAATTTATGGAATACAAATCAAAGAACCCTTTTCCAACAGTGACCACAACATGATTGACTTTTGTCTCAACATACGTCCACACAAAAATCATCACAACGACAGAATCCCCAATTATAACTTCAAAAAAGGCCACTATGATCTTATAAACAACGATCTCTCATCCCTTGATTGGCAATTTCTATTCACTGGATACAATACTATAGAAGACCATTGCAACACATTTTTACTTGAAGTCAAAAGAGTCATCAAACTATATGTACCAATAACAACTCCCAAAACAAGAAAAAACAAATTACCCATAACAATAAGGAAGCTTCAATCCAAAAGAAATCACTTTGGCGGAAAAACAAATCTGGTCATGTTGCCAACTTCAAAAGCCGACACAAAAATTTATGCCACCAGATAAAGACTGAATGCACCAATTATCACATTAAACAAGAGGAAAATCTTCTACGCACCAATTCCACCTGTGCTTTCTACAATTTTGTAAACAACAAACTAAAAGAATCAAGGTCCATCCCACCCCTGAAAGTACCTAATGGTAAAGACTGCAATGATGACACTATTAAATCCAACCTCTTTAACACTTTCTTTGGCTCAGTATTTGTAAACAGCAATGGATCAAGCCCAGTACTTCCTAGCTGAACCATAGACAACTACAGTGATCTAATACATATTGATTTTACAGAAGACAATGTTAAAAAAGCACTATGCAATCTAAAACCATCTCTATCTATTGGACTGGATGGAATATGTGCCTACTTCTTAAAAAAGCTATCCACTGCCATAGCCGAACCTCTAAGCATAATCTTTGAAAAATCGTTCAGGACCAGCTCCTTGCCAAAACTATGGTCACAAGCCACGGTCATCCCCATCTTCAAAAAGCGAGACCCCAGCCTAGTTGAAAATTACAGACCAATCTCTTTATGCTGCGTCACCTGTAAAGTCATGGAATCAATTATTAACCAATCCATCATCCTCTACTTGGAGACAAACAACCTACTCTCTAATAAACAATTTGGTTTCAGAAAAAAACTATCCTGTAATCTGCAATTCTTACACTGCAAAACATATGGACTACACAACTCGATCAGGGCAAAGCAATAGACACGATCTACATAGACTTCTGTAAAGCCTTTGATTCAGTGGTACAGACAAACTACTCCTAAAACTAAAATCTTATGGTATCTCTGGACACCTGCATTACTGCATAGAAGCATTCCTGTCAAACAGACAACAAATGGTCAAAATTGGGAGCATCCTATCAAATTCTGTACCTGTCAACAGTGGTGTCCCTCAAGGCAATGTTCTAGGACTAACTCTTTTCATACTCTACATAAATGACCTCTGATCATATTAAGAGCAACGGCGTTCTCTTCACTGATGATGTAAAGCTATTCAACACCACAGACAATACTGCTACCCTTCAAAAAGACCTTGACTATGAATCAGAATGGTCAAACAAATGGCAACTTCAAATCTCAACAAATAAATGCTCTGTCTTACATATTGGAAAAAAAATCAGAAAATAAAATACAAGCTGAATAGTCAAGACCTTGTTGATGATCCAAACTCTGTCAAGGATCTTGGAGTGCTCATCTCTAATGATCTCAGTGCTAGAGCCCACTGTAACTACATAGCCAAAAAGGCGTTAAGAGTTGTTAACCTAATCTTATGTAGCTTTTTCTCTGGTAATATTACACTAATAACTAGAGCATACAAAACATTTGCTAGACCAATACTCGAATACAGCTCATCAGTCTGGAACCCACATTACGTATCTGATTTTAACACAGTTGAGAAAGTCCAGAAATATTTCACAAGAAGAGTTCTCCACTCCTCTACTAGTTGCAGAATACCTTATGCCACCAGACTTGAAATTCTAGACCTAGAAAACCTAGAACTTCGCCGCCTTCGGTCCGATCTAAGTATAGTATATAAAATCATACATTGCAATGTCCTACCTGTCAATGAATACTTCAGCTTCAACCATAACAATACAAGAGCAAACAATAGATACAAACTCAAGGTTAATCGCACCAAACTTGATTGCAGGACATACGACTTCAGCAACAGAATGGTCAATGTCTGGAATACTCTACTTGACTCTGTGATTTCTTTCCCAAACCCTAAAAACTTTAACCTTAGACTGTCTACTATTGACCTCACCCCTTTCCTAAGAGGACTGTAGCGGGCATGCATAAGCGCACCAACGTGCCTACCATCCCTGTCCTATTGTTTCTTTTATTTTATTTTATTTTATTTTTCTTATATGTATCCATGTATTCATAACTATGTTTTTACTTATACCTGTTATCTTGTAAGCAATTGACAAACCAAATAAAATAAATAAATAAATAAACAACAACCTCGTAAGGTTGTTGATGAGGGAGTGACCCAGCTGGCTTTTATGTCTAAGATATTAAAATTATAATTAACTAATGTATTTTTTCACTAAAGAATATTGTTGCTTTTAATAAAAATAACAAAGTCTATGAAGTAATGCATTGTATTTTTATTTTATTATTGCCATAATCAGAATAATTTGTATAGACTGAATTTCATTTGTAGTCTGTTTTCAGTATTTGTGTAATGTTGAAGCACCGTATAATAGAAGGTACTGACTGAATTTGCTGCCTTTGTATATCATGACTGGGATAAAAAAATATCTTTTATCATTTATTACTATTTATCTTTTAATAATGAACAGTATTATCATCATAGCTTACTAATGCTTTAATTTTGTGTCCTTGCTTTGTTACTTAGTATAATTAGCTGAATCGTTTAAAAAAATAATCAAGATATTTCTATTTCTATTTTATCTTTTTTTTATTTTATGTTTATTTTATGATCATGATCATGATTTATCACTTGTTGCTTGCATATACACTGAGAGCTTATCCACTGGAGAAAAATTTCTTGTTTGTCCAATCATACTTGGTCAATAAATAATTTTAATCTATTATAAAGAATTCTATTCTATTATAAAGAATTCTATTCTATTGTACTCTATTTTAGCACACACTTTAGAGATAATTTTTAGTTGATCTTTGGGAATTAGGAGTAGGAGTATTCAGTATATTTAATATATTTTAATGTTCAATTTGAAAATTTCCCACAGATTACTAAAATGAAAAATGTATATAGTTTTACTTCACCTGATTTAATGAAAATGAATGAAAGATGCCAGGAATCCCTGAGAGAAATCTATCACATGACTTACTTGTGAGTAACAATTATATTGATTATTCTAAGTAGAATCACTGTGTTAAATGATAGTGAGGCTTTTAAAATTGTTGTCATGAAGAACCATAGACTATAAAGTTTTTAAGACTGGGACTGTGCCTCAATTCTGGAGCCCAAAGACCTGGCTTTTTAGAAGTTTTAGGACCTGTTCCTGTCTTCATGATTCAGTCTCTACTTCAGCCTTGATTGTACAATGTACATAATTTAGATGCCTGCCAATAATCAGACACCAAAATGGGTGCTACATATAAGCAAATACAGTACTGTAATGTCTTAAATGTGTTTCATCTGGCCTTCCCAGAATTTTTTTAAAAAATTTATTTATGTTTTGCATTTCTGGACTGACCATTTCCCTCAAAGAGGGATTCTGGCACTCTTTATCAGCAGCCTCTACCAAAGAAATGAAATATTACTGAAAACTTAGAATTTTGAAGGCAAGAAGTCTTTAAGAGCCATCTTGTGTTATCTGTACAAAATGTCACTGGTCTTGTGACAAGCTGTATAGCAGACACACAAGTGATTTATATTTTATATCTCATTTATTATATCCTTGTGTGTGAGTGTGTGTGTGTATGTGTTTATACACACACAAACACTCCAAAAGTAATTTAACACAAGCCAGAAGGAATAAAAATAGAGTTTCGTAAATTTAGTTTCCCCTTTAAATGAAATGTTTTGTTTGATAATTGGATCAATTCTTAGTGTATTAAATAAAGAATGTATATGCAACATTTCATTCACATTTCAACTCACCTCTGGCATTCGCTAAAAACAACTGGAACAGGTTTGACCCATTTCCAAAGAATAGGTACAGTATATGTAGCTAGGTAAGCTTACTTGCCTGATATCATGACCAGACTAATGAGCATATCTAATGATGTAATTAGAGAATATATTTCTATATCACTTAGTGATATAGGTAGTTAAGGAGCTAGACAACTGAAGGCATAAAAGAGAAATCATTTACAAAGCTTTTTATTTTTCTGTCCTCCATTTTGTAAAAAGGTGATTAGAGCTTGATCCAGTAAATCAATCTGCAGACTATTTCTCCCGAGTTGTATTCTATTGTGGTCACGAAAGAAAGAAAAAAGTGCTAAAATCAACTCTTTCACTGTGGAGCCAGAAAAGGAGCATCTCAATTCTAGTCACAAACTGACTTACCAAGAAAGAAGGCTGCTTGTAGGTTTATTATCTTGATGCCTCCAGAGATACCGCAAGCAAAGTTTAAAGACACTAGTCTCAATGTTAGCCCTTGAGTGACTAATATTCTATGGCATGCAATCAGGCCTAAGAGTTATTAAACATGCCATTTATCTTTGAATTTGTCTACTTTGTCTGTTTAATAAAGCCATTGAAATGATTGCATAATCAATACACTTTGCAGCAATTGATTTCTATAAATTAATTATGCATTATATGAAGAAACATAAAAACATTCTTCCTTATGCTCTACATCAAATGCTAATAAATTTTATAGAGTGACTATATGAGAGTTTCATAAAAATTGCGCTGTTTTTAATACCCTTCATAACTGCATGCACTTTATGAGCATTTTCTATATTATTTTAAAGGACCACATGGATTTTCCTCACAGGAAAGTTTCTGTAATCTTTTAAAGCTGCTGTGTCTTTTAGTTGGGTAAATTTTATTTAAAATCCCACTAAACAACCAAGCTAACAACTATATTAATTTATATGACATCAAATTGTAGTAGCAAATTTATTTTAGCTCATTTATTATTAGCCTCACATCCAAAATATTTCTCTTTCAATATTGATGCCTCCAAAATTGTTGTTTTCATTGAACCACGGTAACTTAATTTCAAAATTCCAGTCATTCAAAGGTCTTCTAGAACCCTAAGGTTTTTAAATGGGCTTGCTCAAAGAACAATAGGAACCACTTGAGAGTCATACAGAACCTGTTGGCCATTAAATGTATCATCTGGTATTATAATATTCACTTAAGTCATTTCTTTAAAACAGGGCTATCAGTAGATTTCTTTAAAACAGGGCAATCATAATCAGTAGATTATGTTTCTCTTAAATTAGATATATACATTAACAAATACATATCTCAGCCAAGCATTCCTAAAACAAAGCATTGTTTAGAGATTGCAACCTCTAAAAGTCCTGCGTTTGACAATTTTAAATTTTTGTCCCTTAAAATGGAGATAAGTTAATTCACAGCTTTGGATCCTGAAGATCCAAAACCTGCTTTGATCAGCTTATGTCACATTTCTAATATTTCTTTTTCCCTTTTCAGAATTTCTTTACTGACTGTTAGGGCCTTCTTTATGATTTCAGATTATATTCCTTGGCATGTTAACCCATGAACCCTAAACATGCATTTTGCATTTCAGATTTTTGAATCTGAAAATGTCTGATAGTAAAGTGTATTTTCATAAGATAACCAAGTCCCTTTTATACCAATACTAGTTTATTTCTAATATTTGCAAAATATTTCCAGCCTTAATTGTTATTCAGTTCTGATAAGGTATGATGTAATAATGTCATTATTTTGTGCCACATAAATTCTACCAACAATTTTTTAATATTACAGTTATGTAAAGGAAAATTTCTTAGACTATAGTGATACATTTATTAATAGTAAATTACTTTAAACGGTAAAATAATACTTATGCTTGTTTACAGGATAGTGTGCAAACTATTGAGTGAAATCTATGAGCATATCCATTGCTTGTACAAACTCTCTGACACTGTCTCTATGCTAGATATGTTGCAGTCATTTGCCCATGCTTGCACACTGTCTGACTATGGTAAGTAATTTTGTTTCTTAAAACAACTCCCACTGAAACTTACACCAATTATTTTTTTAAACCATATCTTCAAAGTAATTCACTACAATAGTCCTTGTTTTTTTAGCAACTGCCTTGCTTAGTGACAGTTCACAGTTACAATGGTGATCAAGTTTCAAAGTTTTTTTTTATGCCCAATCCTCACATTTAGAACCATCACAAGTCTATAAAGCAAAACAAAAAAGCTGAAGTAAAATCATAAGCATAGTTGCAGTTTCACTTAATGATCACTTTGATTAACAGTCAAGTTGTTCGTCTTAATGGTAGTTGCTAAACAAGAACTACTTGTAGTTCTAATATAATGGAAAGAAATACTTAAGTAATGTAAAAAAAAAATAAACAATAGTATCAAGCATAATCTTACTGCCTCATTGAATCAGCATGCAAGTTCCTAAGATGTATTTTACAGTACTGTCATATTATGACAGCCCATACCTTAACTGTAGGAATTTTTTGGCACACAGATTAATATTTGGGTAAATACTATCATTCTATTATAACAAAGTTAAAGATAGAATACATAATATTTGAAAACCTTCTTGGAAGGATCTTATTAACAGTGTTGATAAAGGTTGAAGTGTGTGAACATATTGCTCTCGAGGTATTCCACAATTCTGACAATGGACGTCTCAGAATATCGTATCTCAAAAGAAATTATTTTTAAAATAGCAGTTTCCTATTACTTTCTTTGTTTATACTTCATTCCTGCCACAGTTCTGATTTCTAAAATAAATACGCAACTGGAAAATTATATAGATTAGACTTATATTTAAATTTAAAGATGCTGCATATGTGTTAAGATATACAAGTTTCACTTTTGTTTAATTTAGGCTGCAGGCAGTGGCACACCTAACATTTGATAACCTGAACTGGATCATTTTTAACAGCCCCTTTATTGCTGAGAGCTAGTTTGGTGTACTAGCTAAAGTTTTAGACTAGAAACCAGGAAACTATAAATTCTAATTCTACCTTAGTTACAAAGCCTACTGGGTGATCTTGGACAAGTCTCTTATCTCACTCCTATGAAAAAGAAACTGGCAAGCCATTTCTGAAAAATGCTGCCAGGAAAACTACAGGGGACAGTTACCAATTGTGACTTGAAAGCAGTCCCCCCCCTGCTTCATCACTGCTGTGCTGCTACCCACTGCCAAACAGCAGATTGGCATGAAGGCATTAACAATTCTACACCCACTGCTAGCTTCTTTATGTTTCAAAAAGCATTCCCTTTATTGCCTGCCTCCAGGGTGGACCACACGTATGTAGCCCTCCTTGGCACACCACTGGCTGGAGGGCTGTGCAATTTTGTGAGAATAAGCCTTAATGAAAAAGGCCACTTATTTACCTATATGTAGGATTGCATTACTCCTAAAATGTTGCATGTTCTGCAGATAGTAATATTAAAAATTTAGGAATAGTGCAAGCCTACACATTGTTTACATTACATAACATATACATTTCTGGATGGTTCATAAACCAGCTTGTGTTACACTATATACTTGTCAGTAGCAAATGATATTAAAATATGTTATTGTCTTTCTTCCTTCTAGTACGTCCTGAGTTTACAGATACTTTAGCGATAAAGCAAGGATGGCATCCAGTTCTTGAAAAAGTACATTTTGAGAAACCTGTTTCTAATGATACCTATATCACAGAAGGAAGTAATTTTATAATAATTACAGGACCAAATATGAGTGGAAAATCAACCTACCTAAAACAGATAGCCCTTTCTCAGATTATGGCACAAATGGGTAAATAATAACTTCTCTAAATACGTGTGTGTGTGTGTGTGTGTGTACCAATTATGATTTATAAGTAAAAGGATATTTTAAGTGTATAAAAATAATATACAATTTTCTTACTATTTCACAAATTTGACAAAGCTAAAGTTAGTTCAAATGCAGTAAACCCATTTGTTTTGTTCCTTTCCTTAATCTGCAGGTTCTTTTGTCCCAGCAGAATATTCTTCTTTTAGGATTACTGAACAAATATTTACCAGAATAGGTATGGATGATGATATAGAAACAAATTCATCAACGTTCATGAAAGAAATGAAAGAGGTATTCATTTAATTGAGTTAGAGGTTGTTAGTTAATAAATGGCCTTGATTCATATTTAATTGATTTATAGGATATATATTCATAAACAGATTTAGATGCAGCTAGATCAAAATGATATCATGTGTGTCATGATGTCACCATATAAATAAGGCAAATGTGATGTCTGTGTCCTTTTGCTTCATATGATACAAAACAATGAATGAAGGCGAATATATGTGTTTCAGGAAAATGTCGCAGGATCCAATCTAGGTTGGTCACAGCATACACTCTGCTAGGGAGAAGTTCCCTGAAGTTGGGCTCCAGCACGAGTCCAAAAACTTGGAAGACAAAACCTTTCATCCCAATGACCCCGACCCAGATTGGATCCTGCAATCCAAAACCAATGCAAATATCTTTTAACAGTATTTACTACTCTTGTTATTTTTTGCTTTATTATTTTAATGGGTAGTAGTACTAATGTTTGTAAGTCACCCAGAGTCATCTCTGGACAGGATGGGTGGCACATAAGTAAAATAAATTAATAAATTGGTGTAATGAATTACACATTTGTATTGCTTTGTGTCATACTTGTGTCATGACATCATGACATAGATAGCTTTATGACCTATTTACTTCCCTTACCTACAGTCCCTTATTGTCTGCACCCTTAGCTTAACTTGAAAATAACTTTTTCAGTTAATTATACATATTTAATTTTATTCTTTTAGGAAAAATGTTTAAACAGATACAAAACCTCCAAATTTTGTAAGAGGTACAAATCCATCTGTATAGCCTACGAAGGGTTTCCATGTCTTATGGAAAAGATACAGTAATAAGAGAAATAGCAAGTAAAAAAACAGCAATCAAAATAGCAATCAGAATGGAGCATTCTTACCTACTACACACAGATATGCTTCTCTCGGCATTCCTCCTTGCGTCCTGTTTAATAGTCTAAACTTATGTATTTATTTATTTTACTTATCAAACTTATTTGTTGCCTATCTCTTGGTTCAAGGTGACTCTGACAAGTATTGGATTCTGACAAGCTACTTTTCATCAGTCTTGGTATGCAAATTTGTTATGATTTAGAAAATGGTTTGTGAAGGAGTCTAGGTGTTCTTGATCAGTTTTAGATTATAGAAGTTCATGCCCGATTCTTGGTACTTTTATCCATCAGTCCTACTCTGATCTTCTCCTGATCTTTGACATATCATTGTTCTAGTCCACCCAAGCATGCAGGGTCCCTTTTAATGCACTGACACATTTGGATTGATTATATGCACTTTATTAGATTGAATATTTTATCATGTAATTCATTAAGCTCATTATCCATCATAATCACTGGAACAGGTCATTTGCTGGGCAAGCCTGCAAAGTAGCTATTTTCTTTTCAAGCAGGTTTTAATGGTTCAGCTAAACCTTATTTGCATTCAAACTACACTTTTAACAGGTTTAATAATATAGGATTGAATCTTAAATTTTCACTTCAGTCTTATTGTTTGAACTGTGATTTAACTTGCTGGAAGTTGCTTCTTGTGTAAATGTGAGTAGAATATACAATTAACATGATTTTTAAATTGATGATGTCTCTTTTTGAGGATGTGTCATGAATTTAGAAATTTTGATCAAGCACAGGCCCATCTGAACCCATCACTACAAACAAAGAATTAATCAAAGGTGATTGCTGTACAATAATTTCTTTTCAATTACTCCAGCATCGTGGAAGATCAGCATACAGCATAAAGTTATGCATGCATTTGTGGAAATTGAAACTATTGTGAATACAGAGAACTTTTGAATTGGGCTGTTTGTGCTGATTAATGATTTGTTTTTAGGTGGCAGCTGGTTGACTGTTACTAAACTAAATTTCCTATCTGGGGTTTGAGCAGGAAATGAAAGTATCTTTATCCACATATGGAATATTAATAATGAAATTTGATGTCTCTTTCATTAGGTAACATACATCATACAAAATGCTAATGACAGATCACTTATCATAATTGATGAGCTTGGCAGAGGTACCAGTCCTGAGGAAGGCATCGGCATATGTTACGCAGTCTGTGAATATCTTCTAAATTTAAAAGTAATATTATTTTAAAAACATATTTTCTTATACCTTCTGCTATTTTTTCCCATTTCAATAATTCAATTCAGTTCTTGTTTCATTTTGCAGGCATTCACACTCTTTGCTACTCATTTCTTGGAATTATGTCAAATTGATAACTTATATCCCAATGTGGAAAACAATTACTTTGAAGTGCAGCATGTAAGAAGCAGTTGTGAAATTAGGGAGAAAATTGCTTATACTTACATTCTTTCTAAAGGATGCACAGAGGAAAAAAATTATGGTAATAGTCCTGATTCATTAAGGCTTATGACAACACACACAAGAAAGTTTTGATATATGATTTGCATATGCGGAGGGGATCATCTAGCATAAGAGTTTGCACATGCAATTTTAGCTATATTTAGAACAGTATGCTTTTATTTAAAAAACAAGATATTAATATTTTATGATGTGTTCGTTATTGAGTCTAGCAAGTCACTAAGACTAGAGGCTAGTTTTATTAGCCTCTCCATTTCACAAGGTGTTTTATTTCTTGTCACTAACTAATATTTTTCTCATGGCATTTGAAATATTATTAGGAATAAATGAATTTATATTTGGATCTGGTAAGTTTTCATGGACGAGGATCTAGTTCCATCATTCTGTTTTATGTTGAAACGTATACATAAAAGAGTCAAATTTGTTAGCATTAAGATTAGGAAAGAAATTAAGTGCATGAAATACAAGCTGTAATAATTATGCTGTACATGCTCTTCGTTTTCTTGTCTCTTGGCCTCAGTAAAACAGGTGTTTCTCAAATCCATAACAGAGTCTACAAGCAAGTTGTGGAAAGGCTGCTGATCTGCAAATTGCTGTAATGTTTGATATATTTGAGTCTAGGTGGTTACTCTGTAGGATTCCGAATATAATATCACAATTGTGATATTATATGGGCAGCTATATAAACTTGATAAATAACTAAATGAAGTGGATTCTTGGTAGATTACAGTATTTAGAATGGAGAAAACAGAATGATATGTAGGTTTGTTTTTAAAAATATAGAAGTCTGATGTCGGCATTGTGCTTTTGATTGTGTAAATATAATTAAAAAATAGATCCATAAAAGTATGTCATATTGTTTAGTCTTCTTGTCTTCTCAATTTAGTATCACATCTACTTGAACTCTCACTTTAGTTAAAAAAAATGTTCTTAATTCTGATCTGCAAGCCTAATTCTGATCTGCAAGCCTACTTCAGATTTTTAAACAGATCCTATTTAAAAAGGAAATGTGCCAAGGTAACACTGACTCATGGTTAAGATTAATAATAGGAAGGAAAGAGTTTGAATTGCATTTGATCTGGTGTTTGGCAAAACAGATGTTTTTATTAAACGACCTTATCTTTCACAGTAAAAAAAAAAGGCTTCATTTTCTTTTTTTACATTTAGGCTTGAAAGCTGCAGAGGTTTCCTCTCTTCCATTATCAATAATATTGGATGCCAAGAAGCTAGTAACTCTTATTGATAAACAAATGATGGTATGTATTATTAGCAGATAACTTCAGAACATATAATAAAGGTTGTTGTTTTTTTCATTTTATATTCTATTATTAACATGCTTACTTTTCATTGAATTTTGTTGAAAAAATATTTTGAAATGTGCTCTCTACATTTTTTTTTGTAGTGACATGTGAAGTAATGTACAATATGAATTAAACCGCGGAAGTCACAGAAATACCAGTAAATCTGGCTATAAAAGAAAAATGGCTTCATATATATATATATTTAGCCAAAAAGCGTTAAAGCCATAGATTTAAATCCTAACATGCACTAAACTTGGATTTGTTTAATCATGTTTCCTCAATACACTAAGCATAATATAGTTTGCAGATCAAAGGCTGGATTCACTCAACTCAATAAATCATATTAAGTTTCAATACAATAAAGAGAATTGGAGGAATATTTGGTCCTCATCCAATTCAGTATTGCATTGGTATTTTAGGATGGCATGACAACATCTCTGACAGATGGCTCTGTAGAGCCCAACACTTCACAGGCAGTGCTTTTCAAAGCTAAAGATTCCTAATATTATAAAGCTTTTTCCAATGTTTAACTGAAAACTGCTTTCTTGAAGCTTCAGTCCTATAGTTTTACTACTGCCCTCAGGGTCAACAGAAGATCAGTTTTGGCTTTTGCATTTGCATTTCAACCTTTCAGATTTTTAAGACTGCTACCATATTTTCCTTAACTATTCAGGCTAAATCTACCAAACACTTTAAATCATTTCTCTTAGTACTTGTTTTCCAACCTCTGTCTATTCTTTTGATGTTTCCCAGGTTGTCAGTGTCTGTCTTGTAACAGAATACATCAGAGCAGCTGATCGATGGAGAAGAGAGCAGAAGAGAGATCATTTTCTATGATCTGAATATTATGTATTTTTTATGAGTTAACATTTTTAGCAGCTTTCTCATGTACTGCTTCCAATTCATCAAAACTTTCACATTTTTTTTTTTTACATAACGAAATGCAATAGCTTATATTCAAGCCTTGAATTTTATTTCTCTTTTGTTTTTATTTTTATTTTGTTGATTTTAGAGCAACGCTCTGGGATCCCAAAATAATTTTGAATACCCTTTCTACCTTTATTTTATCTGAAGGTCTGACAAACAGTCCCTCTTTTAGATCATTTATAAAAATGTTGTCAAGCATAGTCTTGCAATCTTCCATTTAGATATCTGCCCAGCCTGGCAACATCCATTAACAAGCAGATAAATCTAAATATTCTTTAATCATAGATTAATCCTTCATCATTACCATTTCCTGTCTGGATTAAAGCTCAGATGATTAGCCTACAATCAGTACTACCATTTATGATGGATTAAATACTGCCCCTGTATCTCATGAAAATCTTTGTCATAAAATACGGCAGCATAGAGCTTCAAATCCACATTTATCTGTTTACTCAGGAAGTTACCAGGCGGAAGACTATATCGCATAATGCCAAAAATCTTCCCGCACAATCTTCTAGCAGAAAAGATATTTTGATAACATGGTGGGGTTTTTTTTTCTTTTTCTTGACAAACTATCCCTATCAGACCGAGCAGTCTAATAGTTCAAGCTTCTTTATTAACCAACCACCTGCAACCCACCTAATGACTTTAAAGAAACTTTTAAACTTTTCTGTGAGAATGCAAGGGTCTCTTACTGTAGGCATGGCAAAATTTTTGGTAATTATATCAAGTAATCACCCCTCGTTATTTTGAAAGAATGTGTTTATTTTTCGCTGAAAACAGCTCAGTTAAAAAAAGGTGGACATTATGGCATACTTATAGACCAAACTATATTAAATAACAAAAATTGGAGGATTCCCAATTCATTATTTCCAGCACTGTTGCAGCATCTGTATTTGCAGGAGAGAAAGCAAGCTGGCTTTCCCTTCCCCCTCCCATATTCCAGTAGTTATTCTCTGGAAATGGTTCTCCCATGAAAGTTTCCCAACTGAGCTGGAGATCCTTGTAAGGAATAATAGAAAATGGATACCTAAGTCAGCCAATCTCCCAATTATCCATTACCATTCCTGCTGGCAATTCTATTCAACTAGAGTTTTGAAGGCTAATACTGGCATCTTCTTTTTCCTACATAGACCACATTCATCACATTCCTCAGGACTGGAGTGCTGCCATTAGTACACCATACAGATAATCCTTGGCTTACAACCATTTTGTTTAGTGATCATTCAAAGTTACAGTGGCACACACACACACAAAGAGACTTATGAACATTTTTCATACTTATGGCAGTTGCAGCATCCCCACAACCACGTCATCAAAATTCAGATGCTTGGCAACTGGTTCGTGATGGTTGCATCGTCCTGGGGTCATGTGATCACCTTTTTGCAGCCTTCTGATAAGCATAGTCAATGGGAAAGCCACAATATTGCAGCAATTCATTGAACAACTGTGGCAAGAAAAGTCATGCAATGGAGCAAAACTACTTAACAGCTGTCTTGCTTCATTGTGGTCATAAGTCAAGGACTACCTATATTCAGAAAAGAGGATAAGAGTGCTCCAATCAACTAACGTCTTACAGGTTTGCTGAGTTCTATTAGAAAACAGGTATATGATTTGGCTAGAAACAGGAACAATGAGCTAGAAGGTTTTCATTCCGGCTATTTCCTTTTAATCATCTTGTTCCTACAAACTCTTACCCTAAAGTTTGACGGCAAAAATAGGTCTGTAGCTTTGCTTTCTCATCTTCTACAGTGATTTAATTGATTAATGTGAGAATACGTTAATCAACTATAACTAACTGATAACTGATGTTGTGAATATCCTAAACATTCAGTTTTTAATATGCGCGTGTCCTTTTAAATAAACAGCAACAGCAAAGAACAGATCCTGAAATATTAAAGGAGAAGGCTATGTATCACTTAGCAAACAGATTGATTCAGACTGCTCGCAACTCTCAACTGGATCCAGACAGCTTGCGAATATACTTGAAAGGTTTAAAGAAAAAGTATGAAACTGATTGCATTGCCTCTGAACAAGTAGCTGCAGATGTTAGATGACGGTAAATCATGTACACTCTATTCTGCAGAATTAACTAATGCAAATACAGTTAGAATTAAAATTATATTTACATAACCATTACTTTTTATAAGTCACTATATGTCTGGGATATTTTTTTCCTAATATATAATTGTTATATTTTAATTATACAGTAAATGCATTCTTAATTAAATGGGAAATATTAACAAGAACATATAATGAAATTATTACTTTAAATAACCCCACAAAAATTAAGATTAACCGAAAGGTTTTATTTACAAAAGATCTCATCACATTTTTTAAAAGCATGTATTGATCCATTAATATGACTTATAAAAATGCAGTATTAGACAAACAAAAGAACTGTTCTTTGTCCAAATGTAGACTGAGACAGAAAGAGAACAAAACAACAATTTGCTAATCACTTTATTTGAGACTTAGCGATATCTGTTCATTTTAGGCTATGTAGATATGTTCACTTAATATTTCTGTTGTTTTCTTTTTAATGATTTTTAAAATTTTCTTGTATTAATAATGATTACAGTTTACGTTAAAAGAAAAGAAAAATGTAAACAAATCTGAACATTTGTATAATGTTCATATTATATATTTATTAAAGTTTGATTAAAGTGACCTCAGTAAGCTGAATAAATCAAATTTTCTACACCTTTGCTCCAAATTTTGTAGAGCCATTTGTTTGTTTCAATAGAAGATAATATTTGTAGGTTAGGGTTGATGATGTTACCTAGTTTGGTAATGAAATATCTGCAAGAAAACCACTAAGCTCAGAATACCAAGGACCCAAGATTTGATTGATGGATTTCTGTACCTACCCATCTCAACAATACATATGCTTACTAAATAAAACTATTAATGTTTAATACAGACAAGAAATGGGACCCTTAATATACTGGGACCACAGATATTTCCTATAACTATCAGGAGACTATTAAGCAGCTGTTTGAAATATAAAAGCAATATCTACATATTTTCTGTATATTTTATTATAAAAATGTATTTTGTGGATTTATAGAGAGGGTGATCTCCTAGGAAGCAGATTATACAGAAAGCAATAATACATTTTGTTATGCTTAGACCTTTTGGCAGAATTAAAATAAGTTCATATTGAAGTATCATAATAGCAGTATTTCTTTGAAATACAATTATGGCAAATAATTATATATATATAAAAGCGAAATACCACTCACACATCATCACAAAATCTCCAGAACCATAAAGCCTACAAACTTGAAATTTGGCACGTATGTTCCTCTTGGCTTCTAGGTGCTCACTAAGAAAGAATTTTTCAAAATGACCATCAGAGCATTAGTATTTCGTATATTATTATTAACACGCTCTGATGCTAAGGAGTTCTACTCCCTCTCCCCACCTGAAAAGAAATATGTCCCAAATGCAAAACACAAGCAGAGGAGAGGAGTTTCAATTTCAGTTTTAGTTTCACAGCACCAAGCAGCTTTAGTACAGAACAGTTCAGCTAAGGCACGCCCAGGCTCCTTGCTGTCTCTTTCTTGCTCACAGAGCAAATACTGTTTCAGTTTCCAAACAGCCCTCACATCTCTCACACATTGACAGGACGCTAGCCAGATGAATACCGATGGATGCTGATAGGCAGAGGCAGAATTTTTTCCCCTTATTTTCCTCCTGAAAAACTAAGCCTGACCATATTAGTTTCGTAGCGAAGCAAGGGTATCAAGCTAGTGTGAATATGAAGCACACACCAGTAGTACAAGAAAAATTAGAAGTGCTAAAATTCAGCTCTTTTTTTTACAACAAAGTTGTACGATTGTAGAATATGTTTGCTGCTGGGGGCAAACTTTACTAATTGTCTGTATACAGGAAGACTTATACTGTAATACTTCAAGATTGAAACCCTTTTTATTTGATAATGCATAGAAGTTGGAAAACTGCCATAAAGCAGGAAACATGAAAGATTAAGGGAATACAGTGCCAAGAGGACATGCAGGGCAACATGTCATCTGTTTTGTGAGTGAGCCAGATGTCACTGTTAGAATAACATTTTAATACAAATCAAGAAAATAACTTTAATTTATAGCTTAGATTGGAACAGTCCAGCAATCAGAAGCAACTAAGAATGAGATCAAGTATGTAATGTTTAAGAAAAGAATTAAATTTTACATTGTCATGATCAGAATATAATTTTAAATATGAGATCAATTCATGTGTTGCATATACAATACCTGCCTCCAAAATTCAAGCAGCAGGTAAACTGAACTGTCACCTAGCCTAAACCAGAAAGAGATCTCTGTTACTTTAGAAAAGTGTGGGTATCATGTGCTTTGTTTGAGTCCATATTCAGGGACCTTGTTGCACAAGATAATCGGAGCAGTCCCCTTCACAATATATTTTCTTAACATCTGAAACCTTGACAGAATGGTTTCTAATTATTACAAACAAACCCATTTTTGTCTAAGCTGTATTTGCTTTATTTGGCATCAAAAAAGATTCCAATCGATGGATCATCTACAGACTCCTCTTAGGCATTTGGTGGACTATTATAAACCGAGAACATAAGATAAAGCTAGAATACAAATCTAGGTTACATTTATTGTTTAATCCATTGAGTTCTCAGAAAGTGGCAAGTGCATGGTTGTCCTTGTTTGGAAACTAAGCAGGCTTGCTGGTTAGTTCTTGGATTGGATGGGAGATTTTCATAGAATTCCAACACAATAGGCTAGAGTGGGAAATTGGGGTGGAGGGACAACATAAATGTATCATTGAAGGTGCCAGAATCAAGCTTGACTACCGGTAGATATTACTTCAATGTCTGTGGTCCAGATGTTAATTCAGAGGTAGACTAAATACAGTCTTGAATGGCAAACACAATTCTCAAGCTGGAAGGACTTGGACACATGACCTGTACTTCAAACCAGTGGTAGTGAGTATTTAATTTTTTAGTTAAGATGTTTTGTCTTCTGATAGATTTAGTTACCCATATATTAACTTGTATGGGGGGGTTCTATTTACTCAATCTTTTTACCTTTTTAAATAGTTTTTAGGTTGTGTGTGTATGTGTGTGTATTTAAAACTTTTCTTTAATTTGTGTATTTTTTTTAACTTTTAAAATTATTAATTGCTTGTATTTTACCATTTTTATATTGGTCTGTGCCTGTAATAAAGATTTGATGGATTGATTAGTGTACAGAAACTTTTATATCATTTTATTTATGTTATTTTTATTTATTTATTTGATTTGTCAATTGCTTACAAGATAATAGGTATAAGAATAAACCTGAGTATGAATATAGGAAATAGGTTCGAATAAATGGGGACAATAGGACAGGGACGGTAGGCACGATGGTGCACTTATGCACGCCCCTTACAGACCTCTTAGGAATGGGGTGAGGTCAATAGTAGAAAGTTTAAGGTTAAAGGAGTGGGGGGTTAGAGGATGTAACAACAGAGTCAGGTAGTGCATTCCAGACATTGACCACTCTGTTGTTGAAGTCGTACTTTCTGCAATCAAGTTTGGAGTGGTTTACATTGAGTTTGTTGTGTGCTCTTATATTGTTGCAGTTGAAGCTGAAATTGACTGGTAGGACATTGTAGCAGATAATTTTGTCTACTACGCTTAGGTCCAACCTTAGGCGGTGTAGTTCTAGGTTGTCCAAGCCCAAAATTTCAAGTCTGGTGATATAGGGTATTCTGTTGCAAACAGAGGAGTGTAGTACTCTTCTCGTGAAATACTTCTGGACTCGGTCAATTGTATTAATGTCCGATATTTACAATGCAGATTCCGGACAGATGAGCTGTATTCGAGTATTGGTCTAGCAAAGGTTTTGTATGCCCTAGTTAGCAATTCAATATTACCAGAGAAGAAGCTTTGTAAGATTAGATTTACAACTCTTAATGCCTTTTTGGCAATGCTGTTACAGTGAGCTCTGGTGCTTGGGTCATTAGATATGAGTACTCCAAGGTCCTTGACAGAGTGAAGGTCATATCCACTAGCTTGTATTTGGTGTACTGATTTTTTTTACCAATGTGTAGGACAGAGCATTTGTTGGTCGAGATTTGGAGTTGCCATTTGTTTGACCATTCAGACACATAATCAAGGTCACTTTGAAGGATGGTAGTATTGTCAGTGGTATTGAATAGTTTTACATCATCATATATCATACATATAAACATTCATTTCAATTGATTGGACTGTGATGATGTTTCATCTTATTTCCTTGTTCTTAAGGAAAGTTGACCTTTACCTATGTAAAAATCAGTTGACTTCCATATTTAATTTTTTTTGCAAAAGTGTAACAGGGTACACTAAGCAGTGTGGTGGCCTAATGGTAAAGATGCTCACCTGCCATTCAGAAGGTTGAGAGTTCCATCCTAGGTAGCGCCAAATGTTTCTCTCCTAGGGTGCAAAGAAAAAAAAATTCTACTGTGAACTCTGTGTGGGTGTCTGGAAGGACATCTGGCCAGTTAATGCTCAGCTCCATTCAGTCCCCCCAACTGTACCCCTAATTAAGGAATTACTGGGTTGTAAAAAGGGAGATAACCGAGTAGATCCATATGTTTCTCTAGTTCTCCAAGTAGATCCATACGTTTCTCTGTGAATGACATTTATACATAAGTGTAGTTGATAAAATGGAAAGTTTTATGAAATGACTTCTTCAACACATGCAAAGTTGCCTTGTTGTTCCTAGAAGATATTTACAGCTTCAAAAGAGAATAGTTTCGACAAATACCATCCATGTTCTTTTTAGTTACAAGGATACAATTATCCAAGGGGCAAACTAGTTTGATACTATATTTTGTTAGGAAGGAATATATTACTTTTGACAGCAAATCTATTCAGTATACCTTGTTCCAATGAAGTCATAAAAATTGCAAGGTCACCAAACTATGAAAAATGGTCTGTCTTGGTATCTTTTCTCTAACATATTCTACTAGCAATAGTGTTAGAAGAAATGAGAATGAAACTTTTTGTCCTTCAAATATCTTCTAGGGCTTGCCTAAAAAGTAACCACTGGTCAAAAACATTCAAGAAAAAGATTAAAAATATAATCATGGTTTAATATTTAACAAAAGGCTGCAAAGGCTAAGCATGGGACAAATAGCCTGCTACAGAGAAAATATAGCAGTCACTCCCAAATTCCATGCTAGTGATACTAGAATAATACAAATTGATTTTAAAAACAGAGATCCTATATAGTTCATACTTATCTCAGATTTCCTTCTGTCTTATGTTCTCTGATCTCTTTTATTCAGATATAAATCTCAAAAATGGATTCCTTGACTAAAACACATTGCTTGAAACCTTTACTAATTACACTCAAGATTTATAAACAGTGTAAAAAAAATTGTTACAGAATATCTTGTTTGAGTAATTTTGTTTTTCCTAAACAAAACTTTCTTAAATTTAGGAAAGCCTATATTGCTATCAGCCATATTTCTTTTCATTCTCAAAAGAATGGAAATTTATGGAAACTCTGTGAAAGAAACTGCAGGGACTTGTCCAAGCCACACTTGCTGGATGCCACATTGAAAAATTATCTGGAACTAGCAAGCGCATTCAGTATCTTTCGGCAATATTTCTGTGATTTACATTTCCAAGAAATAGTCTATTATTTTTTACTGCATCTTAATTAATCCTAAATAATCCTAATTAGCTAACTTTCAGCAAAGCCCTGTTCCAAATATTATATGACAATAATGACTCAGGTTTTTCTAATGGTCAGAATGCCCAATTCATTAGCCCTATTTCATTGAGCATCCAGATAATATCCTTTTGTCAATTTATGTTTTTCTACCTTTCATCTATCTTGAAGAAAGATAGTGTGAATAAGCCATAATGGAAGTGGCGTGTAAATATCCAAACCTGTGGGTATTCCATTCTGTTTTGCTACCATAATTTTTTAGAGAGGGAAAGAAGTTTGAATGTCAGTTGTGATACTCCTATACAATCCTCCAATTATTCCCATGAAATGTTCCAATTATTTGAGAGCACTTATGCAGGAGTTGCATACATTTGTGCACAAACCTTCAATTTTTGTTTCTTTATACTGAAATTTCACAGTACAACAAGAAATTAACACATTTCACTTAACTTTCCACTTTGTATTTTCAAAAACAAGTAAATAATTTCCCATATATGAGCAGAAGTACAGGAAATAAGCTTCCTAAAAACAGGGGAAATTGTCTTTTCTGCAAATTATGTATCTAATAATTGTTCAGGGTGAGAATTCCAAGGTTTTTTTTTAATGTAAATAAAAATAGTGGGTGTGTGATAAGAGAGGCAAATGTGTGGATTAAATCTATAGAAGTGCGTATGCAACCAATTAGTAGGAGAAGAATAGGCAGAGCTGGGTTTGAGCTTCTTCGGCGACAGACCAATCTCGTCTCTCCGAGGCTTTGATCCGTGCCCGCTGCTGGAGCAACCCGAGCCGGCTGGTTTCGGGGCTAAGCCACCCCATAGAGGTGGTGAAGAGGGGGAAACTGCCTGCAGGGTTGAGGAGAGCCGCATCTCTCCTCCCCAGCTGGCCATTACTCCCTTTCCGGGCGGTTGCAGCGGTGGTCAGAAATGGCCACCACAAAGAAGAACTCGACCGGAAAAGAATGTGCAGGAGGAAGATAAGAAGAGAAAGTTTTGGTTGACCGGGTCAAACAGCAAAAGCAACAAATAAGGTACCCTGGAATTTAAACTTAACAACATTGTTCCCAAAGAAGATTTTGAAGCTGCGAAGGAGAGAGAGAAGGGAAAGGATTAGGTTTTTTTTCTTCCCTTCCTTATACTGACAGCTAAGAGACTTAAGCAAGAAACTGAAAAAAATCCACTTTGACATTAATAGGCATCTAAGCTGAAAGTAAAAGTCAAAGGGATAATAAAGATTTCTGGACATTTAAAAGTTTTTAAAAGCTGGAAAGGAGAAAAAAAAGAATAGAAGGGCAGGATCTGGAAAAATGGAGGAGACTGCCTAGAATTAAGGAATGGAACTGTAATTAAAAGGAACTTACAGTGAAATTTTAACAAGATTCCTCAAAGATACATTTTAATGGAAACTTGGTAACAACCCCAGGAAGAGAAAGTGGAAAAAGAAGAAAGTAGAAACAGCTTTGGATTATTTGGATTACTTGGTGATTTTTGGTTTTTGCATCTAGATGACTAAAATTAACTGGTAAAATTAATTAAAATGGTATCACTCTTAGAAGAACTGAAAATGGAACTTTAAAAATGGAAAGAAGACGCACAAGAAGGGAGAAGTTCTTTTGGCTTCGTGTTTCAATTCTTAGAAATGGAGATCTGGAACTATGAGAAGCAACAAGAAACGCTTGCAGAACAAGAAGATTGGGACAAAGAAGAAGCCATCTTTAATGATCAAATAATTTTAAGGGGGGGAAAGGGGGAAAGAGAGTGAAAGGTTTAAGATTAGAAAAAACAACCAAAAAGAAGAAGAACAATTTGAAAGATAAGTATAATATTAGAAAGCAACAGAAGAGGGGATTACAGATGAGAGAGTTAGAAGTAGAGAGACGAGGGGTAAAAGGGGAGGGAAGAAGAGGGGGAAGAAGGCAAGGAAAAGAAGTTGTAAAAGACAGAAACAAGAAATGGAGAAACAGGGAAAAGATATAAGGATTGTAACCAGAAGTTTGTTTAGAGATAATGGGTGAAAATTTAATTCTAAAAGGGATTCTGCAAAGGTACATAAGATAGCTTTGTTATATTACAAATAGAAATAACTTTAGAAAATATGATGATGGATAAAATATTTATTGTAATGCAGTGGGATATTTGTTAATAAATAAATGAATTAAAATGATTGGGAGAATTAAAAGGGAACATTTTTAATTATTAGTAATGATTTATAAAAATATAAGTGAGAAATATGGGGAAAAAAAGAATTAACTATGGAAAGTTTATAAGTGTTCCCAAGGAAGTATGATATTCAATTGAAAAGAAATGTTAAAGATTTTAATGCATATTAATGATAGAATTGAATTGGAATGGAATGTGTTTTATTTACATACGGACCAGAAGACGCACTGCAGCTGCATCACTACCCACTTCAAACCCCTCCAAGCCATACATGAAGCGAACTGACCCCCACCATGAAGATGCGGCACGACCACGAACTCAAAGCCAAACAGCAGGATCACAGCTCACCAGCTCAAATCCCCCAGCAACTAAGACTAACCTGAGCACAACCAAGCCCCCACCTGAACAGAACACGCCTCCAGCCAATCAGAACACGGCCAACCCCCAACCAATCAGAACACAGCCAAACCCCCTACCAATGAGAACACACCCCCACCCAATCAGAACAAGCCAAGCCCCACCCAATCAAGTTACACCCCCACTAGCAGTTAAACAGCCACCACCCGTAGCCCGAGCGGGAGAACGAGCGAGGTTGCGCCCGCCAGCCGGCGAGATTTGGGAACGAGGGGCAGGAGGAGGCACGCACACACCCGCGGCTCACTTTCCCAGCTTTGCCCAGCCCTTACGGCTCTGGCGCGCCCTGGCGGGCAGCGAGCGCCTCCCCGCCGGACCCTCCGCTCATCCTGCCAGGGCCGCGCCAGAGCCGTAAGGGCTGGGCAAAGCTGGGAAAGTGAGCCACGGGTGTGTGCGTGCCTCCTCCTGCCCCTCGTTCCCAAATCTCGCCCGGCTAGCTGGCGGGCGCTAACCTCGCTCGTTCTCCCCGTCAGGCTACGGGTGGTGGTTCTGCTCGCTGCGAGCGGCTCAGACCCGCTGCTGCTGCTCCGCAGCCGCCCGCCTGGCCTTTCTTTGAGGTGGAAGAGCTCGCTGGGCTGAAGGGAGCGGCGCTGCGTCAGAGGCGCGCAGCGTAGGGAGGTCGGGAGGAACGGAAGAGGCCCCGGAAAATTAGCCTCCCCACGTGGGGTTGGGCTGCCCTCTCGGGCAGGGGAGGCTTTGTAAATAATTCACTTTACCTTCGAAAGCAAAGGGAAGACGGGAGCGCCTGAAGCCAAGTGTCTCCTCAGGGCTCCGGTTGCAGGGAGGAGCCTGACTGGCGCGACGTGGCTGCGCCAAACGCCGCATGCAGCAAGGGCAGCAAGGAGAAGGGAGAAGCAATGGTGGAAGGTCTCCGATATGAAGTGCCCCACCAACGCAGGCAGCACCATATCCGGGCATGCAACAAAAGTACTTACTAACGGCAAGCCCCCTGCTCCCCCCATTTCGCATGTTTAATATGGGGCTTAATTTGGGGGAGGGGCTTAATTTGATTTTATGCCAATAAAACATGGTGGGGCTTCCTATTGGTGGAGGCCGTATTGTTGGAGAAACACGGTGTATATATATATATATATATATATATATATATATATATATATATATATATATATATATATATATATATATATATATATATATATATATTTCTTTTTAAGAATATAGTGTCTATTTTAAGAATGTACCAAGCAGAATTCGATTGGAAGTTATGTATTATATTGAATGCTATAATCTTAAAGCTATACATTGAAGCTTAAATAAGAGCTTGAATGGATAAAATTAAAGGATATAAAGGTGTCATACTCTAATTGGTAACTACAGAGAAAAATTTGCTTAATAAGAAAAGATAATGTGAAATTGTAACAGGACAGACAAAAGTATAAATATAATGATTTGAATTGAGATAATCAAAACAAAGTTGAGAAAATTAGAAGAGGGGAAAAACTATGTAGAAAATATAAAATGGTAATAAGATATGGAATAGAATATAAAAATGAGCATGAAATTGAGTTTTGTGTCTGTATGAAGAAGTGATAACCTGGGACTATGCTATTTTCAAAAAAGATGTTTTATTTGTATTTTGTTTTTGTGAAAACCCAAATAAAATTTTCAAAAAAAAAAAAAAAAAGAATAGGCAGAGCTAAGCACATCATAGAATAGTTGCGTTCCCACAAGTGCTCCAGGTCCAATCTCTCCTGAATTCTGTTGTCTCTTTTCTGGCACCAATTTAGTGTTGAATTTTAGTTGACCAGATTCTTTTAGAATCATAGAACAACAGAATTGGAAGGGAACTTGGGGGTCATCTAGTCCAACCCCCTGCTTGAGCAGGAGAATCTACTCCAAATATTAGCCTCTACCTAGGATGGAATTCACAGCCTCTAGGCCACCAGAGCTGCATAATTCTTGTGTATAGGTTTGAAAAAAAATCTACGCTGCAATCTTATGAATGGTCCTGATTCTTTGCATGTGACACAATCGCAGTCTGCTAATTTGTATGGATAATACAGTGGGTTTCTGAAAACGAAACATTGCACTAAAAAAATTATTTGTATGGAAGTTAGTAGACCCCCAAGTCATCCACTTTCCCAAAAGCACACAATAATCTTAGGGAAAATGAATCTTGCATGTCACCAGGTCTGCAATTGTGCTACTTCATTTGGAATTTGTATGCTATTCCCATTTATTTTGCTCACAAAATAGAAATCATTTGTGGCATTCTGGTCAAACACACCAATGTATTGAAACTATTAAGAAAACATGTTTTCAATAGAAGCAACTTCTCAAAAAATTTTGTTTGAATAGAAACGATAATTCACGCTAATGTTCTGCAGAAGAGATCTAAGTCTTTTTTCTAAGTATCTCAAAGAATATGTGTCAGTTTTAGTCAGAAAAATATGGTAAATAAAAGGCAATGATGTTGATGTAAGTGCGGTTTCGCTTCTTTACTAAGCTCTCATCTTTGATAGACACGTCATAATTATTTCACATTATATACATGCTATCTAATCAAGACTTTTAAATACTCTGCATTATTTATGGCTGCTAAATTGAAAATCATTAATGGTAACCTCTTTTATGGCATTTAAGTAAGTACAGAAATAGCTAACCTTGATTAACTAGCATTTATATTGGTCATGGAGCTCTTAAAATTCTAATTATTTGACTGGAACTTTCTCCTTTTACAAAGTTTGTATTTGTACATATGGGCTCCATCTTTCCTAACAAACCATTTTCCAATTTCTTCTTAAAATGCTGTGTCTACATTTTTCTCATGAATGTATGCATGTATGTTCAGATTTTGAAAATGATTATGACAAAATAGATTTGGGAATTTGTGCTAGGTCTTTACTTCAGAAAAAAATAACATTAAAAAGTAAAAGGTTTCCCTTGTTCAGTCAGGTCTGACTCTAGGGGGCAGTGCTCATATCTGTTTTCTATCTAAAGGAGTCAGTGTTGTCTGAAGACAATTCCATGGTCATGTGACCAGAATGCTGTTATCTTCCCACCAAAGTGGTATCTTTATCCACTTACATTTGCATGCTTTTGAACTGCTAGGTTGGCAGGAGCTGGACAAGAATGGTATCTCACCAGTGCTTGGGTCTTCTAAGCCTTTTAAATGCTAGGCCACTGTGCCCCATAAAATTAACATTAACTGCTATTTAAATTACCATCTTTGTTCAGGTTAACACAAAGAAACCCGAAAAAGGTTGGTTTAAGTCAATGTATAGCAGGTTTTGAAATTGATTCTACTCTATCCCTTTATCTGCTACACATTGGTTGTCACTGGAGTGGATTTTGACTTTGCCAAGCTTTGAGTTGTCCACTTTGAATGAACTCAAATTATGTTTTTATTCTTCTGTGACTCATAGTGATTATTTTACGATGAGCAATCTAGTCATGGCAATCAATATACAGCCCTTATGATTAATAACAATCATCATCATCATAAGGACTACATATTTTCATTCTTTGTCCAGGTTGGTTCTATTGTTCCTCCTGTGATATAATGGTATGTGGGAATGTTTTTGGGAAACAGCAAAGGGAAGGGTCATATAAAAGACAGTTGAGCCCCTGTCAGAAACATGGGCTGGCAAGAGACACAGAAGAAATTCTTTGTCACAGAAGAGTTTCTTGGACTATAAAGGAAATGGAGGAAGAGATGTATTTCCAAACTTTCAAGATTCTGTTAATGTATCTTTTACAATAAATTTATTTGGTTATGTTTCCTGTGTATATGGACATGTGGAAATAGATTCAGTTGTGTAGTGATGCTATGTGAAGAAGCTACTTCTGGAGACTAGAAGCTTGTGGGACCTTATCGGCACTGCAGTATGTACCTATGACACTTTGAGGAGTAAGAAAAAATTGCTGGTTACCTTGGCTTTCTTATCTGCTTACTAAACAGCTACAGATGCTGAAAATCTGTCTCTGCTTAAAATCATATCATTGCATTGCTGAAATACATTTGTCAGAGAAGAATTGACCATTTTCTGGTCTTAGTGTGATTTCATAATAACTGCTGAAGGGAATGGGGTGTGGTGTTTTAAGAGGGCTATTGGAGAGCTACATATGTATTACATTACATTTTTTAAAAGGTGTGTGTGTGTGTGTTTGTGTGTGTGTGTGTGCACTAGATCTTTCTTGCCAGCAATGAGAATGAGGCTATTCCTAGGGTTCCCTTGAGTTCAGCTCATCTCTTGGTGATATAGACACTTCCATGCAGTTTCCATGGCAGTAATATGGAGGTGGGTTTTGGTTTTTTTTTAATCTTTGCCTCCTTTGAAAATTATTTTAAATTTCCATGTATAGTTTTCAGTTCTGGGATCATCTAGTGCTCTCTCTCATCCAAATATCAAGCAGTTGTAATTCTGCTAAATTTTTCAAGATCAGCTAAAGTTGATCAGGTCTACTTATGGGTTAGTTTTTGCTCCTTTTTGAGACTCAGATCTTAAGTCTGTGGTTACTTCTTAACACTTTATTAGAATTAGAAAGCCTGGATTTATATTTATCTTTCAGATTTAGATCTTAAGGTCTTCAATCTTAGATTAACCATTATACCCAGTTTTACAATAAGTGTATGTAAAGAAATGGATCCATACATCTTTAATATCAGGAGTTCTTTCCACATGGGCTGAATGCCAGCTTTGATAAGGCTAGAGTCAGGGGTGGGATTCTACCAGTTTGCACCTATTCGCTAGAACCGGTTGTTAACATTCTAAGCAGTTCGGAGAACCGGTTGTTAAAAGAAATTACTGGCCTAATCCTGTAAGGAAGGCAGGAAGGAAACATTCTGGTGTTGCTTACAGAAACTGCCTCTCTGTTAACCCTTATTACATTCTTGGCAGGACTAGACTTCCTGTCTCAGGAACATCTCTGGAGTTTTTTCCTCCTCCTTTGCTGGTACTTTGCTTGTGTGAAGTGACCATTCAAAGTTACAATGGCACTGAAAAAAGTGACTTCTGACCATTTTTCACACTTACGACTGTTGCAGCATCCCCACAGTCATGAGAGGCCAGGTGAGGAGATGCGTGCCTCGATGTGAGTAGTATTGACTTGGCCACACCCAGCCAATAACATGACCACCAAGCCATGTCCACCCAGTCACATGACCACCAAGCCACACCCACCAACTAAGCCACGCCCACAGAACCGGTTGTTAAAAAATTTGAATCCCACCCCTGGCTAGAGTTCTTCATAAAATATCATATTTCATAGTTTTGAGATATAGTTCAGCATCCCATCTCTTTCTTTAACTATTACATTTTCCCCCAAGTTTGTATTAATGTATGCATTAACTTGGGACGCAAAGAAGGACATGAAGGAACATATCCAAATTATAGGATCAAAGCCCTACACTTCTTACAAATTCAGCACAAAAATTCTAATATCCAACCTTTTAAGATAATTCTTTGAAGAGTCCAATAAGTTGGAAATAATTTAAGTTTATTGCTAAGCCATAAAGGTAATATTTTATGTTTTCCCCAGATTGTATTAATGTATGTATTAACTTAGGCCCATTAATTTTCCAGATTTGGGTGTTTTAATTTCTTATTTCATATATATATATTATTTATATTAACTTTCATATTTTTATTTAATGTCACATAAAAGTGAACTGTTGGTTTTGCTTCAAATGCAACGTTTCTTATACATCCAAATATTTTAGTTACTTCTGCAGCTGCCATTACATCTGAATTACATTTTAACTGTATATCATGTCAGGCATATGATTCAGATAAGTTCTATTTAAAAGTAACCTTTCAAAATGCTTAAAAGAGCCTTTACTAATCAATTGATTCAAAACATTGATCCCTTGCTTAGCCAAAGTCTCTCAATAGCGTAATGATGCTATATGAAGAAGCTACAAACATGTGAAGAAGTTACAAACATTTTCCCATTCTTTTTTCAAAATGGGATTACTTGATTACATCAATTTCTTATGTGATTCCAAGTCAAAGTTCAGCTATTTCCTAATAAGGCTCAATTATGTCCCACAGCTTCAAAGATGGGAAAGTTAGCATCTATACTCTGAATTGATTTGCCAGTATTTCAAAGCAGTCACATAAAAAAACCTCATTCAACATCCATGTAATTGTCATTATAAAAGACTAGAAATAGTTAACAAGTTGGGAGATTAACACTACCAACTGCACAAGACAAGCTCCACTTGAACCAAAGAAAACTGGAAGTCCTTGTCGTGCCATAGGAACATTATCAATAATGTATTTAATTATGCAAAATATCTACAATGAATATTGAGGACGTGATAGTGGCTAATGCAAGAATAAATAATGAGATACTTGCAAAACTGCATCCAACTGTAATACATAAAACAACAATTTTGTTTTATGTTATGCTGTTTCATCCTCCTCATGTCAGCCTGTCCCATAGGGTCAGGTAGGGAAGGTATGCTCGGTTAAAGAAGGGTCCAGGAAGAGGGCTTTCTCTGTCATGGCTTCTTTCCGGAATAATCTGGTGGGGTCAAGAAGAGCCTTTTCTGCTGTAGCACTAATCATATGGAACATTCTATCACAGAAAGGCGCCTTTATTCAGAACAGCTTATGTCCTTTGACATTATCTCCAACACCATCAAACATCAACATCCGCTATCCCAGGTCCTTTGGAAAGACTCAACAGGTGAATAAAAATGCCACATCCAGTTTGAACATCTGTCTGACTGTGCAATTAACAGCAAAACAAATAATAATAATAATAATAATAATAATAATAATAATAATAATAATAATAATAATAATAATAATAATAATAATAATAATGTTGTCTCCCCCAGAGGTGACGCAGCTCCTCTCTCTCCTGGCCTTTGTTAGGAGCTTGAAGACCTAGCTCTGCCAACTGGCATGGGCATTGCTAAGCGGCATGCAATCCTTGGGGTGCCTGGAGCCTTGACAGCCTCCCACCACCACCTTTTAATTTTTAATGTATTTTATTCTTGATTTTATCTGGCTGTGTTTATGCTATTGTATTTTTAGATTTAGGTTTTTAGGTTTTGTATTTTAAATGTACATCATCACAGACTTACTTTATGAGTGACATGGGTGGTGTTCTAAATTCAACAAATAAATACTGCCTGTTTTATCATGCATTATTTTGTTCTGGTAGGATATCCTATGTTGTTGGCCTTGCACCATAATATATTTAATTAATTTATGACAACATTAATGAATTAAGGGTGCTATTTATTGTACCTCCTTGCAAAGGTTAATAATATGCTAAGATCTAAACTTCATGTTGCCTTATCTTTTGGTAAATTGTATATGATGCTTCATCTGTGGGTCTCCATTTCACATTCCACATAAAGCACACTATTGTGCCAATTTTATATGGTCCATTTCAGCTTCCATTTCATTGCTTGCTGGTAATAACCCCCTGAAGGGTCCATGGCTTAGGACCACAGTATCTGAAGAACACTTCTTCTCTAGGGTTAACATCTAAAGCCTAGTTTATACTGAGATACAATGAATGGTGGCTTTTACATCAATTCAGTCACTGAGTAATATAATAAAATAAGTTAATGATGTAAATCACATCCTAAGTATCTTTTGTGTAATGATATCATTATGCAAATGATGAAAATCACATAATTTCCATAATGTTACAAGAACTGATGTTATTATTTAAATGAGAAAAATTATGTGAGTGTATTGTTAATATGCTCCCCATGAAAACAAGTTCACAGATGACTCAGTACTTATCTTAGTTTCTTTCCAACACTAACCAAATACACATTAATCCCTCCACCCTTATATTAATATGTAGCTTATTAGCTGGTGGGTTGGGAGGTTTTTTTTTATAATTTTACTGAGGATATGTCCAAATGTTAGAGTGTAAATAATCCAAATGTGTATGCAAGCAGGTTTTGTTCGAAAGCGCTATTTTGGGAATGACCCATAACAAAGAATTTCATAAAAACTTCTGGAGGACCGAAACAGTTTTGGCTTGTAAAAAGGAAATCAAAAAGAATATTTGCAAAGGACTTCTGACCTACTAGTTTTAATTTCAATATAAACTTATTTCTTAACTTTGTATTCATAATTCCAAAACTTTCTTCTTGGCTGACATTCAGAAGCATGTGCTACAAATATGGTTTATGGTTTACCAATGTGTATTTTGACACAACAGCTGGTTACAAAACATTTAAAGTCATAAGACCAGTTAAATCATATGCCACTTAAATCGGACAATTCAAGGTTTTGTTTTCCAGATTTATGAATTCTAAGGAACATTCAGTTTATCTTCTTCTGATGTTCTACTGAAATAGTCCTCTAGCCAGAGTTATTATGGTGTAATGAATTTCCTTGATACGTGGGCAAGCACAGACTTAAACAATTTATCCCATAGCTGCTTAATGTGCAGAAGAAGAATACTTACATAGAGTTCTCATAATTCAAGCCATTTAATTTATCTTCAAATTTAAAAAAAAAAAACAGTAAAAAGACACTGGAGTTTTTGTGAGCATTTTTACAATTGTACTATTTTTTTCAATGGCAGAGATAATACTTAAATATATATATTGGTCTGCTTTCTTCCTGACCTTTTGCTTAGAAAAAATGCACATTCTTTGTATAAAAGAGCTGAGGTTGACTCAGCATGTATAAAAGAAGGAACATGTCTGCTTTGCCAAAGAAAGTGTTTTCCACATGTAAATATATTTTATGATGTGTGAAACCACATCTAATGGAAATTATTTCAGAACAAATTAAAAGCATTATTGATTGAGTTTAACTGAAGACACGACTTTGACCTGGAATGGGTAATAAGATCCTTTATTTGTTTGGTTTTTTTACAAAAGTAATTGATACAGTAAACCTCAATAGGAAATCTCTGCTGGAAACCATAGTAATATTTGCAATGCCTTAGTTGTACTCCTGCTTGTTATTTCCATGCACTCTTAAAATGTTCCAGGCTTTGCATTTAGTACAATATCCAAATACTGTCTGTTAACTAGATCAAGGTAGAGAAATTATACAATGCCTAGGCTAAAAACAACCTCAACCAATTGCTACTTGCTTCTAGATACAATTTAAGGCAGGGTGTCTAGCCTTGGCCACTTTAAGAGTTGGGGACTTCAACTCCCAAATTGGCTTGGGGGGAATTCTGGGAATTGAAGCCCACAAATCTTAAAGTGGCCAAAATTGACATCCCTGATTTAAGGTATTGATATTAACCTTTAAACTTCTAAATAACTTGAGAAATGACTTAATGTCTTAACTCAAATCTGTCTACTTGTTAAAATTAATAAGAGAAGCTCAGCAATGTCCACAGGTATAGTAACCATTATGGCACTATGTTCTGCCCTAAGTCCATAGGTCTTCTGTATCTTCAGATAGAAAGGCAGATATCAATAGGAATTAATAATAAAATAATTTGTTTTTATAATGTTTGTGCACTGCAATACTTCAGTGATCATATAGATGTTTAATCTTTAATGTTATATTTTTTAAAATATATATATCATTTTCTTTTTGTTGTTGTTAATCTCCATAGGTATATGGCCAAATAGAAAAGTACAATGTTAAATAGGGGAAAAAAAACCATAAGTACAGTCTGAAATTTCCCACAAGCTTGGTAGGACAAGTTATTTATTATAAATTGCCTATTTAAACTTTTCAAATCACTGATTCATCTGCGTTTTAAAATCCCCACAATTATTAGGAAAGATCCCAAAGGCTTCAATTCCTATTTGTTTTCTGAAGTTGCAGTTCAGGGCTCCAACTCATATGTCCGGCTTAGGTTGCTATTTTTGCTCATTTTGTTCTTTTAAAGGAGAAGACGAGTATACTTCCAATCAAAATGTTATGCTGGCCCACTTTTCTGCTAGCTCAAGAATTGTTGGCTAGCATGTTAAGATTGTTCGAAAAATGATGAGAGAATTGAAGTACAAAACTTAGGCAAGTGACATAATCCCAAAGGGAAAATATATTCTAACCACATCAACAAATGTTAATCCATTAGAAAAGTAGGTTTTTAAAGCCCACTCTTAACACTGCTTTTCCCAAATCTGATTATACTTGGGCTTCTCTCAGTGCAGAAAAAGTGACACAAAGTTATATAGCCGAGGCTTCTGGCTAACACAAGGCTCTTCCCTAATAAGCACACTTGAAAAGATCCAGATATACTCAGATAAGGATGCCCTTGGCATTTGGCCCAAGGACAAGCTTATGGTCAGAATAAAGTGAGGTTTAAGAATAAAAGGCAGTCAGAGACACTTGCAATTTTGAAGGCTTCAGGCTTAAGGCATATGGATAATATGCTGTTCACTGGACTGGCTGGGGTGTTGTCTGCTGCCTTGACAGGACCTCTGGCAGCAGAAGAAGCATGCTTTTGGTCATATTTCTTTTAAGCTTCCCTGAGTAATTTAAACCTTCCAGCAAAAAAACTTTTATTGCATTGCCTATTCTTCCCAAGTGTGGTTATTGTCTCTGAATCCTAAAAGAACCTTTTGGCTTGGCTGGACACCAATGCCAAGACACAGTTTAATTAGTTGTAAGAACAGTGTTTGCTATTGTCTTCTTCCAGAATTGTCTTTCTTCCCTCCCTCCCTTCCTTCTCAAACACTAAGCAGATTTCACTGACCATATTTGTTTTTTCATGGTCAACTACATATTGCTACCTCCTGTGAAAGAAGTTCATTATTACAAGAAATTGCAGCACAATTGGTTTTTCTCTAGATATTTATGCTTTTATGGTTTTATTATTAATTCTTTATTTATGGAGAAAATCTAGTCCCTTTCCCAATAATAACTATTAATTTTTCCCCTAGAGAAAATTCAAATATTTCTTTGTTCTAGAACCAGCCTATGTCTGTCTGTCTGTCTGTTTGTCTGTCTGTCTGTTTGTCTGTCTCTCTACCTGCCTGCCTGCCTGCCCGCCCGCTATCTATCTATCTATCTATCTATCTATCTATCTATCTATCTATCTATCTATCTATCTATCTATCTATCTATCTATCTATCTATCTATCCTGTCTTTCTCATTTTCATTGAGACATCTGAATGTCACTAAGTAAGTGAAATTCCAGATGTCCAGGATGAAAAGTTTAATTTCTCCAAGCTTCAGTTCTCTTGACATATTTAATATATTTCCCGGGAACCAAACTATATCCTGTCTCCAGATGATAAATTAGATATGTTTAAAATTTCCTTAGTTGCATCTGTATTAAACTAGGGCTACATCAAGAGATATTGTATAAAAACTGCCAGCCTTTCTCACTAATGGAGGGAAGCCAGGTGACTGCAGTAGTATGAAATAAAAGCAGTGGAAAAAATTATCACCAGGAGCAGCAAATTTTAAGCAATATAGTTTTGTGGGCAGTTAGGTATGGATGGTCAGCACTAAAACTTGGTAGTGGGAAAGGGCCACCATGGTATGATGTGGGGAACAAGAACCATAGGAAATAACCTGAAGGTCCTCTTATTTTTCTTGGCAAAGATGCTGCATTAACCCAGAAAATGAATAATAGGAAGGATAATGGCAAGGAGACCATCCATTGATGGGGGACATCACTGATAGGAGATCTTACACAGGACCTCTGAAAAAAAAATCTTCATAAAATTCCTAGGGAAAAAAGTATTACAAATAACCAATTAACTTGGAAACATTGTTTCCATTGTCCAATTTAGATCTTTTCCTTTGATTTATTTTTTAAATAATTGCATATGCACTACACGATAAGGGGTCAATTCTAAAATTAATATAGCCCTGTTATTATTTTGCAAATAAAGAGAATATTTCTTTGGTTTGCCAGAACAAAAGTTTTGCACTATCTGATAATGACGTCCACTGCAATTGAGATTATTTAGGCATTCTTGCAGTAAATCCTCAAAGAAAACTGCTGTAAGAGGATTGTAAAAGAAGCCAATATTTGCTTATAAAGCTGTGATTATTTGTGAATAGTCTGCATAATGGTCTTATACAACCATGGAGGTGGTATATGATTATTTTTCTCTCTCCCCATGAAGGAAATGTATGTGAATTATGAGCAAATACCATGTAAGCAACAGCAATAACCAGCTGCTTCCCATGCTGGCTTCTGAAGCACAGTGTTCGCTCAGTTGTGAACAAACTCCTGACTATAGATATGATAACTTTGTTGAAACAAACAGAGACAAATGTGCAAATTGCTATGATCCTATTATGATGAACAAGATACCGTATATACTCGAGTATAAGTCGACCCGAATATAAGCTGAGGCACCTAATTTTACACAAAAAAACTGGGAAAACTTATTGACTCGAGTATGTTTAGGGTGGGAAATGCAGCAGCTACTGGTAAATTTCAAAAATAAAAATAATTAATTTGGGAAACGATCTCACTATCATGAAAGGTTTAATTGATTCACTAACCCAAAGAAGAAGATGATGACAGCGGGAGGCAGGAGTCACTCTCTTCCCCTCCTCGAGGCCCCTGAGTCAGGAGTCGCTACACGCCGGCGCGGCCCCAGTCGGCCGCCTCGGGAAGGGGAAAGGCAAAAGCGCTTTTTGCCTTTCCCTTCCGGCTGGGGCTGTTAGTCGCTGCCGCCGGAGTGGCTCCAGTCCGCCGCCTCGGGAAGGGAAGGCAAAGCGCTTTTGCCTTTCCTTCCCGGCTGAGCTGTTGGGAGTCGCTGCCGCCTGCCTTTCCCTTCCCGGCTGGGGCTGTTGGGAGTCGCTGCCGCCTGCCTTTCCCCTTCCACGCTGGGGCTGTTGGGAGTCACTGCCGCCCGGGCCCCAGTCCGCCGCCTCGGGAAGGGAAAGGCAAAGCGCTTGCCTTTCCTTCCCGGCTGGGGCTGTTGGGAGTCGCTGCCGCGGGCGGCCCCAGTCCCGCCGCCTCGGGAAGGAAGGCAAACGCTTTGCCTTCCCTTCCGGCTGGGGCTGTTGGGAGTCGCTGCCGCACGGGCTGGACCCCCAGTCCCGCCGCCTTGGGAAGGGAAAGGCAAGCTTTGCCTTTCCCTTCCCGGCTGGGGCTGTTGGGAGTTGCTGCCGCCTGGCGCTGCAGGCGGGGGTCGTCCTGCGGGGACACCGGTGAGGCGCGGAAGAAGGGCGGGCGGGAGAGCTCCTCTCCCTGCCCCGCCCCGGGGTCTTCCTTCTCCCGGTACAGGGGCTCCGCGGCGCTGGGTGGGCGCCAAAAGGCGACACTCAGGGCTCGGTCGGAACCGTCAGCCGGCGCGCGCTGATCCGATGCTAGCGCAGCGACTGTGCTAACTTCCGCTCAGCGGTGCCTTCAAGCCGTGGGCCTTTCCCTTCCCGAGTGACGGGACTGGGGCCGCGCCGGCGGCAGCGACTCCCAACAGCCCCAGCCGGAAGGAAGGCAGGCGGCAGCGACTCCCAACAGCCCCAGCCGGGAAGGAAAGGCAGGCGGCAGCGACTCCAACAGCCCCAGCCGGAAGGAAAGGCAGGCGGCAGCGACTCCCAACAGCCCCAGCCGGAAGGAAAGGCAAAAGCACTTTGCCTTTCCCCTTCCCGGCGGCGGGACTGGGGCAGCTCCGGCGCAGTGACTCCACACCATTTTTTTTTCAGAGGGAATCTGACTCGGTATAAGCCGAGGGGATTTTTCAGCACAAAAAATGGGCTGAAAAACTCGACTTATACTCGAGTATATACGGTATGCTATCCAGATTGTAGGAAATAGACTCCGTGCATTCTTGTTTACAATATGCAATTGAGAAAAAGGAGCCTGACTCCAAAGAATTTAAAAACAGAAATGGACCAAATCTACTAATCATTTGTAGTTGAAATCCTGGAAGGGCTACAACAAACAGGTAGACAACCTAGCTGCTTAAAAAGCAAGTCATGCCTTTATTTTGCAACATGCTGGTACTAATAAAGTGGGGGGTGGGGGAACCCACGAATGTGGATTGCTCTGCATAGAAAGATATGTGACTGGTAATATTTTAGTTGGACAAATTGCCATGTTGTATATAAAATGATTCATTGACATACAATTAGAAATAGCAGTATCCGAAACTCAGCAGGAGAACATTTCACTTGTTAAACATTTTTGTGTTTATCCAAAATGGTCATCCTTGAAGAAAATAACAAGAAAGATTTTTCTTTCTTTCATTGCAAAACAGCTGAACTTTAGCTCATAAAGAAATTCAGTTAGAGAGCAAGTTCCAAAGCTATTCAAATGCAATAATGGTAGCATCATACCTACATTCTGATTTGTCTCTCACTGTAAGCCATCTTTTTTTCCCCTTCTTCCTCCCCAAACAACACCTGAGGATGTACAGAGGTAGCCCTTGTCTTACAACCATTTGCTTAGTTTCTAAGTTACAGTGGCATTGAAAAAAGTGACTCATTACCCTTTTCCACACTTACAACTATTGTAGCTTCCTCATGGACACACAATCAAAATTTGGCTTCTTGGTAACTAGCTTATATTTATGACAGTTGCAATTTCCTGGGGTCATGTGACCCTCTCTAGGATTTCAAAGTGTTCAAAGTATTTCTAGCAGGACTTCCAGATTCTGAACAGCTTTGTTCCCTATGCCATCCATCATAAACTTACAAGATTCGTTTCTCTCGCCATGTATATGTATACATCCAGACTAGACTGTGCTGTTTCTCCATGTCATATAATATATGTGGGTATATGCATAATTTTGTATTTATTTATTTTGTCATGTTTATGTAGTTTATACTTGAGGTGGTGACCCTTTGAGAGTTGTATGCAACGCAATTTCATTTTAATGTATGACAATTCATGTACATTCAAAGTGACAATAAAATTACTTTATGTCTAAGTCCCTTTTGCGACCATCTGACAAGCAAAGACATTGGGGAACCTTTATAACCATTTTACTAACTTCACTAAGAGCCGTGGTGGTGTAGTGGTTAGAACAGAGTACTGCAGGCTACTTCGGCTGCCTGCAATTCGGCAGATCAAAACTTTCTAAGGCTCCAGATTGACTCAGACTTTCATCCTTCTGAGGTGAGTAAAATGAGGACTGAGATAGTTGGGGCAATATGCTGACTCTGTAAACCACTTAGAGAGGGCTGTAAAAGCACTCTGAAGTGGTATATTAGTCTAAGTGCTTTTGCTATTAACTGCAATGATTCCCTTAACAATTGTGGCAAGAAAGCAGAGGTGGTATTCAGCAGGTTCTGACCAGTTTTAGAGAACCGGTAGTGGAAATTTTGAGTAGTTCGGAGAACTGGCAAATACCATCCCTGACTGGCCCCACCCCCATCTATTCTCTGCCTCCCAAGTCCCAGCTGATCAGCTGGGTCTTCTTTTGTTGCCCTGCACAGGAGAATGGAGCTGGAAAGCAGGTTAGTGGGGTGGGAAGGGAATGGGATTTTGCAGTAACCTTCCCCCAGGAGTGAGGAGGGAATGGGGATTTTGTCTCCCTGGAGTGGGGTGGGAATGGAGATTTTACAGTATCCTTCCCCTGCTACGCCGACCAAGCCATGCCCACCAAGCCACACCATGTCTACCAAGCCACAACCACAGAACTGGTAGTAAAAAAAATTGAATCCCACCACTGCAAGAAAGGTCATAAAATGGGGCAAAACTCACTTTAAAACTGTCTAGGTACAGACATTTTGGGCTCAATTATGATTATGTCTGGGATTACCTGTATAAAGAATTGTGCTAATGCATCAGATGGAACGGATTGTAATCTACAGAGGTTTAAGGGATAATACCATGTCAACTTTAAAATGTCACAAAGCTCTTCAAAAATGCAGGTACCCATTGCCAACACTGTGTCTGCATCTGCTGGGCTCCTAATACTCCCCTTCATATGGATTTTGATCTCTGCAATAGGTCCCTTTGGACTTCTTACAACTATACATTCTTTATGGTGTGATGACCACTTCCTCAAACCTTAGGTCACATCTTGAAACTGAAGACTTCTAAATCAAGTGACATCTGAATACAAACTCTTCAAATGACCACCCTGAATGACATGCCAGCCAACAACATATTGTATGAGCCCAGCCCACGTGCATTTATGGCTCAGTGTGTTAGATAAGCCCAGAAAATTAGGCTAATCTTGTAACTACTATTCATTTGAACACAGGAGCGTGTAATGCAAACATAACTATATATATATATATATATATATATACTACTGATCATTCTATACTCAGAAGAAGTATAGTATTGTCTGAGCTATGAATAGCCTTAAACAAGCAATTAAATAGAATGGCAAGAAGGGAAGGATTTAAATTAATATAATTAGATTACAATTAGTCAATTGCTGATTTCCATCTCTTTGATCCCACATACAACATGGGGATAATAGCACTAATTAATCTTCTAAAATTAGCATTCTAGAGTACAGTTGAGATGGGGAGAAGTAAAAATAGGAGTTGCATCTCTGAACTACTCATATTTGTTACTTGATCCAATGTGAGTGTGTGTGTCTAGTGTAATAGTTTAGTAGTGTTAGTGTAATAACTGCACCTTTTCAAATATATTTATAGTCTATCACATTGCTACACTCCTGGAAGAGGACTGACTGTAAGTCCCTTTTAAATCCTATTAAATTCCAAGTGGTCTTCAGGTTGTAGCAGAAATTTTGTAAATTTTTTGCTATTTGGTGGCTATGAAGATCTTTGCATGGAGATGTGGTCAGTTGGTCCATTGTGTACAAATATTTCTGGGTTTGAAAAACACTTTGCCTTCACTTCCTGTGACAGTTTTTTGGGAAAGATCTTGGGAGACTAAGCAAAGAGATGCTCCCAAGAAAATAATCAGATAAGAGACAGAATAGCCCACAACTATATAATGGGTGGGGCAAGAAGCTCAAAAAATCTCTCTTTAGTTTGTCAGATACAAAAGACATGTGAGGAAAGGGGAGAATTGAAATCACATAAGGCCCTTCCATTCAGTTACTTAAGAGGTTTTGATTGCCTTCTACAAATGTTTGTTTAGTGAGACGCCTACCAAAAAGACCTGTGTGAATTTGAGAAGCAGATACTACAAAAGATTATTTAACCAATCTTAATCAATTTAAAGCAAAAAAAAAAAAAGGACTTCACATCCTCCTTTGCTAGTCTGAATTCAAAAATCACACTGACTGCTCAGATTCCTGATAATTTTTTCTGGACAGAGAAACTTTTCTATAAATAGAACTTAATAATGTAGCATTGATGTGTACTAGATGAAATGTAATGAGTTGGACCCAAGCAATCTTAATTGTATTAGACTACAATTAGATTAGAATACAATTAATTGTATTAGCTCTATATATAAGTGTAATTGGATTAGATTAGAGCACAATTAATTGTATTCAATTAAAATTGAATTGCATTCAATTGCTTGAATGCCATTGATTGCAAGAGAACTAAGTTCAACCACCTTAATTTTCTTCTTCATCAGGAACTTACAACATCTTTATCACATCTAGCCATTATTGAGGCCATTTAAAATTTGCCCTTATTGCTATTTTATTAGCACAACTAGCAGCAACCACTGCATGGTTGTCAGTATGAGTAAAATGGTGGACAGAGCATTGCGATACAAGCCCTGCATCTTTCAACATGAGTGGAACACACCTACAAAAAAGGTAGGGCTTTTATTGTAACATTTGCCATCTTGCTGATTTTGACAACCCCTTGAATGCCCATGAACATACAATGATTAGGTAATTTTATACTGGAAGACTTGTATAAATCATTAATGAGAAAATAGCCTCATTCTAGAATCCACCCAGTGTTTTATCAATTCCTATTTATGCTTTGTAGAACAAGCTATGTTGTGGAGTTATGCAGAGGATAAGACAATCTTGACAGAGGACAAGAGCTACTTAGAGAAGCTGAGGGAACACATCAGAATATAAAAAGGAACTTTTGGCAAGAAAAGAAGATTGAAACAGAAATACAATATTGCTGTCCTAGAATCTGATGGAACAGGAGAATCAACATTTTAAAATTCAAGAGAGATTAAGATTACATATGATTAGAAATACTACCCTGCATTTTATTCATGTGAGAGGAGAAAGACCACAGTGAATTTCAAGAAGAAAAACTACTGTACAAGCTCAGAAAACAACTCCAACCTGATTTTGGTTGCTCATGAATAACTCCAATTTCTATTCATGGCTTTTTGTCAGTCAGCCACATGCTTCTCTATGATCACAGTGAAAGGCAAAAGATTTGCTAGATTACTTCAACTCATACCTTTCAATAATATATAATTAAAAAGCAAATGTGCACCATAATGATTTTGGCATAGCACCTAAGACAAAACTAGTTAGATGTTTGCAATTTGATAAATAACAGCCAAATTATTAACTCACATTTTTTCAATAATATATAATTAAAAAGCAAATTTACATTGTAATGATTTTGGCATAGATCTAAGGCAAAAATAATTAGATGTTGGCAATTCAATAAATAATAGCCAAATAAGCCAAAACATTGTATGAAGCAAGCTTCAAAGACACATAAAACAAGAATCTACACCAGGGGTGTCAAACTCAAATTCATCGGGGGCCGCATCAGCAGTTTGGTCCCCATCAAAGGGCCGGTTGTATCTGTAGGTCTATGTGTCCACTCTTTATTATCATAAATTAATGTCACTGCATTCAATTATTACTGTTTTTTGTAATAATGTAAGTAATAACTAGCTCTGAAAGCAGAAACATAGTCAGAATAATGACAAGTAGATATTCAAATGTACAATTATTGTACAATGTATTGAAAAATGTTTTTGGTAACAAACATTAATTTTTTTAAACATACAAATATTGCCAAACACTGTTTATTAAACATATGGAAAACACAAGGCATTACCTTTTTTTTAACTTTTATAGTGCCCAGCCATGTGCCCCCTTTTAAAGTGCCCAGCCATGTGCCCCCTTTTAAAGTGCCCAGCCATCTGCCCCTTTTATAGTGCCCAGCCATCTGCCCCCTTTTATAGTGCCCAGCCATCTGCCCCCTCCATTTACTTTACTTACCTTTTACTTCTTTCTTTCTTTTACTTCTTTCTTCTTGCTCCTCTCCGCGGCGTCCGCGCTCCTCCTGATCCTGGAGATGTCGGGCGGACGTCACGTGATGACGTCACGTCCGACACCCAGGGAGCAGTGCGGGGCAGGAAGAAGTCGGGCCAGGTCCCGGAAGGTAAGTAATTTTTTTTTTTTTAACTTGAGCCATTTTTAAAATGAATTTACTCCGTGCAGGCACGGAGTAAATTCTGAAAAAAAAAAGGGAGGCTGCAAGGCTGGCGGCGGCACCGTGGGCCATCAGGCGAGGTCTGGCGGGCGGTTGCCCGCGGGCCTTGTGTTTGACACCCCTGATCTACACCATCAGCCCCCATCATGGTGCTCAGGACTAATAAGGTGCCCATAAACATTTCTTACTGTCTTTCAATTCTATATGTTAGATGCTTTTAATAATAATAATAAAAGGATAGGAAGCTAGTATCAGTAAACTGCCAACTTCAATCATAATTTGTATCTCCAATAATTCCTCAAGACCTTATCTAGATCTCAGAAGCATTTTTATAAACACTTAAATTGTGGCAAGCTGCAGACAAGCTTTTCCACCATGACAGTCATTTTGTTAAGAGTGTCTACAACATGGTCCTAAAACTCCAAATATGCCAACTAACCCCAGAGGCCCCTAATTTACTTTATTATTTATTTATTTTTAAACAATAATTGTTTTTTTCTTTTTCTTTTTTTAAAATTTTTATTTATTTTCAAAATACATGTGTATTTACATTTTAACAGTTTTGTGTCAAGCGTTACATTTTATTTACAATTGTATTTCATATCAAATCATTTCTTTTTTCTAACCATATATATAACATTGAAGTTGGCAGTTTACTGATACTATCAAGCTTCATAAAACTCCTCTTTGCCTTTTAGTTTTCTCGTAAGCCTGTCCATCTCAGCACAATCAAGTATTTTATTAATTACCATGGTTTCAGAAGGTGTCATCTACTTTCCAGCTTTGGACATAGGCGATTCTTGCCGCTGTTATTACCTGTTGAACAATGTGTTGGGTAGATTTCTCCAGATTTCCTTTAATCATCCCCACTAAGAAGTTTTCTGGGTTAAGTTCAATATTGTACCCTGTAATTTCTCTTTTCCATCTCCTCACTTTTTCCCAGTACTTTTTGGCTTTGGGGCATTGCCACCACATATGGTAGTATGTTCCATCTACGAGCTTACCTTTCCAGCATTGTGGGTTCATATTCGGGTATATTCTGGCCAATGTCGCCGGTGTCAAATGCCATCTATAAAGCATCTTGATAAGATTTTCTTTATATGCTGTTGATAACGTTAATTTGCAGTTCTTGGTCCACATTTTCTCCCAATCTTCTAACTGTATATTGTGACCTACGTTTTGAGCTCAAGCGATCATCGGACACATAACTACCTCTTCCTGCATTTCTACTTGGAGTAAATAATTATATGCTCTAGTAATAATTTTTCTTCTTTGCCAGTTAAAATTTGGTCTTCCCTTTCTATTCCAAATTCCTCCATATCTTTTTTATACCTAGTTTTGATCTGCATATATGGCCACCAATCTACAGTTATACCTTGTTCTTTTAATCTTTTGGTTATTTTGAAATCACCCTGGTTATCTAATAATTCCTTATATCTAATCCTTTTTTTGGTCTCTGTTGTATTTGGATAAATTACTGCTTCCATCGGTGACACCCAGTCTGGTAATTTAATATAGTGCTTCTTCCTTAATTTTTCCTATATTGTTATTAATGAATCCCTAATTTGATGGCGATAAAAGTACGAATGTGTCCTTTCCCATAGAAAGGTATGCCATCCTCTATGGAGATCATGGCCCTCTAATACTAATATCCTCTTATTATCTAAATTTGTCCAATCCTTAATTCAGAGCAATGCCACCGCTTGATAATATAATTCCCACTTTGGGATTCATAGGCCACCTCTACTTCTATTGTCTTGTAACATTTTTATATTAATATGTGCTTTCTTTCCTAGCCAAATAAATTTTAGCACAGTTCGGTTCAGCTCTTCAAAAAATTTCCTGTCTGATTTTACGGGAATTGTCTAGAACAAGTATAGGAAGTTTGTTAGAATGTTCATTTTTATTGTAGCAATTCTGCCCATCAATGATATTTGTAACTTTTTCCAACTTTCTAAATCTTTTTTGCATTGTAACATCAATTTCTTATAATTATCTTCTTTTATTGTCGAACATCATCCTGTAAGCCAAATTCCCAAATCTTTTTCTCCGCCTCTAGTCCCAATTCTCTAATTCCTTCTTTTGTTTTCCTGTTAAATTACTAACATTTTTGTTTTTTCTTTATTAATTTTTAATCCTGCCACTAATCCATATTGTTCAATTTCCTTTAACAAATTTATCCCTGTTTCCATCGGTTCCTCAATGAAAAACACTAGGTGATCCGCAAATGCTTGGGTTTTATATTCCTGATTTTTCATTTTCAATCTTGTTATGTCCTCATTTTGCCTTATTTTAGTTAGAAGCACTTCTGTTATTAATATAAAGAAACATAGGACAACCTTGACGTACTCCTTTTTTGATTCCAAATGTTTCTGTACAATCTCCATTTACTATCATTCTAGCATTTTGTCTGACATATATTGTCTTAATCATATTTTCAAATTTAATTCCAAATTTCATATTTTTAATTTGTTGGACCAAGAACTGCCAATTAAGGTTATCAAATGCCTTCTGTGTGTCTAGAAAGATTAGTGCTGCCTGTTTCCCGGGGTGTGCTTCGTAATACTCTAAGATGTCTAAAACCGTTCTTATATTATTCCTGATTTGTCTCATTGGCAAAAAAACATTCTCGTGTATTATTTCATTTAGCACTATCTTTAATCTTTTTGCCATATTGTGAAGTGAAGATTTTATAGTCAGCATTTAACAGCGAGTATTTTTAAACAATAAGATGCAGTGGTACAGTACAGGATAACTTAAGCACATAAGCTGAAACACACATAGTTGTTTATTGCCTTATGGCTACTCCTTGTCAATATTTTAAAAATAATGTTCAGTTCAGGCATTCAAATTTTAGCAAGCAAGCAAGAATGCTTTCTCAGCAATATACTTCATTCTTTTTCCGGTTTTTTAATAGGCCAGGTGTATGTCATAACCTCACTTTGTAAGCCATGAGCTTCTGAACTATACTGGAATTTGTTGAATACATTTACTAAAATGTAGAACAGCATTTTCTCCGGTAATATTACACTACTAACTAGAACATACAAAACATTTGCTAGACCAATACTTGAATACAGCTCATCAGTCGGGAACCCGCATTACGTATTTGATATTAATACAGTTGAGAAAGTCCAGAAATATTTCACAAGAAGAGTTCTCCACTCCTCTACTCGTTGCAGAATACCTTATGCCACCAGACTTGAAATTCTAGACCTAGACAACCTAGGACTACGCCGCCTTCAGTCCGATCTAAGTATAGTACATAAAATTATATATTACAATGTCCTACCTGTCAATGAATAATACTTCAGCTTCAACCATAACAATATAAGAGCAAACAATAGATAAAACTCAAGGTAAACCACACCAAACTTGATTGCAGGAAATACGACTTCAGCAAGAGTGGTCAATGTCTGGAATAATCAACCTGACTGTGTGGTTTCTTCCCCAAACCCCAAAAACTTTAACCTTAGACTGTCTACTATTGACCTCACCCCTTTCCTAAGAGGTCTGTAGGGGGCATGCATAAGTGCACCAACGTGTCTACTGTCCCTGTCCTATTGTTGTTTTTTTCTTATATGTATCCATTTCATGTATTCATAACTATACTTATACCTGTTATCTTATAATCGCTTGACAAAATAAAATAAATAAATAAATAAATAAATAAAATAAGTTTAGAAACTCCCCAAACCTTGCCATACATTGTGTGATGTTTCACTCCATATTTGGAGCTGAAAAAAGATTTACTTGCCCTTTCCTCAGGGAAATAGGTAGGAAACAGAGAATGGTGTCGGCCATGACAACTAAGATCAACGTCTCAGCTCCCTGGCACCAAAACAATCGACTGGACTTTTAAGCACTAGGTAATTGTATAAGCATTTCCCTTTGCCTCTCCCTACTTTTTAGCTGCACAGGAAGGTTGTGGCCCCTGCTATAAACAGCAACAACAGCAAAGGCCTTTGGATGAAAACAAGGTGATTTCTCAATTGCAGCAATAAGTCCCTTTTTTTGAGTAATTTCTCAAGTTGCAGTTTTTAAACTATGATCAGTATAATAATCCATAAAGACTGTAGCAAAAGCCAGATCAGAAGAAGGTGATTTAAGGTTGTATACTCAGTTAAAGCATTTGTCTGTTATCGTGCTTGCCTTCTGGAACAATACCCCTTCTAGATTCATATGACTCTCATCTTGTTGATGTTCCTATTTTCCCATGGCTTTGGGCAGAGTGATTGATCAATTTTTTCTTTTGTGGGTCAAATATGCTTTTTTTTTTCTGGAAGTACACAATATTTTATTTTATTCTAATTTTATATTAGTGTTCCTTAAAAAAAAAAGCAAGCCACTCAGAATCATTTAGAGTCAGACTACTTCTGAATTGGAATAAATGAATAAAATATATATGAGCTGACCATACTTTTCTTTGCTGGCAAATGAAAAAGAGTCCTAAAAGCCAAAGTTCATTTCTGTTCATATTTAAAAGAGGACTTTAAAAAAAAAGTCTTTCTGATGTCTCCCACTGCTGGTGGTTTTCAATTATTCCTGTTACTTTTGTGTTTGCTTTTAATCAGAGATTTTTCTTGGTTTGGAAAGAAATGTTGAAAAACTAGGGACAAAGGCCATTTCTATCTCTTAGTTGCCTGTGAATCGATCAATTTGCTTAAAATTCTCAAAATTATGTTCTGTCTCCAGCCTGCCTTTAGTCATAAGAGCAGTAAGAAACAACTACAACAACAAAAATGTGTATATAGATAGATAAGGAAATGTAAAAGATATCTTGATGTTGATATGATAAAGTTTTATTTTATGTTTTTAGATTTTGAAAATTAAATAAAATTTAATGAAAAAGCAAAAAAAAGAAACAAGTGCAACCTTTTCGAGAATGCACCATCTGTCTATCTCTTGTCCCCAAGTGAAAAGGCTTGTAAAAATGCACTATGCCATGATTTTTTAAAAAATTCTGTTCAGTCATATCTGATTCTCACAGACTGCCTGGAAAAGTCCCTTAAGTTGTCTTGGCAGTGTTTTTCCAAAGTGATTTGCCATTGCTTCTTTCCTAGGGCTATAAGAAAGTTACTAGCTCCAGGTCACCCAGTTGACTCCATGCCTAAGGCAGGACTTGAACTCACAGTCTCTGAGTTTCTGGTCTGATAACGACTACACCAAACTGACTCTTGTTCCATGAATAACAAAGGGTTTTCATGATCTTCTCCCTTTCCGCTACCTTGTATGAGTCCATCTAGCATAATCTTGGATGAAACGAGGGCAGAAATTGAATTGTACTGGAAGAGAAAGCACAAAGTTCATGTGGTTAATTACTCTAAAGGAAGAGCCCTTGTGAGACAGTGGTAGGTAGGTCTATTACAAATTGTACTTCTTGATCAATACTGTTAAATTGCTTGGGAATCACAAGGTTTGTATGCTTTCAAACAAGTGGTCTGTAGACCAGTGTGTTGCTCTCTCTTGAATGCACCATGGATGTTTGATCAGGAATTGTTTTTGCTTGATGTTATTATCACAAACTACCTTGAACCTTTTTTAAAAAAAAATCATGGCATCGCACATTTTTACAAGCCTTTTCACTTTTGCACAAGAGATAAGTTGATTGTACATTCTCCAAAGAGTTGTAGCTGTTTCTTACTGCTCTTATGGCTAAAGGAAGGCTGGAGACAGAACATAATTTTGAGAGTTTTATGCAAATTGATTGATTGATTGTGGCGGGTATAAATGTGATAAATAAATGAAATGTATGGGCTGTGATTGTACTTTGACCATTTTTGGTCACACCTATTGCATCCAGGTGTGTTTGATTTAAAGTACCATAAGTACCATAATTCCCAACTATTTGAGCTTAATGCATCTAGAAGGCCCTAAGTTGGTCAATTGCTTCTCTGATCCGATTGTTTCTATACTGAGTTCAAATTAGAAGAGAAAAGCCATGTGCAATAGACCTATTAATCAACCTTCAAATAAGGTATTGAAAGAATAAATAAAACAACAAAAATATTAATTGCAATGGATGATCAGTGTCCTATGGCATTGTATGTGCCTCTAAATTAGTCACTCTTTCCTTTGAAACCTAATAGGGAAATAAAACTGAGGGAAGGCAAATTTTAGGAAATACAGTAAGTGTTGTGTACTGTGATCATACAACCAATAAATAAATAAAGCATACCGTAATTTCCTTGATTAACATAAAATACTAATCCATAATTCATGGTTTACAAACCCTAATGGCTGGCAGTGCTGGCACTAGACATTTTGGTGCCCTAGGCAGTCATATTCTGTTGTCTCCTATAGTTTGGTTCATCTGATGTTGTTAGAAATTTCAAAACAGCACCTTGTTTTTTTTCCTCGAAGTTTTTTGAGCTTTATTCTTTCAATATTCATTTCTTGGACATTTTTACTCTGTTTACTGTGAATAGCAGTAAATTACAGTACACAGTAAATAATTTTACAGTGAATCACAGTAAATAATATTAATTACTACAGTATTGACCTATGGCAACAATCCTGTTAAATTTTACAGGGTAGTCCTCAACTTCTGACCAGTGTTAGTTACAACCAGTTGAACTTATGGCCAACCTGCAAAAGAGAACCTGAATCCGAAGTTCTGACAGTCAGCCTCATGACCATTTAGCATTTAGCAACACAACCACATGACTGTTTGCAGCAACCTGTGGTCATATGACTCTATTTTGCATCAGTTTTGATGAAAACCAGCACTTGCTTTTGCTGTGCACAGCAAAACTGTGCCCAATGCACAGGGCATGGGTTCATTTAACAGCCACAACATTTGCTTAACAATTGCAGCACATGCTTAATGGCCATGGCATTCACACTTACAAGTGCTATGCTCATTTAACAACTGCCACAAAAAACATTGACAGTCACATGACCATTACAATGTACAATGGTAATGGCCAAGCTCCATTACAGTTGTAATTCAAGGCCTACCTGTATTTAACTGTCAAGTGGGTGCACTGGCACTACAGAGTGCAATATCACTATTCTTCCAGGTACAACTCTGACACTTGTGCTATTTGCTCACTCACTGCCTTCCAAATGCCAGACATTTATTTCTCTTGCTTCAGTAACGTTTCCAACTTCCTGAGGCCCATAGTTATAACAATAATTTCTTCTCCAGACTTGCAGTGTCTGATTTATGTGCTGTTCACTACCATTTAACAAACCTTGTGGGTAAGTATCTTCAAAAAGAGTAGGAAAAAAACCCTCTAAAACTATGAAGAAAGATTATCAGATTTTAAACTCAAATTGTGTGTTTTGAGAGCCAGTCTGGTCTATTGGTTAAGGCCCTGGCCTAGTAACAAGGAGACAGTGAGGAAACACCTTGACTTTGGGCCAATCATTGTCTCTCAGCCCATGACAGCAGGCTTGGGTGACAAACAGTTGATCCAGAAAATCCAGAAAAAATGTGGAGCAGGAAAACACTAGGAAGAAAAAGAAATTGTATCTTTGGGAAGTTTTTTCCAATTTTGACACCCTCTAAAATTTGGCACTCTTAAGTGACTTCATAGGTTGCTTAGACCTAGAACTGGCCCTGTGGCTGGGTTCACACACTTGGCTTAGTATGACTTGTGAACTCACAGTAAAAGTAGCCTTTTTAAATTAAAAAAAAAAGAATTAGTTTGGCACAAACAAAATCATGAGCTATTCAGGAAGTGGCATTTATTAATACCAGCAGTTCGGCTCATAGTCCTTTATGCTGGCTCTGGAAATACTTCCCACAGCAAGCTTTATTCTACAGGGAATTGAAAGGTGTATAATGTTATATCATAGTTTAATTAGTTCAAAATTGAGGTCAATGATGCCAACATTTAAATCCAGAGCACTGCTAACAGCAGATTATATAAGGTGTAACGTATTTTGAATAATTCCATCTTCTGCTCTTGTTTTGAGAGAGAGATCAGCTCAAATGTTATTTGGGTCAAAACTCCTCTGTCCTCATTAAAATAAATTGGCTGGTATTCTCATCCTTGTGCACAACCTGAACTGTGAAAAGCCAACCAAATAATTCCTGGTGTTTCTTAAACAAATAGCACTCCCCTCCCTCCGCCCTGAATTGGCTTTCAAAGAGCATCTGCAACGAGATTTTCAGTCATAGTAGCAAAACGCCCAGGGAGTTAGTACTGCTACAAGAAAAGCCACATACTAATTCCGAATGCATTTGCTGTTTAGATTTGAGCAGTTTTCCTTCCCTCCCCACCCCCCATCTGAATGAAGCTTTCCTGCAGTGTCCTGGGGGATGTGCTGAAGGATGTGACCAGCTGTGCAGTCTTGCTCAGTTAACCAAGGCTGAAAACTGGAAGAACCTTCTAAACAAAACTTTTGCAGTGAATTGTGACTTCTTAAATGGAATCCAAAATAGTTTATAACAAGTTAGTGAAAACTGAGATACCAAGGCTGAAAACTGGAAGAACCTTCTAAACAAAACTTTTGCAGTGAATTGTGACTTCTAAATGGAATCCAAAATAGTTTATAACAAGTTAGTGAAAACTGAGTTGACTTAGCTTGATGGGTATGCTTTTTAAAGGGGACTAATTATGAATTTATTTGAATGGGGATCTCTAAATACAGTAGACACAACTAAGGAAACTATTAGATAAAGGCAGCTGAACCTGCAGCAGAAAAATGGGTGGGGAAGAGGCTCGGAAGAGACCTTCCCTAGTTTCTTGGGCAATAAAGGAAACGGGGTGGGTGGGGGGGGAGAAAAACTTTCTGACTTGCAAGATTTTATTAATGTAATTTTAGAATGAAGTAGAATTAGCTCATCTGGCTGTGTTTCCTCCCTGGTCTACCTTGAAAGGCTGACAAAGTGCAAGCTGAGTTTTGCAGGGCAACCTGAAACGTAAGACACAAATTATAAATGTGTTTATCCTGACGTTATTTCCTATTGTAAGCAGATTAGTTAGAATGTGCTAACTTCTCTTTTCTAGATGCAGATAAATTATCTAGAATGTTTTGCACGCTTAATGATCAGCCTTATCAGTTATAGGGACAGAAGAGGAGGGTTGTAATATTGTAGTAATGAACTCGTCTTCTGGGAGGGCCATCCTCTACTAGGGTTGCAGATACATTATTATTTGCCAATGGCCATGTATCCTTGTCTTCATACAAAAGTGTATGTATCATTAGTGGGATTCCAAAATTTTTACTACCAGTTCTGTGGGCATGACTTGTTGGGCATGGCTTGTTCGGCATGGCAGGGGAAGGATACTGCAAAATCCCATTCCCTCCCCACCCCACAAACCTGCTTTCCAGCTCCATTCTCCTGTGCAGGGCAACAAAAGAAGACCCAGCCGATCAGCTGGGACTCGGGAGGCAGACAAGAAATTGGGGGCGGGGCCAGTCAAAGGTGGTATTCTCTGAACTACTCAAAATTTCTGCTACTGGTTCTTCAGAACTTGTCAGAACCTGCTGCATACCACCTCTGGTATGAATACTATACCCAGTGATGGGTTTCAGCCGGTTCTCACAGATTCGAGCAAACCAGTTTTTAAATTCTCACATTAATTTAAAACTGGTTCACCCAGGTTTAGGTTGGCTGTCAGGGGAGGCTTATCCCACATGTGCATCAGAGCTGGAGGACAGGGATGGGCCATGTCTCCCACGACAGCCAACCTGACCCTGGGCGAACCAATTGTTAAATTATTTGAATCCCACCACTGACTATACCCATTTGTGTATTAGGTGTTTTCATTTTGTGATTTAGTCCTGAAACACACCTCTTTGCACTGCACAGAATAACAGGCTGCAATTTGTATGATAATTGTGTACTCTACATGATAATTGTATGATAATTGTGTACTCTACATGATAATTGTATGATAATTGTCTACTCTACATGATAATTGTATGATAATTGTCTACTCTGCAACTGGAAAAAACAAACCCAGCTTTTGACCAGGACGATTCATAGGTTGGCTAACATTCCTTTGTTAACGTTTGGGCCTTAGGCTCAGGCCTGTTTGTTTTCGGTTATATTTCAGAACTATTTTCCTTCTGGACTAATACTTCTTAGAATTTTGAGGATATAACGGGCAACATTTAAGTTACAGTTTATGGTTGTTGTAGAGGTACCATATTTGGACAAATTGGATTATGGCATTGCTGTGATTTGTAGTCAAAAAGAATATTGTAATTGGGTTGCTAAATGGCAGCAACGTGATACAGGAGCAATAGCTACAGAAAGCTGCAACATTTTGATTCCATCTACTGGTTGTCCAGATTTTTGTAGCCTAAATATGGCAGGCCTCATCTATTTTTATATGTATTGGTATGGGAGCTTTGGTTTCAAGGCATTGCATAAGTCAACACAAGGAAATAAACCAGGAATTAGCAGCAAAGCTCCTGTGATTTATTTTTTCCAACCAGCATGAGGTGGACTGACTGACTTGAAGTTTCATTCAAGTGTCTTCTTAGATGCCGGGAAGGAAAACAGGAAACAGGCAACCAAAGAAAAATCAGATGACCTCAGAAACTAGACTTGTCATACCATCTCTCACTAGAGTGTCACATCTTTACAACCTGAGACCGCCAGAACCTCAAGTGTCCATAAAAATCTTGAATATAGCTCCAAGAGATTCTCTCAAAATTATTGCCAAATTGATTTTTAAAGTCACAGAGGGGGGAAGTTTTAAAATTCATAATGAGTAATCATTGTAACTGTTTTAATGATCAGAACTGGATTTTAATTGTCTTTAAAGCTCTGTCAAATTAAATATTTGTTCTTGCCCTACCGAGAAGCTGAGAACAGCCCTTCCTCTGCAAAACAACAAAAGATGCATTCCCTTTTGCTAAAGGCAAATATACCCATTTATGCCAGGAGACTTGGCTATTTTTTTTTTAGTAGAGGCCCTTCTCCAGATAATTTTTATCATATAAAATTTGACAGGTGACTAAAGGGACAATTCATTTCATCCATAGTGCTTAGTCTCGCTTGTTGCCCACTTCAAGGAATCAAAGCCACTAGGCTACCACAGGCTTCTTCTTTTAAGAGGTTTTGGGTTTTAATAGCTTAGTCAAATAATCTGAGATGCCTGTAATTAGTATATCAGCCGTATGATTGTTTTTATATTGAGTTTTCTCCATTCCTTTGCTTATCCTTGCTACATTTTTAGGTTTTAGCTTGTACTGCCTCAGAAGAGTTGCTTCAGAAAACAAAGAAGGGGATATGAAGCTCTATTTTTCAAAAAAGTGACAAAGACTAGGTTTTAAAAGGGATTTGTTTGGCTGAACACAAGGTGTCTCCCAGGTTTGCTTTCACACTCCGCTACTCCACAATATTTCCCTCTTTTTGTGAGCTCCTTGTTTGATGAAAATGGAATTTGATTTCCCTCATTGTGCCTTCTGCTCCTGGCCAATTATATGGCTGACATGAAGTTTGAATATCAGTAGATTTCATTCTCTAAAGCTCTTGGGCCCTGATAGTCACCTTTCAAGATGATCTGCCTTAAGTTGAAAACTATTATTGCCTCAAACAAAGGAATAAAGGGCAGGATTAATGTTGGCTTTCCTCCCGTCTACTTTTTCTAAGTAGATAATCGTGTTTATATCACTCAGATGTAATGTTTGCAAAAGTACAAGAAATCCATTCTTGGAAACAGAAATAAAGGAGAGCCATTACAGAAATATCAATGTCAGTGAAGTCACTCACGGGTCAATGATACAGCTCAGCAATTTCACAGATTGTGTTCACCTTCCTTGGGCACTTTTTCTGGAGCTGGCATTAAAATTAAAGCAGCCGTGCTGCACTTTAGGGTAATGCTCACTATTTCTGTCTCCATTTGCAAATGTGACTGGACAGAAATGTGTGACTTTGTATTTACCAATTTCACTCTGATGCCATTCTGGTTAAATGAAATGTCAGTCAGCTAGGCTGCGGTATTTACCTCTCTGTCTGGAAGGCAGCTGCTCCAGCAGGAGAAATTGTTGACTGTTGAGGTGGAGCTGGAATAGTGTGTATGTGTGTGCTTAATAGGACATAAACAATACGTGTCTATGCTTAACGTTCTGCATGGTCAACGTTCTCTGTAAAGTCATTATGCTCAATATAGCCTTTGTTGTTTTGGAGGAAGGAGAGATTACCTTGCTTGCCACCAATCTCCCAACTTGTTTGATTTGATTACATTTTGTAGCAATTGACAACAATGAGACAGCTGGTTTGGCGTAATGGTTAAGGCCCAGGGCTAGAAACCATAGATCATAGATAGACCTTTTGGGGCTCCTGTGCCGAAAATTGCATGTGTGCACTCGCATACCAGCACCCAGAAGGCAATGCGTGCTGGGGGGGGCCTGCCTCCTGCACATGTGTGTGCGATCTCCCCATGCACCATGCATCTCTGTGCATGTGCGTGCGAGACCCCCTGTGCATCTCCCTCACACTCCCGCCCCTCTTGCATGCGCGCCAGATACCCGACAATCATCTGTTGGGCAGGTGGCGCACCTGCATGCGCAGTGGGGCTCTTCCAGGTGACTTCTCGCATGCTGGCAGAAGTGGCTCTGCATGCCACTTCTGGCACGTGTACCATAGGTTCGCCATCACGACTATAGATTGTGAGTTCCAGTCTTGCCTTAAGTAGATGGCTGACCTTGGGCCAATCACTGTCTCTCACCCGAAGGAAGACAAAGGCAAACCACTTCTGAAAAACTCTGCCAAGAAAAATGCAGGGATGAGTCTAGGCAGACACAGAATTAAAAAAAGAAAGAAAAGAAAACTGACGTAAAGGGAGGGGAGGGAAAGGGAGGGGAAGGGAAGCAGTGGTGCTATTCTATCAGTTTGGCCCAGTTCTGGCATACCAGTAACGCCAAAGATCATCAGAGACCAAACCAGTTCTCTCTGATGACCTGCTGTTGGGTCCACCCATCTACCTGGGCTCCCATACTGACCTTTATTCCCTGCTTTTGAAGTGCAGCTGCTTTGCGTGGCACAGCTGTTGAAGCTACAGAGAGAATGCAGGATTGCAGGTGAGTAGGAAAGCCTCTGCACATGCACAAAGTGTGTCTGTACCCACACAAAGCGCACCCACCAAGCCACACCCACTACTTTGAAACCCACCACTGAAGGGAAGGGTAAAAAGTAAAGTAAACCGCACCAAACTTGATTGCAGGAAATACGACTTCAGCAATAGAGTGGTCAATGTCTGGAATACTCTACCCGACTCTGTAGTTTCTTCCCCAAACCCCAAAAACTTTAACCTTAGACTGTCTACTATTGACCTCACCCCTTTCCTAAGAGGTCTGTGGGGCGTGCATAAAGCGCACCAACGTGCCTACCGTCCCTGTCCTATTGTTTCTCTTATTCTTTTATTTTTCTTATATGTACCCATTTCATGTATTCATAACTATGTATACACTTATACATATTATCTTGTAAACAATTGGCAAATCAAATAAATAAATAAATAAATAAAAGGGAAGGAAAGGAACTCCATGAATTTGAGAATTCCAAACATGCCACTTCTGTGGTGTTACTGTGGTTGACCCTAATACAAATAATGAATTTTGGATCCCTCCTACCTCCACTAGAGTAACAGCGCAGGATTGTTTTCCAGATTTCTTGGAAGTTGGTGCATTAGCTCAGGGTTTTCCAAACTGTGATCTTTGTGAAACTATGTTTTCACAAGTAGTTGATGATTTCTAAGGGCAAAATAGTAAAACAATTTTTAAAAAAATTCACTCAAATGCAGCTAGTTTTCCATTCCTACAACTTGGCATTTTGGTGAGGGGGTCTGGGATTCTTTTAACTAGCAGCCTTAAAACTTTTGAAACTCTCTTCATTAGCCCACCTGAAGTGGGTTCTTTTATACTGCCAGAGGAAGTTCACAGTATGAATCAGCCATATGGTCTCTTGATCATTATTCTGTTGACATTCTAGTTTCCCCTTCCTCTTTCAAACTTTCTCTACAGTAGGCTGATTATGTTTTCTTTTTTAAAAAAATAAATTTTATTGATTTTACAATTAAAACAGACCAACAACACATACATAAATGTAAGAGAGAAAAAGAAAAGAAGAAAGGAAGAAGAAAATAGAAAGAAAAAGATAGAAAACAATTAAAAACATTTTCATCTTCAACAGTTTGTGAGACCTCCTTTTTATCCTTATTTTATGCCATATACACACTTAATCCTTACATATATCTGTATATCACTACTATGGTTCTATCCTATCCTCTTTTGCCTTTTAGTGTGAAATCTATCTTTGGTCTATCTATTTGTACCAGCAGTTCCAGTTGTTGTAGTATATTGAAGTGTCTTTATTTTTTAGTGCCAAGGTTAATTTGTTCATTTCTTCACAACTTGACATTTTTTGAATAATCATCTCTTCTAATGGAACATGAGGCTGTTTCCAACATTGTGCAAAAGCCAATCTGGCCATTGTCAAAATATGTATTATTATACATTTCACTTTTTTTGGTATTTGTTTATCAAAGATCCCTAATAGAAAGGACTCTGGTTTGAATTCGATCTGTTCTCTTGTTATTTCCTCCAGCCAATTTCTAATTTTCTGCCAATATTTTTGAGCTTCTATACAGGACCACCACATATGGAAGAAAGTTCCCTCTTTTTTTTTTTTTTGCATTTCCAGCAATTCAGACTCATATTGGGGTGCATCTTCGCTAATCTTGAAGGAGGAAGGTGCCATCTGTAAAACATTTTCTAGGCATTTTCTTTATATGCTACCAATTTTGATATTTCTGACCACCACTGCAACCGTAATTTTATTATTTCTACCCCAGACCTTTTCCCATTCTGTTATGGTGATGCTACGTCCTATATTCCTACTCCAGGCTATCATGTTCCCTTTTACAATTTCTTCTTCTAATTCTACTTCTAATAAATAATTATAAATTTTTTTTTTTGCCTGATCCTAATAAAATTTTGTCTAATTGCTGGAGTTTATTGTTAATTCCAAATTCTTTCTTGTCCTGTTTATATCTACTTTGAATTTGAAGATATGCCCACTGATCAATTTTTAGTCCTCGATCTTGAAGTTCTTGCCGCGATTTCAGATTTCCTTGTGTACCCAATAGGTCCTTATATTTAATCATTTTAGTAATATCCAAATTATTTGGGTGAATCATCGCCTCCATTGTTGAAATCCAAATTGGTATTTTTAACTACTTGTGGGTAGTCCACAAGTCAAGATAGCAAGCCTAGTTCGAATTTGCCAAAGCTTATGTCTCCTTCTTCATTTTCTTTTTATTTTCTGATATCAAAAGGACATTTCACTTTCTGCAAACGCAGAAGTGAAAAGGTCATTCTGGGCAAACCCATTGCAGGCTGTTATTCCTTGAAACTGTGATGGCTGTTAAAACTCTTTATCGCAGTGCATATCAAAATTCAAGTTTGCGACTCTTTTTCTGGTTTGAGCTTCTTCGGTGATGGACTGAAACCCGCGACCATGCATGGTTTCGATCCATGCTTGCCACTGGAGCACCCTGAGCCAGCTGGATTTGGGGCTAAGCCATCCCGTAGAGGTGGTGAAGAGGTGGGAGACCACCAACAGGGTTGAGGAGAGCCACATTTCTCCTCCTCAACTGGCCATTACTCCATTTCCCGAAGGCGGTTGCAGTGGTGGTCAGAAATGGCCACCTCAAAGAAGTCAACCGGAAAAGAATGTGCAGGAGGAAGATAAGAAGAGAAAGTTTTGGTTGACCGAGTTAAACTGAAAAAGCAACAACGTAAGGTACCCTGGATATAACATTGTTCCCAAAGAAGACTTTGAAGCAGTGAAGGAGAGAGGGAAGGGAAAGAATTTGGGGTTTTTTTTCTTCCCTTCCTTATACTGACAGCTAAGAGATTTAAGTAAGAAATTGACAAAAATCTACTTTGACATCAACAGGCTTTTAAAATGAAAATAAAATGTCAAAGGGATAATAAAGACTTTTGGATACTCAAAAACCTTTAAAAGCAGGAAAGGAGAGAAAAGGAAAGAATAAAAGGGCGGAATCTGGAAAAATGGAAGAGACTGCCTAGAACTAAAAGGAACTTACAGTGAAACTTTAACAAGATTCCTAAAAGATACATTTTAACTGAAACTTTGTAACAAAATAATAGAACCCCAGGAAGAGAAAGTGGAAAAAACAAGCAAGAAGAAACAGCTTTGGATTATTTGGATTACTTGGTGATTTTTTGATTTTTGGCTATTGGATTTAAATGACAAAAATCAATCGGGTGTTTGTTTAAAAGTGTTTAAAATGGCATCACTTTTAGAAGAACTGAAAATGGAACTTAAAAAACAGAAAGAAGATGCACAAGAAGGAGGAGGTTCTTTTGGCTTCATATTTCAATTTTTAGAAATGGATATCTGGAACTATGAGAAACAACAAGAAACGCTTGTGGAACAAGAAGGTTGGGGCAAAGAAGAAGTCATCTTTAATGATCAAGTAATTTTATGTGGGGGGGGGGAGGAAAGGGGGGGGAAGAGTGAAAAGTTTAAGATTTGAAAAAGCAACCAAAAAAAGAATAGTTTAAAAAGAATAGTTTGAAAAATAATTGCAATATTAGGAAGCAACAGAAGAGAGGATCACAGAAGAGAGAATTAGAAGTAGAGAGACAAGGGGCAAAAAGGGGAGGGAGAAGAAGAGGGGGAAGAAGGAAAGGAAAAGAAGTTATAAAAGACAGAAACAAGATATAGAGAAACAGGGAAAATGTATAATGATTGAAAGTATAAGCCTATTTAGAGATAATGGGTGAAAATTTAATTGAAAAAGGGATTCTGCAAAGGTACATAAGATAGTATTGTTATATTAGAAATAGAAATAATTTTAGAAAATATGAAACAATGTATGATTAAAATGATGGATAAAATACTTAATGTAATGCAATGGAATGTTTGTTAATAAATAAATGAAATAAAGTGAATGAAAGAATGAAATTAGGAAAGGATGGGAACTTTTTAATTATTATTAATGATTTATAAAAAATATGAGTGAAGAGAAATATGGGGGGGAAGATTTAATTATGGAAAGTTTATAAATGTTCACAAGAAAGTATGATATTCAATTGAAAAGAAATGTTAAAGATGTTAAGATTCTAACTAATATTAATGATAGAATTGAATTGGAATGGAATAAGTGTTTTATTTACTATTGTTTTATTATATTTATATATGTGTGTGTGTGTGTGTGTGTGTTTTCTTAAGTTTTCGTGGGTACTTACATGTATGGTATTCAGCTTTGTTCGGGTATTTTCCCACATCATTATAGTTGTGCTTTTAAAGTCATAAACAATACGCGTCTCACTGACTCACAGACGAACACAATACAGAAGCCTGATGATGGCAGATGAGATTCTGCCGAAATGTTGTTACAACTTTAAAAGCACAATTATAATGACGTGGGAAAATACCCGAACAAAGCTGAATACTATATATATATATATATATATATATATATATATATATATATATATATAGTGTGTATTTTATGTACAAGCAGAATTAGAAGTTATGTACTATAGATGTTATAATTTTAAAGGAGAAGTTTAAATAAGAGTTGAATGGATACAGTTAAAATATATAAAGGTATCATACTCCAATTAGTAACTACAGGGGAAAATTTGTTTAATGAGAAAAGATAATATGAAATTGAAACAGGACAGACAAAAATATAAATATAATGATTGGAAAGACATTGAAACCTAGAAAAAGATATATAATTGAATTTAGATATGAGATAATTAAAAATAAAGTTGAGAAAACCAAGGGAGGGGAAAATTATGGAGAAAATGTTAAAACAATAATAAGATATGTAATAGAACACAAAGATGAATATGAAATTGAGTTTGTGTCTGTATGAAGAAGTGATAACCCGGGATCATGCTATTCTAAAAAAAAAAAAAAGATGTTTGATTTGTATTATGTTTTTGTGAAAACCCAAATAAAATGTATATTTAAAAAAAATCAAGTTTGCGAATCATAAATATTTCAGGAATGCATCCAAGGTTCACACTGATGAAGCTCTAAGAAATTACCTGAAGATTATTTACTTAATGGGATAACAATGTTATTTCAGAAATAATAGTTTTCCACCCAGTTAAAAGGGGTAATCGTGCTTCCTAAAGAAATCCTTTGTTCTCACTTATCTTGTTATCTTCTTTTTTTATGTTTTTTCAAATCTTGCTTGAATTGCTGCAATATTACCTTGCATTCTTCTCAGAACAGCAAGATTTCATCCTTTTTTTTTGATTAAGAACTTGTTGAAACAGTAATTGTTTTGGTTATTTATATCCTGCCTTTATTATTTTTACAAATAAGCCCAGGCAATTAACACATTTGAGGAACAAATGATCAGACTCAAATTATCCCTAGCAGTTATTTCTCTGGTCTTTGTAAGAATGTAGCTGTGCAAGAGTTCAAGAATAGAAAATAATGGTTTGCTGGCTGATAGTGATAAGAAGTATAATATCAATTTTTGAGCCACTGCATTGAATGCCAGGAGGTTTCCAGGTTCAATGCAAAGTATTCTTGTTAACCTATAAACCCCAACATGGACTGGCTCCTCTTTAATTGTTGGAATTGACTTCCGACACAATATGTTTTTTCTCCAAGAAGTGATAGTTCAGGTTCCAAACATGTAGGTGAGATGTATCTGTATTGTGTACATTAAATAAAACTACTATTAAAAATTACTACTAGAAAGCCAGGAGCCCACATTTTCTCCGTGGCTGCCCTTTCATTGTCCCTTATCTCCCAGACTGATGGTCTTCAGAAAGATAGCCAAAATGAAATTATTTTATTGTTTGACTGATGTTAGTTGGCAGAGATATTGGGGAAGGGCAGGGAATCAAGTCTGCAACAGAAATGCCACCCTTTTATATATTCATACAGATGAACACAGTGGCTCAGTGGCTAACATGCTGAGCTTGTCGATCAGAAAGTTCGGCAGTTTGGCTGTTCGAATTCTTAGCACCAAGTGACAGAGCTCCCATTCCTTGTCTCAGCTTCTGCCAACCTAGCAGTTTGAAAGCATGTGAAAATTGCAAGTAGAAAATAGGGACCACCTCTGTGGGAAGTTAACAGCATTCCGTGTGCCTTGCGGTGTTTAGTCATGCCGGCCATATGACCACAGAGGCGTCTTCGGACAGTGCTGGCTCTTCGACTTTGTAACAGAGATGGGCACTGCCCCTTAGAGCCGGAAACAACTAGCACATATGTGTGAGGGGAACCTTTACCTAACAGATGGGTAGAGTTTCAACACATGGGTTCATCCTGAATATCCTGTTTTTGTATCCTGGAGATACTTGTGTTATTGATACCTGACATATTTTCTGTTGGAATAGGGATAGATTGACCTTTGCATTGTTACATTCAACTTCATGGTACAATTTTAATTTTGTATGTTTAAGAAAAAATGAATTATTCCCATTACCTTCCAATGTCTTATTGTTTATAAACTGCCAAGAGTTTGGTAATGAGGTAGTTTAAACAGCTTGAGAATAAATTAACAGATTAGTTAATTACTAAGAGATACCATTTATTTAAGGTCAATTTTGTCTTTTGATTTTGTTTTCTCATAGCAGTGGCATTCTTTGCCTCTCACAGATACCCCTACATATCCTTTTCAAAGAATGCTAGACTTTTTCTTACTCACTTGACAGTGTAAATGTGTTCTCCACCATGGTGCTACATCATACCAGTATCCTCTGGGTAGATGAAAAAAACTGACTAGAGAGGGCACTATAAAAATACCATTCAGTCTTTTTTTTTTCATTTGAAGAATACCATAAATCAGCAGAATCCAAGAGGTATTTCAATATTTGGGATTTTGCTGTATACTTCTTTTTAGCGCACCACAAGTTTCACTGATTTTAAAAGCAACAACAACCAATGGGGAAGAAGTTTGTGTTGGCAAAGAATGTCCTGAGGAGAAAATAAGAAGTTGCTCAAAATGAATTTTCTGATCTCTGGATCTATCAAAGGTATAGAAAGGTCCTAACAACCAGTATGTTGTACTGAAAGTATGCCTAAAATATTGCACATGGTTCTAGAAAGGGTGGCTTCAGACAGAAGGCACATTTTTCCTTAGCGTAATGGAGAGAGCGCTCCAGTGTGTTTCATTTCCCTGAGATTTAAAGCTGAAGATGAGATCTCTGCCCTGGTGATTATGATTCAGCAATAATTATTTTCTAATAAGGATGGAAGTTCTAGAGAGATCAAGCTTTTCCAAATGGTACTTAAAACAATCATTTCAAAAACATTTTTAATAGCACAGCAATTTCATTGATCAAGAAGTACAGAAAGATAAAATACTACTGGCAGGTTGTCAGGAGGTGAAATAACTGGGAAGATTCAGAAATAATAAAAGCAGTTCTTTAGCTACGCTTCAATAGTTACATAAATGTCAGGCTATTGCTGAACTTAACATTTGATAATTTCCAATTTAAGATGCAATTTTAAAATAACTAATTTTCTCAATAATAAACCATGACATTGGAGTGGAAATAACAGGAGAACCTACACCTGCCAGTTGTAACTGGAAATCATTCTTTGGGATTAATGGAAGAAGAAAATCTTAACACAGTTGAAGGTAAAAGCTTGGGGAAATTTATTGTAGAGTATGAGTGACTGCCTTGTTTAGCAGCCATTTGTGGGCAGTGATGAAAAAGTAATTGTGCAACCAACCTCACATTTACAACATTTGCAGATCTGTAATGCAAAGGAAAGCTGAAGTAAGATAACAAAATTATGAAGTTTTACTTAGTGACCAACTTTGTCAACAACTGACAACAAATGAGTTGCTTGTCTGAATTGTGGCTGCTAAATGAGGACTACCTGTATATCAGTAGTGGGATTCAATTTTTTTACTACCGGTTCGGTGAGCATGGCTTGGTGGGTGTGGCAGGAGAAGGATACTGTAAAATCTCCATTCCCTCCATTTCCTCCCCACTCCTGGGGGAAGGTTACTGCAAAATCCCATTCCCTCCCCACCCCACTAACCTGCTTTCCAGCTCCATTCTCCTGTGCAGGGCAACAAAAGAAGACCCAGCTGATCAGCTGGGACTTGGGAGGCAGAGAATAGATAGGGGCAGGGCCAGTCAGAGGTTGTATTTGCCAGTTCTCCAAACTACTCAAAATTTTCACTACTGGTTCTCCAGAACTGGTCAGAACCTGCTGAATACAACCTCTGCTGTATATGTTCAAAAGGACACATATATTTTCTGATGAGTATAATACTCAATGCTCATACAGACCCTGTATATAATATATAATACATTTTTTGTATAAATACTTAGCTACGTATAAGTTGTGATTAATCTGAAAGGACTTACAAAATTACATTATTGGTATTCTGAGAAAGAAGGAATCCTTCCTCTTTGTGCTTATGAAAAAGGCTGAAACTTAAAGTAAAATTAAGCCCTGCTTTCACTGAAATCTAATATGCAAAACTTTTTTTTTTCTCCTGTCCATCCTAATATGATGCAGGAACTAGAGTAATTTCCTCAAATATGTAATCTTAATAATAAATTCCAGGCTTGTTTCTGCATTCAAATAACCTCCATTTAAATAAGAACAGATTTGATACTGTGTACATGGCTTAATTAACATTCTTCTTCTAGTTGTAGAATTTTACACTTGCTTGATTCTCAGTGAATTGAGTCTTGTTCCCAATCCTCCTAAATTATTCAATATTTTCTGATTTTTATTCTTTCTAGCCCAATAGGATGTTTAAAAAGAAGTTATGTAAAAAGATTTGGGACTGTCTGTCTGCCTGCCTGTCCATCAATCCTGTTGAAAAACAGAATGAAATGCATTCAAATTTGTGTGGGAAGAGAAGCCAGAAAAAGAAGCCTAAATTCACAGAAGAGAATTGGAAACTGTGAAGAAAAAAGTCCAGGCAAAATTATGCAAATGCTTCTCTACAGAAGAGAACCTTGGCAACTTTAATATGTGTTGTCTTCAGAATTCAACAGTGCTATAGAAGAAGTAGTTGGGTGGTGGCTCAGAATGTTGCCCACTGCTCTATTCTAAGCCTGCCTATTTTTCCAGTCATGTAATCTCGAGCAAAATTATTTTTAAAGAGCAATAAAGGGTTCCAATTGTGATGTTCTTCATCCTTCTTCTACTGAACTTGTTTTTTTATAAGAAAGCATGCAACCATATATCAATGCCTCATATATGCATCCAAGTAAGTGTCAAATCAATATTAACAGCAAGGTGGAGAATAAATGCAGAACAGGGTTTCCGGGACCCCTTCAGAACAGTTTTGCCTTCAGTCACATGACCAAGAGGGAAGAGAGTGGATTACTAGTAATAGGCGCTCTGGGTGCAATCCTGAAACATCTGGAGCATCACAGGAACACCATCAGCATTGACAAAATCATTCTCAGTCAATTGCAAAAGGCAACTTTTTTTGGAACAGCTAACATGATGTGATGATACTTTAACATCATCATCAAAAAATTTTTTTTGCCTATCCCAGGTTCTTGAGGACTTAAAAGATAGATAAAAATTCCAAATCTAGAACTAAACATCTGGCTGACAACCAACCATAACTATCATGTATTAAATGCAATTATCTTCCTATAATATATATTGGGGCAAATGTTCTGGGGGTTTTTTCCCTCCAGAGCCTCTGGCTGAATCTGGCCCAGTTTTGAACTTGTTCTTTCTTTGCTGGTTTCTCCAAATACACTAAATTTGATCTGATAGTTTTGTTTTGAAAGAATTGTTCAACTAATGCACAGACAGAGTCTTGTATCTCTTTTTCATATTTTCGTTCAAACCTTAATTTAGATTGAAAAGAATGAAAATGAGAAGATCCTGTAATTTTGCAAAATGTAGTCATTTCTGGTCTCCAGAAATGTCTGTTCCCTATCGTATGTCTGTCTGTTTAAAAATTGTGAGTTCAGATTTCATGCACGATCACCAAGCCCCAGAAAACAGAGTTTAGTTTAAATTCTAATTTTAATTAAAGTGTTTAAGAGAATCAATGGCTGCTTTTCAGTCCATTTTTATCTGTCATTCAGCCTGTTGAACATAGACATGACCCAACCTCCATGTGGAGCACCATTTGGAAAGCATGAGCTCACTTTGCTGGTCCTTGCACCTTCTCCCAATGCATTTTCTTGTAGAATACCTACAGCAAAGGATTTAGGTCAAGAAAAAGCCATGGGAAGAGGATGCAAAGTGAGCTCTCCCTCACTAAAAGGTGGTTCAGGAATTCTGGAAGTTGAAGTCCATAGATAGTAAAGAACCATAGTTGCCACCCTTGGTATAAAGAGTTCTTAGCATTATTTTCTTCTATATCGCATTCTGTATGCAGATGCTAATATCTTTCAATGCCTTTCTTTCACTGCTGTATCAGGGAGGGAGCCTTCAGGAATTTAATGTTATATTTCCATCTCTAATGGACACAAACTTGTTTTAGTTGCATTCTACCTCTTTCCTCCACAGCAGTGTTTCTCAACTTCAATAACTTTAATGCGTGGATTTCAATTCCCAATGTTGCCAGCCTGCATGCTGACTGGGGAATTCTGGGGGTTGAAGTCCACACATCTTGCTGAGGTTGAAAAACATGGCTGTTGGTGATCTTTTATGTAGGTAGGAATTTGACCATAGTGAAGTCCAGGCTTGCCTTAAGCATGAAAGCCAGTTGGGTGAAATTGAGCCAGTCGCTTTTTGTCAGACCAAACCACCTCATAGAGTTTATTGCTGAGGGGAAAATAGGAAGTGGGAGTATTATGTATGTTCACCGCTTTCAGTTACTTATGAAGTAATAAAGATAGGATAAAATATCCAATAAAGAAATAAACAAGACACGACTGCAATGATTTTCTAGGCTTTAAAGATATTTACCTTTTGGGGGGGGTTGTGATTTTTCATATATTTTTTCTGCTCAAAAAGATTTTTTTAAAATTAATCAATAGGAGAAAAATGCAAATTACTAATATCCATTCTTAAAATCTTCAAGCTGCCCAAGTAATATAATCTATCATGACAAAAAAAAAAACAGTAATTCCTCTTCACCCTGGTGTTGGCAATATAAATTACAAGCAGTGTAAATTACAAGCCATTTTGAGGAATCTTGCTTCTAAACTTCTAAAGGCTTCTGTCTCCCTCTCCGCTCACACACACAAAAGGGAGGGGGTCATCTAAATTTTGCTGGGAAATGATCACCTTTCCAATGATGTCACTTGTTGCCTTTAAGGCAATTGGAAACTAAACTGCAGCTTCCAAATCTGGAAAATTGCTCACCCTTCAGCTAGGATGACAAGTAACTGAATCCGGTGTGAGACTATGTTCCTAGTTTCAAGTGTTGTCTGGTGGCGAGAGTGGTGGACTTTCTAGAAATTTCAGCAGGAACAAATAATAGCATTGTAAACATTTTCTGCAAGAAGTGAGGACAGGCTTCTGTTCTGGATGGCTTGTTTTCAAAGTGAAATTAAATAAAATAATAGGAAAAATAAAATTAAAAGGCATGCCTTTTTTTAAAAAAAGTGTAAATAGCATAACACACATAGGGACCTTAATATTGTCAGGAAATAGCTTTTCCTGAAGCTATTAAGAAATTAAGCTGTTTTTAAATCTCTACTCTATGACAATTTTAAGATTTATATGCTATATGCTATTCTTACAACTAGTAGGCTGGGCCTGTCAAATCATTCCTTCCCTACTTGCTATGTAAATCCCTTCCCCCATGGGATGGAAGGAATTACAAAACCACAAATGCCATATACCTTTCAGAATGTCTTCTTAATCATTTCCTGTGGTTTTCCCTCTCTCCAATTAAATGGAGGAGTTAGAATGGATATTTCTTCACTGTATGTTGCAGTCAAAACAATGAAGTTATATGTTGGCATCTGAAAAAACAAACCCATCAATTATGGATAGAGTGAGCTGTCTGCAGGCTCCCAAATATATTTTATTTTTAAACTAAGCTTAAAGGCCCCTTTGCAGAAAAAAAAAGGCATAAGAATGCTACAAGGAATTTAGGGAGGGATTTTTTCCATACAGGTAGTCCGAGTGGCCATTCAAAGTTAAAAGAGCACTGGAAAAAGTGAGTCGTGGCAGTTTTTCACACTTAGGATCGTTACAGCATCCCCATTGTCACATGATCAAAATTCGGACACATTTATGATGGTTGCATTATCCCAGGGCCATGTGGTCGCCTTTTGCAAAGTCAATGGGAAAGCTAGATTAACCGTGTTATTAACTGAACAACTGCAAGAAAGTTGTAAAACAGGCAAAATTAACTTAACAGCTGTCTTGCCTAAGAAGCAGAAATTTTGGGTTCAATCATGGTCCTACATCAAAGTCTAGCTATACTTGCACATAACCTGGGGACAATCACCCCCGGAAAAATATTTTGTCCTTTTATGGGCCATGATGTTTCGTCTCAACTCATGTTATTGCATTATATTGCATTCCACTTGAGAGAGACAAGATTAAATTGTCCTTAATTATAGTAGCATTAAAGGAATGTTTTTCTTCTTATTCTGGCAACTATGTTGTACACCTCCCCGAGTAACTTTCTTGTGAGAAAGGTGGCTATATGGAGTTTAACCTAGTGGTTAAGGGTCAGAAATCAGGAGATTGTGAGTTCTAGTCCTGCCAAGTGGATGATTTTTGGGTCAGACCAATTGACCTAATGTGGTTGCTGTTGTGGGAATAATAAGAGGAGGAAGGACCTATAGTTGTTAAGTTAATCACTGCAGTTATCTAGTAAATCAGACAGTCATTAAGCAAACCTGGCTTTTCCCCATTGACTTTGCTTGTTAGAAGCTGGCCTGGAAGGTTACAAATGGTAATTACATGACCCTGAGACTTGTGCAACTGTCATAAATATATGCCAGTTGCCAAACACCTGAATCATGTGACCAAGGTGACACTGCAAAGGTTGTATGGCAAATGATCATAAGTCAGTCTTTTCAGTGAAGCTGTATCTTCAGTCTGTAGGAAGAAAAATCCAATCCGATTCCAAGTCAGGAGAAAAAAAAATCAATGGCTACAAGAAAAGAAGGTCTGCATTCATTTTGGTCTCCAGAAACTTCAGTGACAGGAGCATGTTTCTGGGGTGGCTGACAAAATGGCTGAATGAGTGGATGGATCTTTATAGGGTCCTGGGATTTTGTGTTTGAGATGCTCCAGGGGACTGTGCAATGTAGTAAGCCTTATGTCTTTCTATTTCTAATGGTGATGGGCAAATCCTATTATGTCCTGTCCTTAGAATTTGGGTGGGGGAAAGTAGAAATTTAATCCATCAGCTCCAACCTGCTGTTTTGTTTATGAACAGATTGACTCAATCTTTCTGAATGGATACAAAAATCTCCATTCCAAAAGATAAGCCTCTTCTGCTTGAGGCTGTTTCCTATGCAGGAAGACTGAGGTTGCTTTCTGCCTTTAAGAACATGTTTCTCCATTTCTCCTTTGGGAAAATATAATATTCTGCCTCTTTTTTAATGTTGACAATGAAAATATCTTAATCTGGGGACAGGGGCCTTCCTACAAATCACTAAATCTAAGTGATAAGGTAAGTCTAAGACTACCTGTATCCAGAAGACTAGTAAGCCTGCATCCAGAAGGAGCTGCTGAACAGATGTATTTGGTACAATTGCCGAAAAGCCAAAAAGATCCTGACTAACACCAAGACCCAAAAAGATCCTGACTAACACCAAGACCCACTGCGGTTGTCTCTATCACAGTCTGGGGACCAGGTGAAAGTCCCATCAGGCAGCACGGGGGAAAAAAATGATGCAAGGGCATCACTTGTGCCTGGGATAAATGCAAGGGAGGGAAAGCAACAAGTAGACCGAGCCACAATGCGATCCTGTGGATTATGTGCAACGTGGGGTCGCTATTTTCACCGCCAAATTTCAGACAAAAGGAGAGAGAGACAGAGAGAGAGAGGGAGGAAGAAAGAGAGGCTTGTTTTCCAGGCTTCCAGCCTACAGCGGGGCATCGGAGATCTTTTTGTCCGTTGTTCATGTTGGTACATAAGGGTGGCGGGGGAAGGAGAACTTCTTTTTCCAACTCTAATCCGGCTTTTCTGCGCCGGAGATTCCCGATCAGTTTTCTTTTTTTATTAGGGAAAAAAAGTCACGCGAAGTTTATCTACTCTCACCTCACCCACCCCGAGAGAGTCTCTTCCAAACCGCGGCGCATCTTCGGGCATCAAAAGTTTTCTTTGGCATACCGTCCCGATAAGCAGGAGAGGGAGGAGGAGGAGGAAGAAGAAGAAGAAGAGAAGAAGCACCCGATCGCTTCCCTCTTCAAAAAAGAAAACGAAAATTCTTCAGGAAAAAAAAAAGAAGTTAATAAATAAATAAATAAATAAAAAAGAGCCGGGGGTGGGTGGGGCGGTGGAAAGAGCCCAGCTCAGTCACGTGACGAAAGGGGTTGGTGGTACGGAGCTGGTTCCCAGCCAGTGGCAGAAGCTGATGGGGAGGAACATGGGAAAAAAAAAAAGGAAAGAAAAGCCAACATGACTAACGGATCGCGGAACGGTGCGGGTCCTCATGTGCTGGGATCTCCCGGAATGTAAGCGGAGGCAGCCCCGGGGCGGCTCTTTCACAGTCTCCTGCCTCCGAGAGTTGGATCTCTTGACTCCCAAAGCAGATCTCTGCTGCTTTTGGAAGGGGAGGAGGGTTAAGGAAGGATAGAACATGGCCTGCATTTTGAAGGTAAAAAAAATAATAATAAAAAAAATCTCTATCTGTTGCTTGGATTGTTCAAAAAGAAAGGAAGAGGTTGAGAAAAATAATGAGAATGATAATAATAACAACGCAAACGAGTCCCGTTCGCTTCTCCGAGCCATGGAAATCGGGATGACCCACCCACCCCCCACCCCGTCTGCATTTTAATCGGAAAAAATACCTTGAATTTCCCCCCACCCACCCCCGGGTGCCTCTTTCCCCCGATTTAGCAATCCCCGCTGCAAAACATGCCGAGGGGTTCTCAGTCGCGCCGCCGCCGACCCCTCTCCTTTCCCCGCGGCTCTTCTTCGCTTCCTCGTCACCGTTGCTACTGCCATCTCTCAAGCTCAAGCGGGGATGGGAAAGGAAGAAGGGGGGTGGTGGTCGTGGTGGTGGTGGGGAGAAAAGCAGCACGGAATGCGGCAGGCAGAGGAGACGAGGAGGCAAGGGACGGGGAGGGAAAAAACCCGCTGGCCGATTCCTTCCAGGCATAACCTTACTCCGGCCGGGGCGCCTTGAAGGATCCGCGGCGGGGGAGAGGGTCCCGTCCTTTCTCTTCCTTTTGGGGAATCTCTGGCGCGAATCTCGCGCTGCTTTCAGATGGACAAGTTTGCTCCAGAAGCGCGCACACAACGCACGTTTCTCTCTCTGCCTCCCCCCCTCGTCTCGATTTCAGCAGAAACCTATAAACGTATCCCTTACTCGTCGGAGGAGGCTGGCGTCCTCCGCAACCTCTGGTTTCTAAATGTCCTTCTCCCTCCAGAAGGAGAGAAACGAACCATAATCAAATCTTTTCCGCTTCACTATCATCCCTTTGTTTCCGTCGCCTCTCTCTCTCTCTCTCTCTGTGTGTATACACACACACACACACAGACACATACATACATACATACATACATATACATATATACACACACACACACACAATCAATGTATATTTAGGTCAGGAGTAGGTTAGCACCTCAGAAAGAGTTGAATCGGGTAGAAGGAAACTGAGGAGCAAGAGAGGAGGGAAACATTTATTTTTTAAAAAAATTAAGAAATACTTCAAATAAAATCAGCATTAGAAGTGTTCCATCTCTCCTTACAGATCACATGTGGAAAAAAAATCTGTATATTTGAGTCTTGTACTTTGGGGCCTTTTCTTTCCTGCCTTTGTGTTACTCCCAGTAGTTTTCGCCCAGCACACCGAGCTGAGGTGACCCTATAAGTAGATTTCTTGATCCGTCTCTCGAATTTTCTATGCAAACCTTTGGATTCTCCGTTGGGGAGAATTGTTGGTTCAAATAAATTTAGGTTGAATAAATATAGGTTGAAGTTCAAAAAGTCTTCCAGATATGGAAATATTTCAATACCATAAAAGTTTTGTTGGCCACTAGATTCATATGATGAATGCAGTGTCTTATTTTCACAGGCCATCAGGGAAGTTCGGAGAGGCCCACTTTATTGCAGTCCTGCTTAGCAAATGCAAGCTAATCTGCAACAAAACATTATCTGGTGCTTTTAGTGACTCCAGTTCTATTTCTGGTTCCCTGTGTTTGCAAGTTACTTTGGTGGGTTGTGAGAGAGGTTGTATTAGAATAATCGTCAATCCATTTTCTTACAGATTTTTTTGGGGGTTACATTTTTGGATTCGCCTTCAGCCCTCTTTTGGTGGGTGGTAACAAATTGGCTGTAAATGACTGGAGTTGTTGCTTTGTTTATGGGGAGATACACCACTTAGCTACTACAAGATCTGGGTTGCAAAAACTGGGGGACCACTAGATGACAGCAAAGATTTGAGAGTTTTATGTACAGTATTGCTTTGTAGCCCTCTAGTAGGCTTCCTGATTCTGATCGCCCTAGTTTCGCTGGAATTCCTCAGCCCGATTAAATTTAGTGATTAAACTTGGATTTTCCACCTTTAGACATAACCTCTTAATTGAGAGAGCACCAATAATATACTTCAATAGCTTAGAATCCACCGCTTGCACTTCTCTATGTGCTGAGTCTACTTGGGCAAGACACCATTGTAACAAATATTTGGCAAACTGTATTTTTAAGACTCTACTTTAGGAGGGGCATCCAAGGTTCACAAAAAGGTCCCCACCGGAATAGTTCAGCATTCGAAATGATCAGATAAATCAGTACATTTCATTAGAGGCAATAAAATTAACCATACTAATAATATCTACGTAATAATCTACACAATTTCAAATGAAGTAGTCTTAATCTAAGATCAGGCTATTATTTCAGCATTTCCAGACACTTCTGTTTATTAAGCCTATTAAAATTTCAGTGGCACATAAGAAAAGAACGAGGAAGGTATTGTAACAAGGTAGTTCACGTCAATGTTATGGGGTAAAAGAAAAAAAAAAGAAAAGAAAAATGTAACCAATGCTCAATACCTGCTGCAAAATGTATATGTGTGTGTGTGTGTGTGTGTGTGTGTGTGTGTGTATATATTTGTTTATATGTTTATATGTTTGTTTATATGTTTGTTTGTTTCTTTTTAAATGTTTTAAATATATGAAATTTAAATAAACTTTATTTTAAAACTCTAAAAAAACAGAAAAGAAAACCATACACGACAATAAGAAGAATTTTTTGTTTTGTTCTTTTAACCTCCACCTCTCTCTAGGGTAGAGTTCGGATTCCATGCTTAAACCATTTATATTTCGATGTGTTTAATATTGCCTAGAGATGATAGGTATGATGAGTATTTCCAGAGTCAATACTTTGAGAACTTTTAAACATAGTACAAACTAGATACAAGTATTTTTAAAGATAAACAGCATTTCCCTAATTATGTGGTTTTCCTAATCCTTATATATTACATTTGGATTTTAAAATATGAAGCCTGTTCACATATTTAATTAATTATAAATTAGCCTATCTCCCTCCATTGAGATTTGGCCTCTTCCAAATGTTGTGTCCGTTTGTTTTCTATATTATAAAAGAAGAGGGAGACAACAAGTTGGACTTGTTAAGCAAAGATATTAGTTAGCTAATCTTGTTAATGCAGAAAGGTATAGCATTTTTAAAAAGAAGAGATATTGGGGGAGCAGTTTTATTATAAAGCAAGTTCCACAAGTCCAGGAAAACGTCTTACACAGGAATCAAATTATGTAACTAGAGAAGTTTCGTTTGTATCAAGATCTTCAGATAATCTAATCTTTATTTTAAATTTTCTTAAATGGATTTTTTGCAACGGAACCCTTATTATTTCTCTCAACCGAGGAAGAAGGCAAATCATTTCCAAAATTTTCCCACAATAACTGCAGGGATTAGTGCAGGCAATGACCAGGAGTCAACATTAACTCAAAGACACCCAATAAATGTATTAACGTATGTATGTCAGTTTTGACCTAACTTAAATTTTGACCACCAATTTGGGTTCATGGATGAATGTTGAGCATGAATAGAACTAAGCTACGCTTGGTTACTCTTAAGTTTCTTTAAAACTTTCTAATTAGACAAGCCAGTTGAACGAATTAACATTATTAATAAGCAGTGATGAAAGGAAACCAAATGTTTAGCTATAAATATTAAGGTTCTGAAGCGGATCAAAGGAGTGGCCGACTTTGATGATTCTTTGAGTGAGGTTCTCTTAAAGATCAGAGCAAAACTGCCTTAATGTTTCATGCCACTCCAGTTTCCTTCTCCACCAGTAGTCACTGGACATGCTGGTGCAGGCTGCAGATATAGCATAAAACACCTTTTCCAATCAAATTGTGTAATTTCTTTACTTCAGTGAGACAAATAATGCTCCCTTTGGGATAGGAAGTTCTTGTCAGGCCCTCCTCTTATAGGATAGTGATTGTAATTCCCATTAGGCATTGTTATTGGAAGCGGAGGAAGAGAATCCAAATGATCTGTTTAAAAACCTTATAAGAAGTAAAGCCTCTCTTATTTTGAGCTTGACTCCTTGTTAACCCTGTGAAATTTTCTTGGTAACAGTTATATCATACTTTTGCTTCTACCCCTGCATGACAAATCTGAGAAATAACTAGCTGTATGTAGTCCTTGACTTACAACCATTGAGGAAAGCCAGATTCGCTTAATTACCCTGTGATTTTCTTAACAACTGCAGCAAAAAAGTCATAAGATTGGCAATCATCTGATGACTCAATGAATGCTTAGCAATGAAAATTCAGGTCCCATTTGTTGTTATAAGTTGAGGCCTACGTATACTTTGCAGACACTGTATTCAATCTCTATGAATTGGGTTAATGATTGGCTTATTTTTAATTTCTGTCCCACTTTTCTACTCAATTTAAGTATTCAAGGCAACTAAAAATTAATACAGAAGACAACAGTTTCAGAACATAAAACAAAGCCAAGACAAACATCAATGACAATTTTCTGCAAAATAAATTAAACACCACTTGCCATTTAATTAAACAGTACTGACACATGCTGTTGTGGTGTTTTTTTCGTGATTTTTTTTAATGTCTGCCTCCAGATCTCTGAATTGTGTCCAGTGAGTTGACAAGTGTGGAAGGAGTAATTTTCGGCAACTTTCATCACTGCACACAATTCTTCTTTAAACTATGATCACAATAAAATATTTGGCACAATCCTTGATCTTTATAATTTCATGTGAATGCTGGTTGTTAATATGTACATAATTCAGGATGATGATAGCGTGTATATTGTTTACAGAACTTCGTTCCTGTAAATTCAGAAGCAAAATCCCTCTGATGGCCAATTCCAGTACTATGTTTCTTAACTTGCATTTTATAAATATTTATTGGGAAATGTTTGTAAAGGTCACTGTATAACAGCATTTGCTTGTTCACTGTCATTGGTGCTGGAGTTGCTTGCAACTAAGCCTTGCTAAATCAGTTTACACTCCTTTAATCGAAGGCACACACTACAAATATTGGTGCCTGATTTGAATTATTTCTTAGACAATAGTTATATGCCTCCCTCTCATTTGACCTCATTGTAAATGTATACATACAGATATACAATATATCACCAGTATGTTAACTTCATTGTTTTAAATGCAAGAAAAGAATGTAATGGCAAAATTGACCCTTTGCATGATGACAGACTGCATAAGGTACAAAGAGGTTAGACAAAATCTTGACTCTCCCTTTTGTACGGTATTATTTTCCCCATGGTTAATGTGAAGATGGTATAAATAGAAATAAATGAATATAGATTTTTCGTGTGGCATCCAGTTTGGGGAACTAGTTCTTATGGCTCTTGAAAATAGAGAAAAAAAACTGTATCACCCTCTAAATCTTCTTGTATGAATACTTATCTGTAACTATTGTTTTAGTATTTAGGGAAATGAAAAGACAGTAATGATTCAAACAGTGATCTTTCTCATTATCAATCAAAACACCCTTGGAAAATAGATAGTCCTTCATTCTCAGATGGACTCATCATCACTTGGCATAAACAAATACTTCTTAACCACAGATGGTCTCATTCTTGGCATGACCAAATAAAGCATTCCAAATGCAAGATAAGATAGACTTATCCTGACCAATCTCCAGTGAGATAAGCCTGCATAAAGTAACTCACTCCATGGAATGGAACATCTATCCAGACCTAACTGGTAGGGTGCGTCATCTTTCTGGAGTTCTCTGACTGGCAGAAGAATTAGAATTAGAAGAACTTTATTGTCATTGTTACAAGTACAACGAAACTGTGGAAGAAGAGGAATGTAAAGTCTGTCTTTCCCTATTTTCTTTGACTGCTGTCTCATGTTGTTATTGTGTCATTTTTTCATACTGAAAAATAAAGCCATCTCAAATCAAAAAGAACCTTTGACCCAACTCTGCTAAGATGAGGACATAGTAATACACTCACATTCTGGCTCATTAAATGAGAGACGTACTCCAGATTTCAAATGTGGGGACTGTGTGCCTGAAAAGATATTGCAAAATAAGGATAGGAAAGTGTGATGGGATTTCAGAATTCAAACTGATTACATGGTTGGAAATTCAAACTGATAAGAACTTAGAACAGAATGCAGCATTAACTATGGTAGAAAGTAAGAGTCAGCAAGCTAGAAAATTCCCAGTTTGGTTATGCCGATTGAACACAAAATAAGTTACTTGCAGAAATGTCCACAGGCGATGCCTTCATCAAAAGGATGAAAACTGTGTTGTATTTTGAACTTTGTCCATTTTCAATGTATGTACATCATCATAATATACAGATGCAAAATGGGGGATGGGTTGTATGGTAATAAAGTGGTGGTGGTTGTTTTTTTTATGTGTCCCATTAGCCATTCCGTTGTCAAATCTGAAACTGGCATGTGATGAAAGAGGAGGAAATGATGGTCGACTATTTTGCATACCATAGTTTATTCTGGTGATTTCCCAACTATAGATCTTTTTAAAGGAAGTTGAATGTATTTCTGCATGTTCAGTTTATAAAGTACGGTGCAAGTTCATGTTAACTTCTCAAGGGCCATGTGTTTGTTTCCATTAAGTATTCTATTGGTGGAAAGTTTTGCTGTGTATTCTGCTGCCTCTTCAGAATCATCAGGCTAACAATCAGTGTCTGCCTAGGACACAAATACTTGTGGCAATTTGGGTTAAGCATGCCTTCCAAGTGCTTACAAATCCCTAGGAAATATAAAGGCAGATACCTTGCCACAGCTTTGGAGAGGTATTGTACATGGATGATAAATGAGATTCTGCTTGATAAGGGATAAGTAACCTAGTACACGTAGTCCTTAACTTACGATCACAATTGAGCCCAACATTTGTTAAGTGAGAAATTTGTTAAGTGAATTTGCTCCATTTTATGACTTTTCTCACATTTGTTAAGCAAATCACTGCAGTTCTTAAATGAGTAACATGGTTGTTAAGTGACTCTGGTTTTTCCATTGACTTTTGCTTGTCAGAAGGTCACAAAAAGGGACACTGCAACCGTCATAAATGTAAATCAGTTGTTACGCATCTGAATGTAAATCATCTGGCCATGGGGATGTTGCAGTGGTCATTAGTGTGAAAAAGGGTCATAAATCACTTTTTTCAGTGCCGTTGTAACTTTTGAACTGTCACTAAATGAACTGTTGTAAGTTGAGGATTATCTGTACTCTCCAGGTACAGGGACTCTTCCTTAATAAGGATTCTTCCGTAGTCCTTTGCCAGTGGTAATTCTGTCCAGAGATGATGTTAGGTGGTGGATATGAAGGTATAGTATCGCTTCTTGAATTGATCATGTACAATTTGTGCAGCCTATTCAACTTATAGCAGAGTGTATGAAGTTGCCTTTTACAATCAAGTAATGCTACAGTTGTGGCACTTAATATTCCTTGCTACTTTTTAAACATAAATTATCTTGATCTGATTGTATATATTTTGCTTTCGCAAAGAATACATCTAAAGAGAATAATAGCCTTTTTAGTGGAATATGATTCAGCTTATCATTTTGTTTTTAAATAAGCCCAGGTGCTTTCCAGTCCGAATAAGGAAAGAAAGAAATGTTGATTAAACCCTTGTATGGTGTGAATTGTTCTAAAAATGAATAAGTCAAAACAAAATTAATCCATCCATGATACTATCATAAAGAAACCCAGCTGGCATGGTATCATCTAAATACGAGGGCACTTTTCATAGACTGTGGCCTTTCTTTTCTAAGATTATCATTGCCTGCTTTCTTCCTGAGATATCAGCCCTTCATAACTACAACATGCAAGCTATTATGTGAAATTAGATTTTGGATTTTAAATTTCTATGCATGCATGAACTTAAATTAAGAATCCAGATTAGACCTCCCAGATGTGTGTTGCAAAATTTGGACAACTGAGATGGCAGCAGAAAGTGAAAGACCATGAATCTCTCTGCATCATTTTCTGGTCCATTTGTAGTCTATATCTGGCAACTGTAATCTAGAAATATATTTCTATTATGTGCTCCCTAGTATTTCTTTTTAATGAGTTGATTAAAACAAGTAATTTCTAATTAATTAATACTTTTAATTAATTAATTCTTTGCATTTGAACGTTGACGCTTATGGATTTAATCTAAATAAAGAATAATTGTTTTATAACAAGATAGCTGTTTTATTTGCAACTGTTGTAAGAATGGTGTAGTATCTTGCGGTTCCTAAAAACTAGAGCATAACTTTTCAAGGCTGCATCTGATTGCTACACATACTATATCCGAGTATAATTTATAAAGTAAGCTTTGTTCAGCTAGAGCAGTGCAGAGGATCTATATGTAGCCAGAGCAAGGAATTCATTGGTGGGTTGAAGTAGGACTGGATAGACCTACCCAGGTCCAGCTTCAACCCATGGAAGTTCACACTGGGTGACTGAGTCATTCTCTCTCTCAGGTCCAGGGTTATTATTACAAGCAGTTCTCTACTTACAATACTTAATTTAGTGACCGTTCAAAGTTATAACAGCATTGAAAAAAATCTGACTTATGACCATTTTTCACACTTATGACTGTTGGTCACGTGATCAAAATTCAGACTCTTGGCTCATATTTATGATGGCTGCAGTATCCTGGGGTCACGTGACCTCTTTTTGTGTCCTTCTGATGAACAAAGTCAACGGGGGAGCCAGATTCCCTTAACCAACAGTGTCACTAACTTAGCAACTGCAGTGATTTACTTAGCGACTGGAGCAAGAAAGATCATAAAAATTTCACTTAAGAAATGCCTCACTTAACAACAGAAATTTTGAGCTCAATTAGGGCTATAAGTTGAGCACTACCGGTGTAGGAGAAAATATTCTGTAACTATCTGGGATAGATAGCTTGAGCTATCTACAAGAAAGGTTACTTAATTGTTCTCTTTTCCGTCTACTACTTCCTTTGTAATTCTGTTGATTACAAAGATTTTTAAAATGCATTTTTGAGTAAAGGCTGATTTTATATTTTTGGACTTTTTCCTAAATCTTGGAGAATCTTATACAACCTAATAACTCTAATTGCATACTAGTTCTCTGAAGGATAATTTTAAGATAGGAACCTATTATGGGTTGAATATTAGCCACATTTCCCCTCTCCTGCTCTCATTTCTTTTTCTCTAGATTTTAACTTTTTTTTTTTTTGCCTACCGAAGAGTTTTGGACTCTTGAAAGCTTGCGAATGTAAAAAGTGTAGACCTTCAGCTGACCTAATAAAACTATTATCTTAATATGAATTCTGGAGCATAAAATTGAATGTCAAAGAATTTAGCAGCAGCAGCAGAATTTGCACAACTCCATTCTTAAAAAGCAGAGAGAACAAAATGTTTTTATGAGGCAGGTACATACTGAGGATATTTTCCAGATTCATGCAGGAAACCAAACAGCTTGCAATGAAAATTACTTGGTTTTTACATGATAAATCAGCAGTGACATTAATTGTCACTAAGGGTTCTACTTTAAGAGGCGCATATAAAACAAATAATGTACCACTGCCAACCATATCACTCAATTAAATCTGGCTGCAAGGACTATGTTTTTCAAGCTGATCCATCTGGATTGTTCTCAGTTCTGATGGAGGTTGAGTGATCAAAGCTGAAATGGATTATAGTCAACTTCATCAGTTGCCTTAACATAGTTTTGAGAAAGAAATAGTAATGCCTGCATACATACAAACATACATAGTTAGATGCATGCATATGCACATATACAAAAAGCAATAAAGTGTGATACAATTTATTGGATACAATATTATATTTTATAGCTTCTTAAGAGCTTCTCTCTTTCACTCACAGAGAGAGAGAGAGAGAGAGAGAGAGAGAGAGAGAGAGAGAGAGAGAGATCAACATCCCATATCAACATCCGGAGTAATAGATTTTTTTCTTGTTCTGTAATAATGAAAGGAGGTGGCAAAACTGTTAAAAGTCAAAGAATAATTTTGAGATCTTTTTCCTATTATATTTTTTTTCTTTAAAAATATTTTTAATATAAACGTTTCCAATTGTGATAGCTTTTGTAGCAATCCTCCCAACAAAAGAAAACAAAATCTAGAAGAAAACAAAACACAAAACAAAACTTTATCATACAGTTTTATGGATTATAGTCAACTTCATCAGTTGCCTTAACATAGTTTTGAGAGAGAAATAGTAATGCCTGCATACATACAAACATACATAGTTAGATGCATGCATATGCACATATACAAAAAACAATAAAGTGTGATACAATTTATTGGATACAATATTATATTTTATAGCTTCTTAAGAGATAGAGGGAGATAATAACTCTTAAACAGTTTTCATTCCGAGAAATACTTTTGAATCAATGCAAATAATTTTTGCAACTTCTTTAAGAATAACTGTCTTGAATTCAACCACAGAACACTCTGGAAGGTTTAAAAAAATAGCAACAGGAAAGGGAAATGTTTCAGAATTTTGTCATTTCTGATATTTACAAAAATAACATCATTGAAAACATCTCTTTATTGGCTTAATCATTTGTATAGCAAATGGACATTGTCAAATATAAAAGATAACAGAACATTGCTGACAGATTATGACATAATTATATGGAATATACTTGTCTCCTGATGTTGTGGATATATATCACTGGATTGTAAGAGTATTGCTAGAAAAGATAAGGTACTGAAGTTGGCATCTTGCATGTGCCTAGTTTAAAAGTGAGTATTTTTTTTTCGGTTTGGGAACTGTGAATAAATCAAGATTTACCACACCTGTGAGAGGGAAGTTTTATAATCCAAGATCAACTACTGAGTATAACTTGGAATTCTTGTATTAACAAGTTAACTACTATCTACTATAATAGTAATCTATTGTTACTTCTTTTACTTTTTCCTATAATACTTTTGTCCTGGAAACCTTAGTGGTTCTGTTGATTTGTTTTTAAAGTTCATTGGGTGGTGATTGCAGTGTGAGAAATACCTGATTTAAATACCTTAAGCGTATATGTCTGTATTGAAGGACTTTAAATGTTTCTTGTTTCATAATTGTATCCAGAAAATTAGTCAACTTTTGGAGTGTTCTAGAGTCAGGTGATGAGAAAGGCTATTGTATAGTCCATTTGGCAATGTATATGCCCAAGTAGCACTTGGGTTGAACACACCCATGTCTTCATCTTCATCCAGTTTTCTTGATAAAACTGCAGCAAGTGTCACCATTTCATTTCTTTCTCCTTCACCAAATCTCCCAGCCAACTAGTTCGTTATTGCAAACTGGCTTGATACCTGTGCTTCGCTATGAAACTATGTGGTTGGGCTTAGTTTTGGGGAGTAAAATAATGGGGGGGAAATTCTGCCTCTGCCTACCAGCATCCATCAGTATTCATCTGGCTAGCATCCTGTCAGTGTGTGAGAGAGTTGAGGGCTGTTTGGAAAGTAAAACAGTATTTGCTGTGTGAGCACAAAGGAGACAGCAAGGAGCCTGGGCGTGCCTTAGCTCAACTGTTCTGTGTTCTCCCCGGCTTGTGTTTTGCATTTGGAACAGATTTCTTTTCAGGTGGGGAGAGGGAGTAAAACTCCTTAGCATCAGAGAGTGTTAATAATAATATATGAAATACTAATGTTCTGATGGTCATTTCGAAAAATCCTTTTGTAGTGAGCACCTAGAATCCAAGAGGAACATACGTGCCAGATTTCAAGTTTGTAGGCTTTACGGTTCTGAAGATTTTGTGATGATGCGTGGGTGGTATTTCACTTTTATATACAGTATATAGATTTTAATGTTAAAATCTCCCTATATTTCTTACAGACATTTATGGTAGCATTTCTAGATTGTCAGCATAAAAGTATTCTATGATAGAACACTTAGGCTTAATATTCGTAGGGTTGATTGGAAAATATTGGAATTTTGTGTTAATAACGTAAGCCTTTCAATAATTCTGCAGGATGATATCCAAAATTCCTTTAGTGTCAGAAAGATTCACTGGTTTGAAATTTGCTTACCTTTGCCTTGTTGTTATTTCAGCTCAGACAGTTTTGAGGCTAGTAGCAAATTGGGTGGAGTGGTTTTGCAGGTTGGCAACTCAGAATATCAATGTCCAGAAGGAATGACAAACCCTAGGTGATGACAGTTTTCCTGCCTAACATTTTCTCCTTAACATATTTTTTTGACTGTTTTGCAAGCTGTAGTTTATAACCACTGAGAGGGGAAAGTTTGTACTTTCAAACTTGCAAGAGTGATGTCAACCCTTCTGAGTAAATCAAACAAGGAACATGTCTAGATAAACTAATTCTATTTCATTGTAAGGTTACATTAACAGAATCTTGCAAGTCTATAAGTACAAACATCTACAATCCCTTTTAACCATTTGGATCAATTTACATTTGGAAAAAAAATTTGAACAAGCAAATAGAAAAAAAAACCCGCTGATGTCTTTGAATAGCCAAAAAAAAAAAAAAAACCACTAGAAGATTTAGGCTGTATCAGGACAGAAATATTACTGGAAGCTAAGATTACCATGCTAAAGCTATCTTATTTTGATCGTATCGTGTATTCAGATTCCTTAGAAAAATCAATTATGCCAGCAGTGGTTGGAGGTGCTAGAAAACGAAGAAATATCAAACACAGTGATAAAACACTGGAACGAAGGGAAGGAACCTGATCTATAAGATCTGAAATGCAGATGCAACTAAGCAGATGTAGAGATATATATTTTGTATATTTCATTGCCCATGAAAACTAAGCCATGGGATTGAGGAAAAACTTAGAAGATGCTTCACAACAGGGAGAAGGATAGACAAACATATATAAAGTAACCGCCTCTGCCTTTAGAGTTGCACAGCTGCTTTCTGACCTGCTTCTGGCAGTTTACCATACACTGATGCATATAGAGTTGCACCTGATTTGACAAACTTTTCCTTATCTTGTGTAATAGAAATACCAAATAAAATAAAAGAAACAATATAATTCTGCATTAGGCTTTCTCTTTTTATGCCTTCTTTCCCTAATCTGGTACCTGGTGGATGTGTCTGAATTGCAGGATCTAGAAATCCCAGCCAGTTTGGTGAATGACTCACACCATTTTTTGAATGTATCATCTGAGCCATTTGGGGAAGTTCCTCTACGAATTTCTTTGGAAGTGTTTATATGTGATTACATAAAAAGTAATGTAGTGGCTAGGAGCTCAATTTATAAATTCCAGGTCTTGTCAGCTTTATCTGTGCAATAAAATACCTCCTATATCCAGGTGAGACTCAAGCTCTTACTTTACAAGATTTTCTTCAGTTTATAACTCTGCCAGTTATATTGAGTGACTTAATTATTAGTTGTGCACTATTCCTATCTAAAACCTGAAAATCTCTCTCTCAATCTCTCTCTGTAAGTGTCTGTGTCTCTTTCTGACTCTGTCTCTCTCTCTCTCTCTAACACACACACACACACTACATAAAAATTTATTTTGGAACTTCTCTATCTGGGACACATATTTTGCAACTTCTCTATCTGGGACACATAACTTCTCTATCTGGGACACACATATATATAGGATTATGCTTTAAGTTTGCCTTGCAGAAGTTAACAGATATCAAGTGCTTGTGTCTTTGTTGCATTTGTTCTGTACATCATCATTCTGAGTATGATTTTAAAAAAACGATAAAATGTTGATAATGCAGAGCTAATTTGGGCACTACTGTAGTCTGGGTTACAGTTAACCACTGACAAGTTAGTTTGTTTTAATCTCTGTGAAATCATGATATTTTATGCCTGGCTTTCTAACATGAAACTTCTATGATTGGGCTAGAAAACATAATGAACTATAAAAAGGAAATGAAACATTGTTTGGAAAACGGATGCTAAATGTTCATTTGATGGAGTGTGTTATTTCTTGTGCTATTGCCAGGCCAGATTAACATATGAGATGCAGTGTTGGCTAGCTGTTTTTAATCAGTTTTGCGTCCTTGGGAAAGAATGTAGAAGCTTTCAAGTTCCATTATTATGGTCCCTTTTCATGTTTATAACTTTTTATCTTTCATCTCATTAAAAATTAAATGTGGGATTTGCATATGCTGAGATTCATATTTATAGACGTGGACTACATTAATGTTTAAACTGTTACATATGGTGCAAATGGACAGAAATGGCTTAAATATAATTTAACATAAATTCAAGGGTTTTGTCTAGACTAACTGTGATGCAAACAATTTGTTTTTTCAGGAAATGAAAATGTTGTTGGTTGTATTCGAACTCCACAAAACAGGGATTTTAAAAAATGAAGGTGTACTGTACTGCTAGCAGTTTTGGAGTATTTGGATCTCTAGGCAATATATGATAATTAATTTAGAAAATCAGGAATTGGTTTTCTACAGTACAATAGGCAGTAAAGCTGGTATATCACAATATTATATTACATTACTTTTTGTTGCAAACTTTGCTATCTTAATTGTTACATGTTATTTGTGCTGATCACCTTGGTAATAATGTCAAAAGTGTGTTATTTTTCTTTGTGTGAAAAGTGTATTTGTTTATTTCCCCCAAACCTCTATCTCTTCTACACAGAGGACATGCACACAAGTTACATTTTGTTCATAGAGCTTCAGCAGGTCCATTCAGCACTGATAGCAGGAGCTGTCAACCAATCTTGTATTCCTTTCCTCTTTAGTTATTGCACTTTCCAAAACCTTACAATAAAACTATAAAACACTTCCTACAGTTAATGAGAAATTTCCTTTCCTTATCACCTGGTGTACCCAGCTGGTTGTGTCCATTAGGAAGAAGATAGTAAGTAGATTCTTTTCAGAACAGAAATTGATGAGAAAATGGAAACAGAAATAAATTGTTGCTGTTGCTTCATTTTTTTCTGATTCCAAAACCCTCAGAATCTTCTTTATTTTCTGCCGTTGTTGTCTGTATAGAATAGGGTAGGCCACCGAGAAAGGAAACTTATCTGCCTGTATGGCGATATAGGAAGGCCTTGACTGATGGCAGCGTTTGGCACTGGAATTTCTGTAGCTAAGCGATGTGGTTGTAAGGCATCACTTAGCAATGACAACCCCAGAAGTCCTGGTTGCCATCCATCATTAACTGAATCCCACAGTTGTTAAGTAAGGCAGCCTCGTGCTGGTTTTTCACAACCAAGTCAAAGGCGAAGCCAGCAAGAAATTGCAAGTGCCAATTGGCTTACAAGCAAGCTGGCAAACAGGTAAGTGGCTGCTGACAGGTGGGAAAGTGCACAAGGGGGTTTGCAAAGGTGTAACGTGTGAGTTAAATGATAGCAAGTTTGTGGTCAAACAGACTTCAGGGGAATGTGATTTCAAAACTTAATGAACCACTAGGAGAATTAGTAAAATGCAAGCAGCAAAAAGCAAGTTCACACTCCATGTGTTGTGCCTCTGATATCAGTTAAAGAAAAGCCTGTATGTCTTTGTCATAGGTGTGCATATTATATCTTTGTCATACGTGTGTAGACCTCCACACATACAGTTGACCGCAGAGAATCTGGTGACATAGGGAAGCCAAGGAATACAGATGCATGTGTGAAGACTTCTGGAGTGTGGCCTTCCACATTATACTCACAGAGGGAACTTTTTAATTGACATTAGCGCACCACCTCAAAAAAAAAGCATCAGGCCTCTTCCCGTGTAACGTCTGTATGCCCCTCTTCTCTGGCTGCACACAATGAAGTGGATTTGGAGGAACCTGGACCTTCTTCCAGACCTGATTTCCAAACTTGGTCCCCTAATGTATCCAGGAGAGGCGCATCTCCAATTCCTTCTGAAGGCGACAATCATGCTGAGGATCTTCAGGGAGATGAGGCACTTTGGCAGGAGCATGGGTGCAGTAGACAGGGGGTGGAACCCTCCTTCCCTTCTACTGCATCGGCAGCCCGCCATACTGACTCTTCTGATCCGGATGTCCCAATGAATCTACAACTCCTGATAGACAAGGCAATCAGGAAGGGCATCTCAGAAGGTTTACAGAGAGTGACTGTCATTCTTCAGCTGCTTCTGATTTGTCAGAGAGAAGATCCCGGGTTCGTGAAACTCTTTTGCCAGAACGAGGCTCCTTCATCCAGGGACCAGTTTCTGAGTTGGTGGAAGACTTCGTTCCTGCTGCCTTAGTGGCTCCATCGTTGCTGCGGGAACCTGATTGGCCAGAATCCAATATGTCAGCGGATGAAGGCCCTTCACAGGAAATTCTGGTGTTTACTGGTTGTTTTAAACACACCCTGTTTAGTCCCTTGTTGTTCAAGGCTAGAAACACCACCAATTTGAAAAATGCAGATGATGAGGCCCCAACCACTCTTCCCCCTGAGGAGTCAGATGTGCTGTTCGATGAGCCTGAAGTCAGGAAGGAAGTGGTTCCTTCGCCTAAGCTGTTCCTAAAGGTAATCAAGAAGCAGTTTGAAGCTCCTGCCACGGGGCCTAATACTCTGATTGCAGGTTCTTCAATGTGGGGCCTGAATTTACCAAGACCCTTCAGGTCCCCATGGTTGATGGTCCGGTCACAGCTTTGACCTCCTCCTCGTCTGCCCCTTTGGACCTGGAGGAAGTCCTTAAGGCAAAAGAAAAGCGAGTGGAACAGTTGCTGCAGCGATCCCATTTGGGTGCTGCCTGGACTGTCAAGGTTTCTACAGTGGCTTCGTTCTTTACGAGAAGCTCGCTCAAATGACTGAAGCAGCTGCGGGAGAGGATTCCCCCATCGGATGTCCAGGCCCACCAGGACATCAACAAGATCATGGTGGCCAGAGAATTTATGGCAGATGCCACCCTGCACAGCGCCAGATTTGCCACGAAGGCCATTGCTTCCTCGGTGGCAGCCAGGCTCATGTGCTGGCTTTGCAACTGGCAAGCTGATGGCAGACGTAAATGGAAGCTAGCGTCTGCTCCAGTCCAAGGGGAGGAACTCTTTGGTGAGGTCCTTGAGCCCCCATTGATTGAGACCTAGGACAAAAGAAAGATCCTTCCTTCGCTCCTAAAGAGGGTGGAACATCGGGCCGCTCCTTATTTCAAGCACCCTCAGTCCAGAGGAGAGTCATCTTCCAGTTTCCAATGGCCTTCAAAAACTGCTTATCAACGTCAAGAACCTCCTCCTGATCGCTCAGGCAAGGGCAGACAGCAGTTCTCTTCTAAATGGCCCTTTTGAGGAGGAGGAAGTCGCCCATACCATCACCAGCACTAGTGCTCTCTCTGTTCCCATTGGTGGTCGTTTAGCATGATTTGCTGACCAATGGGAGGGTATTACTTCAGACGCCTGGGTTCTGTCAACCGTTAGATCGGGTCTTTCACTGGAATTCTACTCCACTCCTCTGAGGTTCTTTATCTCCTGCCCAGTATCAAGAGATGCTGGGAGGCGGAGTCTGATGGAGTCGGCCATCCAGCACTTGCTGGACCTAGAGGCCATTCAGGAGGTTCCCCTCGACCAACAGGGGATGGGATTCTACTCCAGAATTTTTGTTATTCCTAAGGCCTCGGGGTGGTGGTGGAGGACAATTCTCGATCTGAAATGACTCAATAAATATGTTGTTTGCAGGCGTTTCAAAATGCACACTCTTTCTTCCATCCTGAAAAGCATTCAGCAGGGGGACTTGCTCACATCAATAGACTTGACGGAAGCTTATTTACATGTTCCTATTTGTTCCTCCCACAGGAGGTTTCTTAGGTTTTATTATCAGGGTCGACATTTCCAATACACGGCCCTTCCCTTTGGGTTGTCTTCCACCCCCAGGGTCTTTACCAAAAGCTCTTGCTCCCTTGGCATCGCATCTCCGCACCCTTCCGGTACATTTACAATGTTATCTAGATGACATATTAATAATGTCTTCTTCTTTTCAGAGCGCTCAGCAGGATCTGCAGGTTACTATTTCGATGCTGCAGAACCTGGGATTTTCCATTAATCAAAAAAAGAGTCATTTCTCTCCTACTAAGCGTCTCCTTCATTTGGGGGCCATAATTGACACGGGAGGGTGTCAAATGTTTCTCTCTCATGAGCGTCTGATTGGCCTTTAAGGGATGATGAGGAGCATTCAGGCCAAGAGTTCGGTCCCGTTAGACCTTCTTTCTCAGCTTTTGGGCAAAATGTTTTCCTGTATTGGAATTGTCCCCTGGGCCAGGCTTCACGCCAGACCCCTCCAGTGGTTTTTGCTTCCCTTCCAGAAAGCGGGGTCCAGTCATACCCCCAAGGAAAGTTAAGTTGTCTAAACAAGTGTTACTTTCCTTCCACTGGTGGCTGTCCAGGGCCATGTCCAAGGGTCAGTCTTTCAAGCTGGAATCCTGTCTGGTCCTTACTACAGATGCTTCCCTATCTGGTTGGGATGCCCATCTAGGTTCCCTCTGGGCCCAGGGGTTATGGTCTCCACAGGAAGAAGGCTCACTGTTAATTTCTTGTTTTCTTTTTCCTTCATTAGAGGCAACCCGGTCTGTCGCACTGACTTCGCAGAAACTGGGGGGGAGTCACTCAGAGTGGGCGGAGCTAGGCTGATAAGCCTTTTGCACAGACTCAGTCCTAAGCAGATAAGGAAGAGTACTACCCATCCTGACCTGTGTCGCCTACAAGGAAAAGTGGCGTTCAGGTAAACAACGCCCAATTGGTTAGAACCTAAGCTACTCTGGCTAGTTTTGAAAGCCATGTTCATGTTTCTTCATGGATTACCATACTCTAGACATGGCATGATGTTCATGTTTTCAGTTTTTATCAATGCAGTTCGGCTGTTCAGTTATTTCAGTCCACAGTTTTGCAAGGATTGGTGCATGCTGCAGAGTTCAAATGGCTGACTCCATTCCTATGGTAAGTCCAGGAAGAAAAGTAATTGCTTTGATCCCGAATACGCCTGCGTTCCTTCTTAGCAGAAGTAAATATTTTGCTGAATAGAAGGAGGAAGAAGAGGAAGGAGAGAAGACTCCTTTTAAATGATTGAAAGTGTGGTTGCTTTCCCCCCCTATTGTTTTCATATCCCCCCTCCTGTCATCTTTGAACTGTATATTTGTGGGATCCATAATTGTTGGTTTTGTTATAATTGCAACAGGTGTGTTACCCAGAGCCGGCAATTCATTGTGGTGGTCTTGAATGTAGAAGGGAAACAATACAAGTGTACAGTTGTTAATTCACCATTAGGAAGTAAGATACTGACCTCCTTTCCCTTCTTCCCTTTTTTTCTAAGAATCTACTGTTTAGATAGGCGAAAGAGAGCTTTTTATTTAATCCTGAAAGTAATCTGTGGCGGCATGTGCTATTTCTCTTTCTAACTGGACTTCTTATAAGCTCAATTTTCCATGTCAGTCACAAAAGAAAGCAAAGAAATATAATAGATGTCAGTCTCTGTTGGAAAATCCAAGAAAATTAATTTAATTCAGCTGATGTTCTTTCTTTGATGCATGATGACAGGTTCAAAGCACTGTCGCAAAGCAAGTTTTAAAGCAACATATGTTTTGAAGCTCTGGCTTCAGAAATCCATAATTAATAACATTTTTTTTTTAAAGTAGCTTGTGGCTAAAACATTCTCTGAAGTTCAAAGCTTGGGTTTAATTTATATTTTTAACTACTAGAATTCTTTAACTAGTTCCCATGAAATCTCTAGTCTTATAATTGGCTTCATCCAACTACTTCAATTTTATGACTTATTGCATATTTTTTTATGTCTGGATGGCAACACATATAAATAATCATTGTGACAATTTTGTTCCCAGTCATCTATTTCAGAATTAGGAAGCCTGGAGATGGTCTCCCATAAAGAATCTTAATATATGGAACATCTTTAGCATCTGGAGTCAGTCAGTTTTTTTCCATTTAGAAAGCTGAAGAAACTACACTAATTAGGAAGAAATTAAATCACAGTTACTCACAAACTGCTGCTTGACAGGTGTAGAGACTTTGTGCTTATCAAAATGCTAAGAGATTTCAGAACTTGTATGAAGAGCCTAAACTAAGTCCGCAGCACAGAAAAATGTACTGATTTTCTTTTGTTTATTTAATGAGTGAGAATGAAGCCATCCTTAATATTTGCATCAATTTTCTGCTGGACCTCAGAACTTAATTTTTGCTTGATGTTGTTTTATGTTAATGTTGGGAAGCTGTCCAGAATTTGAGTTTAAGATGGGCAGCCGTACAAGTATTTTAAATTAATAAATTAAATAAAATCTGCTCACTACAGGTAGTTCTTGACTTGCAACAGGTCATTTAGTCATTTAGTGACTGTTCAAAGGTGCAATGGCCCTGAAAAAAGTAACTTATGGCAGTTTTTCAAAGTTATGACCTTTGCAGCATCCTCATGTGATAAAAATTCAGATGCTTGGCAAGCGGTTCATATTTATGAACGTTGCTATGTCCCAAGATCACGTGATCACCTTTTGCGACCTTCTGACAAACGAAGTCAGTGGGCATCCAGATTCACTTAACAACTGAGTTAGTAACTTATCAACTGGAGTGTTTCACTTAACTATGGCAAGAAAGGTCGTAAAATGGGGCAAAACTCACTTAACAAATGTTTCACTTAATAACATACATTTTGGGTTCAATTGTGGTCATAAGCCGAGGACTACCTATACAGTATTTATGTGATGATTCAGTAGCCTCTGCTGAAAGGCTACAGCTATTTTCTCCTGAGGCTGTGTGTGCCATTGTTAGATATTTCTTCAAACATTTATCTGAGCTTTGCTTTCCTGTAGTTTCTATCTATTTGTTATTATTCGGCCTTCTGGACCAAGAAAGCACAGCTCTTCTCCAACTTCTTTGTGATAGCCCTTCAGATGTTTGAAGAGAGCTATCATGTCATGTTTTAATCTTCTCTTCTCCAAGCTAATCACCCCTAGTATTTTCTCCACAGGTCTTTGTTTTCTTTCACCATCTTGTCACTCACCTGACTAAAAATACTCAGGGCTCTATTGCAAGAAAAGGTATCTTCTGAAAATACGCAAATTATTGTTTTGAATAGACTGAGGTTAATCTTTAATATTGTGCAAGATACATTGGTTCTGAAGGATCAGACGACGGAATGTATGTACAGAGGAGGCCTTGGGGATCAGAGGAAGGGTCATATGTGGAGATAGGATCCAGGAATGGATGGAATGGGCATGAGGGTGAGGAATATGAATTCTGATAAAACATTTTCTATTGTCTTCATTTCTGTGCCTTAAGCAGCCTTGCTCCTTCCTGTCCCTCTCTACAGAAGGGGGGGGGGTCACAGGGGAGTGGGGGTGCTGTCTCAGACAAAGATTTAAAACTGCTTTTACTTTTCTCTGTGGAAAGGGCGGTCACGGGGGGGGGAGCTACCTTGAGCTGCTCTGCAATAGGAAAGGGGTTGGAACTGCACATTCTTAGCGAGGCAGAAGTTAGTACCTTAAACCACTAGCCAGGATATAAGGAACAAGAATAGCTTGCTTATAAGAAAACCCCCAAAAACCACATAGCTGGCACATGAAACTAGGACACTGCAAGATACCCATGACCTGAGGTGAAACACAGGTGACGCGACATTTAGCTATGTAGGGGGCTGAGAGCCAAATAACCAATCAGTATTATCTGTTACGCATGCATTATTAGGGGAAGGGCAAAGGGCTGAATGCGACACCTCTTAACTATAAAAATTGCTGTAAGATTGTAATCGGGGCCTTTGGTTATCTTTTGAACCAGGGTCCTTATATCTTGGTACCAAAATACCGTGTTTCTCATATAATAAGTCCGGGTCTTATTTTTTTTTTGAGCTCCGAAAAAATGGCTAGGCCATCTTTTCGGGGGTGACTTAATTTCCCCCCCCTTGCATCTTCGGGCGGGCGGGCGGCGACGGCTTGGATGTTGACCTCGGCGTTGGTGGGGCACCGTATTGGGGTCAACGCAGGCAGCACCATATCCGGGTGTGCAACAAAAGTACTTCCTAACGGCAAGCCCCCCACCATTCCCCCCATTTTGCATGTTTTAATATAGGCCTTAATTTTGGGGGAGGGGCTTAATTTCATTTCATGCCTATAAAACATGCTGGGACTTCCTATTGGGGGAGGCCATATTGTTGGAGAAACAGGGTAAAAGTATATTGTATCACACCTTGTGTCCAGTGACTTATCTCGGCTTCGACTCCAAGCAAGAACCCAGTTTTGGGGACAACAGTTCTTACTCTCTTACTTTGTTGCTTTTTTTAATAATTTTTATTAAGGATTATGTTAAACAGATCAAACAGAAACAAAATAATGCAAATATTCATTAAAACAAAAAAGAGAGGAAAAATAAGAAAAAAAATTACACACACACACACACACACACACACACAAAATATAGGGTTATAGAAAGCTGCGTGAACACTAGATGGCAAAAAGACAGAATTTTGCCTATCTTTTGATTGCCTTCTAGTAGCCATGCAGCATTTTGCAGCTGAGAACTGTTGGCCCTAATGTACTGCATTATTGATACAGTATATTTAAGCCCTTTAGACTGCTTTTCATAAGTGTGTTGGTGATGTGCTGAGAATTACTAACATTTTTACATATGTATGTTTGTATAAATGCAAGAAACAACTCTCTTAATATTCCTGAAGAGAGCATTCAGGAAGCCAGCAGGTCATAGGTCTGGGCTTGGATATCAGTAAGATCAAATCTCCCCACACAAAACTCAGCAAATAATTGGAGGCAGTTACTTGACTCCTCTTTTATATGGTGGTTCAGTGAATCAAATTAGTTCAGGTATTATAATCTCCACTTAATCCTTAGGTTAGGGTAAGTAAGTAAGGAAATCCGCAGAAGAATTCATTAAAAAGAACTAGTATTTATGTCTTGGTATCAGGCAGATTGTATTTAAAACAACAACAACAGTAGCTTCAATCTGTAGCAGCTTTGTTCTTTGCCAGTATAACTTGGTGTGCTTTTTTGGAATCAAATTGCAGCCCATCTTCTGTTCCACCAGCCTGAATACATGTGATTATTTCAGAACAAGGGAAAAGATGCTACAGTTTATCAGTTCAGATCTTTGAATTAATTTGAATTTGTTTGTTGTGGCCGAAAGCCAACATTAAGCCATGGTTGCTTGAGAGTGGTATGACTCCGCTTCACTGTGTTTTTTTTTTTTTCATTTTGGAGATGGGCTCACTGATTTGTAGCTAGAAACGGTGTTGATTCTCCCAGGAACCCCATTGAAAGCCCATATTGGGGCTGATTAACATTTTTGTATAGAACAGCAACTTTGAATGTGTGAGGTAGTACAGTTCATTAGCAATAGACTATTTCCGCCATGTTTTTATAACAGAAAGCAATGGATGAGGGAATAGCTTATGAATAAGGTATTTTTTATTAGAAAGGAGAAAGCAATGAAGTGGGAGGGATTGCATCTTTTTTTCCCTTTCTGAAATCAGCTTTAAATGTTGAATTTTGTCAGTAAGACAAGTTATGGCAGATTACAAGTAGTCCTTGACTTACAACTGGTGACTTAGCAACCATTTGAAGTTACGGAGGTTCCCATAAATTATATTTACAATCTGGATTTAAAGTTCTGATAGACTGAGGAAATGGCAGTTGTGGTCATGTGATCACATTTTATGTACTTGGCAACCATATATACATACATATATGGACAGAGACAGACAGACAGACACATTGCATGATGGCTTAGTGGTGAAGAAGCTCACTTGAAAGGTTGAGAGTTCAATCCTATGCAGCGACAGATGCTTCTCTCTCAAGGCGCAAAGGGAAAATATCTGCTGTGAACTCCATGTAGCCATGAGGAAGGGCCATCTGCCCAGTAAATGCTCAGCTCCATCCATCCATCCATCCATCCATCCATCCATCCATCCATCTTCTAGCATATTAAAGAATCTTGTATGCTGAAAAGGTGAAATAGATTTGTATTTCTTATAATCTGTGGGAGAAAAACGATAGCATTTTTGTCTAGTTCTTCTTCCTTCTTCTGGATGCCCCAATGGGTTTTCTTGCACACTTTGATTACTGAAGCTGCTTGAACACTGATAGTTTTTGAAAATAATTAAGCTGGTAGAATGATTTACTGCTGCCAACTAGTAATAATTGCTACAACAAGCAATTTTTCAGCTAATCCAGGTTCGTAGAACAGAATGACAGTTAGAAACAGAAACAGGGTTTAAAATGCTTGAAATTTCATGGCTGTTAAGACATCTTTCTGCATCAAGTAAATTTTTCTATAAAAACAATGTTAACTGTGAAACACCTGCAATAGTAGCAGAGTTGTATCTCTTTTTAAGGCCAGTTTTTTGAAAGGAGAGCTCTCTCCGATGCTCATAACCCCTTGAGATTTATATTCCTGTATGTATAGAAAAGTGTGTGAAAATGCTTTGAAAGGAGCCCTCATCCTGTTTCAATTAGAACAAGATGGAAAGCACAGTAGACGTCCTGACACTTAAGTTTTTGTTATTTATTTTAAATAACTAAATTGATAAATGTCATCATGCAATTACATAAATGGAATGTATGTAATTTTACTTGCTTGATCAGTGTGATGTGTGTTTAAATTTTTCAACCATTTACCTCAAAGCACAAAATACTTGTCTTCATTTTCAGCTCCCCAACTAGTGATCTTCATTCTGTTGCACAGCAACCTTAAAGAGACTAGTGCCATGCACACACATGCACACAATTAAAATTTAATTCATTTTCCTTATTTCTCCTTTCTTTTCTCCCAACTGCCTAGTATTATCTAAAAAGAAATTCATAGTGTATTTTAACTCTAGCAGCCTCTTTCATTCCATTAGTGTGCCACAGAAAATGCAGGAAGTGCCAACTGAGGTTGGAACTAATTCACTGAATTAATAAATACATTTACATGGATGATGCATTTTCTTCTATTTTAATTAGAATAATTGCTCCATTATCTTATAAGTACACCATTCTGATGCTTACAGTGGAATGTTGAGAGTTCATTTCAAAACAGAGACCAGGCCAGGTGTTGAAAGATGGATAAGGTGAAACTACATTGGATTAAATTAAAAATAATTTAATTGGAAAGTTTAATACTATTATTCCCCTTGAATTCAATAGTTTCTCTATTCTAATACAGAAGGGAATGTATTTAGTAATGCAGTTAAATTAAAAGGAATAGATTCATGGTCAGCTGCTGCTACATGTGTACCATAAAAAGATTATAGCGAGATTTAATTAAAGGCTTATCACAGATCTTACTTACAGCATAACATTTATGTAGTATGGGAGAAAGAAGTGGAAAATAACATTGTAACATGGCCCAGCAAACTTTGTTTATGCATAGCAATTCATTACTTTTTAGGACAAATTCAAATTGCTTTAGGTGCATAAGATAAAGAAAACATTCCTTATAATCTTGACACTGCCAGTCTTCAAGAAGAAATACAGAAGCATATAGATAATCATTGGATTATTTATATACTTATGTATTCTCTCAAGGTGAGTACTTCTCACCTAGATGGGCAATACTTCTTGATGAGTAAGGATAAGAACTTCCAGAATTCCCAGCTGATATAACCAATTGAATTCTAGGAGGAGTAGCCCCAACATTCTGGGTAGCATCAGATTAGATAAGACTAGTCAAGAAATGATATGGGCTTTCCCATCTCAGATCATTGGACCTCTTTAAATGGTAAATGTATGAAACTACTGGTATTTACATATTTTGCAGATGTGCACCATTTTGCACATTTTGAAAAGATTCAGAAGAAGTGCTTTGGATTTCACACAAGAACACCACTTTTCTGTTCACTTTTCCCAGCATTATGAATTTTTCAAAGAAATTGGTTCTTTGCATGAATCCAAATCTGATAATTTGAGTCTGGTCATTTGTGCCTGAGGGAGAACTCTGGATTGGTTCGTTCAGTGATTCCATTTGTTTGTTGTTTATGGTATTCTCAAGAGTCTTCTTCAATATCAACGGTCAAAAGCATCAATACACTTTATATCCTACTTTTTCAATGTTTAATTTTCACTTTCATAGAATGTCATATGGAAAACCATCGCCTGCATGATTCTGATCTTTATAGACATCTGGTGACATCTTAATACCTTTTCCAAGGCTTTCATTACAGCTTTATGAAATGCCAGTCTTTAGCATATTTCTTTACTGCTGATTCCTTTTCTATAGGTAGTCAATCCAAAAAAGGAGACAATATCTATCATTTCAGTTTCCTCATTGCCAGTTCTAAGACTGGTTGCTATATTTGTTATCATCGGTCTTAGTCTTCTTTACATTTAATCATAGTCTCTTTTTCACTGTGCCTTTCATTACTAGGGTTTTCAGGTTATTTTCATTTTCATCAGAGTAGTGTCAGCCAAATAGGTTATTGATGTTTTTTCTTCCAGCCTTAAAACCATGCTCAACATTTTCTAATCCAACTTCCCTTAATATATATGTTCAACCTATAGGGGCCCATTATTTTGCACTGCATTGTCAATCATTGCATAGTTTTCTTGGAAAAAGTACAGGAGTGTTTTACCATTGCCTTCTCCTGTGCAGTACAAATTTATGGATTTGCTGTTGTCTCTAAAATGATCTTCCACCTCCAGCATATTCCTATATTACTGCTGCCCAATATAGATGACTGCTTGCTTTCACTGGGTAGCTGGGATGGCCTTCATCTTGGATGACCCTGCTGGGAACTTATACTTGGACTGGGGACTTGAGCTGTGATGGCGCAGTGGTTAGAATGCAGTATTGCAGACTAACTCTGCTTATGCTGCCAGTTGTTCGATCTGGACCGGCTCAAGGTTGACTTCATCCTTCTGAGGTTGGTAAAATGAGGGGGCAGTATGCTGATTCTGTAAATTGCTTAGAGAGGACTGTAAAAGCACTATGAAGAAGTATATAAGTCTAAGTGATGTTGCTATTGCTATACTTCTTGGTGTGCATTCCCAGCTTCTCTTGGTTCAACCTTCAAGTGCACCCCACTTCCCGCCACAAGAGAACATCACAGCCCCACATGACGATGGGCCAGTTGCCATATAGGAGCATTATAGTCATGTGAGACCTGAAGTTCTCCTGATCTTTTTTATTGCACCTCTCGCTCTTATAAGAAATGGCTTTTTGTTATTTCAAATGAGTGTCGCAGAATATTATGCTGTAGCAAAACAAGTGTTAATTGTGTCAGACCACCGTCCTTTCTAACTTATGGCAGCTGCTAAGGTCTTAGACAGAACTGTCTCCTGGCAATGCTACCTGGCTACATTAAAGTTTTTAAATCCGTAACGATGCCTCTTGCTAAATTTTAAGAACGTTTCTGAAGTTTCAGCATTCTTTTTTAATGACCCACAATTATTATTTTTTAAATTCATAAAGAGTGCATACTTTTGCACTGAAGCATTTGTCTTCAGAATGATGTGTGTTTGGGTGAGTGTGCAGATTCATGTGACTATGTGATTCTTTTGTCCACATGGAAATAATAATATAATAATATTATATAATATTAATAATAATAATTCTGCAAGACTCATTTTCCCAGATATAAAAGAGATGTTGCTTCCCAATATTTATCCTTCAAAGCATAAATGTTATTTTCATGTCAGGAACTTTGTGCAGATGATTTTCCTATTTCTATGAAAAATAATAATTGTATGTATAATAAAGGAAACAGATGCTACAATAACTGGAAATGGCTCTGCAAAATTATCCATGAGCAAGGATTATAATGCTTTGGGAAGACTCCAGCCATTACATGAATCAAATTGATGAGCCCAATCTGAAAACATCATTTGGCTATCCTGTATTGTACAAACCAAGAAAAGGGTGGGAGGTATTTGGTGTCTCTCTGTTTCTTGTTAAAATATAATATATTGGAAAATCCAATATAAATAAAAGCAAAAGATGACCGTAAAGGGGATATGCACAAACTCGAGTGGCATTTTCGGTATTTGGAAAAGATTTCCCTGATAGTATATGGAACATTTTGCAAAAAGGCTGGAAAATGGCTACAAAGAGGAACTTATTTCAATATTGTAAAAGTGGTGACAAATAGAGCCTTTTAAAAGAAAGACTGGGCTTTAAATTCTTAGACTGGGAATAAAGTCAGAAAGAAGTTTGTGGTTGTGAATACTAGAGCAAGGAGATATAAGACTTCAGTGAATGTGAAGCGACACAAATGGTTGCATTAGCAGCAGTTTCAGTACTATAGAAACCAAAGGCTCAATGGCAATGAGCAAAGCATCTATGGACTACGAAATGAGGAGGCCAAAAGAGTTGTCCAACAATTAATGGAGTATCTAAGTGCTCCAAAACTGAGGAGAAATGAACATTGTAATGACAGGTCATTGCCCACATAAAATATTTGTGGTGCAGAAAGAAGAGAAGAATTTTTTTTAAATATCATCGTACCTGTTTATGTGTATTTCATGATAAATATTTAATCCAAAATTACATTTTTAGACTATGTGTTATTAATATTTAAGGGATTGCCTTCAATATTTTTCTTTAACCGAAAAATTATTTACAGGTAGTTCTCAACTTACAACAGTTAATTTAGTGATCGCTCAAAGTTATAACGGCACTGAAAAAAGTGACCTTATTTTTCACACTTCTGACATTGAAATGTCATGTGATTTATATTCAGATGTTTGACAATAGATTCATGTTTATCACAGTTGCAATGTCTCAGGGTCATGGGATCCCCTTTTGCGAACTTCTGACAAGCAAAGTCAATGGGGAAACCAGATTCACTTAATGACTGAAGTGATTCACTTAACAACTGTAGCAAGAAAGGATGTAAAATGGGTCAAAAATCACTAGCAACATAAATGTTGGGCTCAATTGTGGCCATAAGTTGAGGATTACCTGTTTCTACAGTAAATTTCTATAGTAAACTATTACCTAAGAATAGAAAAATGTAGTTCTTTTAGTGTTTCATTAAAGAGTTGATCAATAAATACTTTAGACATATATTTAGTCCATTGAAGAAAATCCTAAGGGCTGTCCATGTCATTATAAGTAACTTATATTGAGTCGCCATGAAGCCATTTTAGAGAGATATGCTGCCTTTAAAATAATGCATTTGTACATTACAGATATTTTCAAAATATCTAGCAAAGTGCATCATCTTTTTTGGGGACAGCTCTTTTGTTATTTTCAAAGTAATACTTGAAAGTACAGATAGTACTGACAATACTTGGTTTTGAATGTTTTAGCACGATCTTCTTTGCCTTGAACCTATGTCTTGCCTTACGCAGAGATACCTGAGATTTAGAACACCAGTAATGCCTAGCTTCTTGAATGGGGTAAAAGTAAAGGTAAAGATTCCCCTCGCACATATGTGCTAGTTGTTTCTGGCTTTAGGGGGCAGTGCTGATCTCTGTTACAAAGCCAAAGAGCCAGCGCTGTCCAAAGTCATCTCTGTGGTCATGTGGTCAGCATGACTAAATGCCAAAGGCGCACGGAATACTGTTATCTTCCCACCAAAGTGATCCCTATTTTTCTACTTGCAATTTTCACATGCTTTCGAACTGCTAGGTTGACAGAAGCTGGGATAAGTAACAGGAGTTCACTCCATTACATGGCTCTAGGGATTTGAACTGCCGATCTTTCTGATCGACAAGGCCTAATTTTTATTTGAATTAGATAGCAATAGCAATAGCAATAGCAAAAACACTTAAGACTATACTGCTTTACAGTGCTTTACAGCCCTCTCTAAGCAGTTTACAGAGTCTGTATATTGCCCCCCCCCCCCACAATCTGGGTCCTCGTTTTACCGACTTTGGAAGGATGGAAGGCTGAGTCAACCTTGAGCCTGGTGAGATTCAAACTGCCAAACTGCAGTCAGCTGGTAGTCAGCAGAAGTAGCCTGCAGTACTGCACTCTAACCGCTGCCCATCGCGGCTCATATATTAGTTGTATGATGCCAGTTGTATCTGACAGCAGTCATGATGATGTCTCCATGCAAAATAACATGCATGAGTAGCAATAGGCATGAATAGCAATAAATCAGTTTAATTGGACCTTCATGTGTGGACCTCATTTTTTGGACCTGACAATCATAGTTTACATAAAACAATTGAAACTGCTATCTCTTGGGCAGGCTAACATAAAATGGTTCTAGGTATTATGCATATAGGTTGCAAAGAAGCAACAAGTTGTAATCACTAAGAATGCTTCAAAAGTGAGTTGAAAGAAGGAAGTTATTAAGGAAGGTGACTCTTAAAGCAACAACATCTATTTTCAGGCTTGCATGGAAGTCTGAGAAAGAATAAGCTCCTTTAAAGAACAGCAAGGTGGTATATTTGCACATGTGAGTCTTTTTTTTCCATTTTTTTTATTTCAATCTGCATATGCACAACAATACATTAATAGTGTGGCATCAATATATCATACATTTTAGTGTAGGCAAAATTAATAATATCAATCATATCTCTCAATGCATATATTTCACACTAATTCATAATCCTTCAATGCTTATTTTCAACCTTTCAAAACTCTCTCTCCAAATGCCTACCACCATATCAGTTAAACATACCTAGTAATTCCATTATTCAATTTTCTCCCTGCTTTTATTTTATTTTTTAAAATAAAAAATTCTCATTTGGAAAGCAGTGTGGTTCCAGTACACATGTGAGTCTTAATATTGTCCTTTTGAATCATTTTCAAAGGATGCACAACTGGGGCTACCAGATGTTGGCTGCAAAATTTCAGACAGTTACTAGATGGAAGCAAAACTAGCATTTTTTGTGTGCTTCTGCTACCATTTATTGGTTGAACAGATTTTTGAAACCCAAATGTGGTCACTTCCCTACTTACTTTCTGCACTATTAAGAATAATAACAGAGATTGGAGGGACTTTGGAAGTGTTCTAGTCCCATCCCCTGGTCAAGTAGGGAATCTTATGCACCATTTCAGACAAATAGTTATCCAATCTCTTAAAAACCTCTAGTATTGAAGCACCCACAATTTCTGGAGGCAAGTTGTTCCACTGATTAATTGTTCTGTCAGGAAATGTCTCCTTAGTTCTAGGTTGGTTCTCTTCTCGATTAATTTCCATGTAGTGCTTTTTGTTTTGCCTTCAGATAATGGGTGGTGGCAGCCCCTTAAATATTGGAACACTACTATCATGTCCTTCTTTTCATTAAACTAGATGTACCCAATTCCTGCAACTGTTCTTTATGCTTTAGCTTCCAGCCCCCTAATCATCTTTGCTGCTCTTCTCTGTTCTCTTTCTAGAGTATCAACATCTTTTTTATATTGTGGCGACCAAAATTTCATGCAATATTCCAAATGTGGTCTTACCAAGGTATTATAAAGTGGTATTAACACCTACAATGGAATCTAATGGAAGTTCTTACACAGTTTTACAACATAAGCCTATAGAATCCCTGTGCTTTCAGGACACTTTTAGATTGAAAGTGGAAACTTCATCATAATATGCAGAATATTGCACACGTACACACAACATTTGATTTCATGATGTTTTATTAAAATATGATGTTTGCAATTGGAACTCTAGTACAAGACTCTATGAACAAGTATTGCGTTTTCTAATTTTCAGAGTGTAGGGCAAGAGATTCAGTCACTTCCTCTTAGTAGTATCTAAGAAACAACTTAGAGCGTTTCATGACATCGTTTTTATACTAAAGAGCAATGGAATTACACTAAAGAATACATATTTTTGATGTTGAGTTTCCAGACCTTATTCTTTAAAATGATGCTTTCATTTTTGCACATATTCATTTAAAAATCCACTTTGCAGTCTAGTCTAATTTTAGTTTGGTACAGTATAGTGGAAAACAAACAAAGAAGAAGAAGACCGCAGAGTTTCATGCAGAACATGAGCAGTTATTATTTTTGTCCTTCAAATGATCTTGGTAAGCATTATGCTCTATGTATGCTGTGGTTTCTGAGTTGGGAAATGTGTTTTTTAATGCAAGCAGTGTGGTATATACCTACCTGCCTGGCCTATTTTGAAGCAAGTTGCTGCTTCCATGAAAATAAGATCTGAAGGAATAACACTGAAATCTTCAACCCCCCTGAGGTGTTCGTTAATGGTCATGGGTCTTTAAAAGTCAATCTGGTAACATCCAGACTTTTACCTCCATGAACAAATAGTAATTGGTTCCTGTAGCCTCTTAACTGAGGCCTGTTGACTCTGAATTGATTCTTGAAACAACAGGAAGCTGTGCAGAGTGTCTGGCTATATTCATTCCAGGGTGTGTAGGGGGAGTGGGGGAGAAAGGAAAGGAAGTGAGTCTCAGTATGTTGTTCAGCTTTGTAACCTGCTAATAAAAATGATCTGGGAACTGCAGCTCCCATCTGTACAATTTTCTATAAATTTACAGGCTACAGTTTGAAGCCACCATGAAGAGTTATGAAATAGAAACTTTCAGAAAAATAGCAGGTTGCCTATTTTGTTAGGCTGCCTATTTGGAAGTGTCATTGAAATGAGTGCTGACGTTTTTTATTTTTTTGTTTAAATCCAAGCACACGTGTAAATATAATCCATGATTTGAAGAATCATTGGAGAAAATCCATCTTATGTGGTCACTTGGAGTTGAAAGTGACCTGATGGCACATAATCAGTGTATCAATCAATCAACCACTTCATATAAAGTATCTTCATATCTACCCATTATCTTTAGGCCAGTAAGCCATAATTCTTGCTACTTCAATACAGAAAGTCCTTTAAAACATTTGTCCAACTTTTAATACAGTCTCTATATTCTCTCTATACTGGAAGTAAATTGGTAGTGAACCTAAGCTTAATGACTGCAGCAATTCTTTTAACAATTACCACAAAAATATCAGAAAAGTGAATCAAGTGATGTTAGTGCCTCAGTTTATGATTACAAGGACTTATGACTGGATGTTAGGTCCCAATTGTCATTGTAAGTCAAGGGCTACTTGTAGTTATTTGCAGAAGCTTTGTGTGAATAGGAGAGAACAAAATTTGATTTCAATATTTGCCATCAAGATAGGCTTTTTGATTTTTTTACAATATATCAGTGAATTTCCTTTACTTACATAGTGAAAGAAGTATTAAATATAAGTTTAATGACAGAATATTTTTAATAAACAGAAAAGGGTGACTAGAATGTTGATTTGGGAAAATTATAAATGAACTAAGAGTCCAGATGGCATCAAAATAAGATTTTGAAATTAATCATAAGAATTCTTCACACAGGAAAACGCTGCTGTTTGAATTCATAAAAAAGACACGATAGGATAAGAATTTGACATTAGCGGGAAGCAGAAGAAATTAAAAAATACAATTAAAGAGAAGAGCACTTAAATTTGACTTACATATAATGGAACAAAATACTATTAGCACTGAACATGTTGAATTAAATATAAAGCTTGTTAAAAGAAAGGAATATTGGATTTGTTTGATCAAGATTCAAATAGATTGTGATTATTTCTGGTAATCCTTAATTCAGGTGTCCCCAGCCTCTGGTCCATGGACCGGTACTCGTCCACAGCATGCCAGAAAACTGGCCATGCAAAAAAGTGAAGCCCCATCTACGGGATGCAGACCACATGTAAAACCACGCCCCCTCCACTCCATGGAAAAATCTCTCTCCACAGAATTGGTCCTTGCTGCCCAAAAGATTGGGTGCCTTAATGGACTTTTGCTGACCAGGGCTGACCAGCAAAACTTTAAAGGATCTATAAAAAATACAGATAACAAAGCTTGATAAGTTGTGTTTATATTATGACTAAACATTTAATGACCACTTGAGGTTATGACAACCTTGGAAAGGGCTTCCAGCCTTCAGAAAACATTGCACCATCATCTTCCCTGGTTACATGATCACATTTCAAGTGCTTGGCAAACCAGCTTGCATTTACAACCATTTGCAGTGTCCCACCATTATGTGATGAAAATTTGCAATGTTATTTCCCCTTCTTTGGTGGGGTTGTTTTTGTTGGTTTTCCGCAGGAAAATGGATTTCCTTAATGGACTGTCAATTGTGTGATTTGATTAATGATCATTGTAAAAATAATTTCAAAATTAGGTTCGGTTATGTGAGTGTTTAGGTCCTCTTTGTTGATGGTAGTTATTTAATGAATTAATAATGAGTGAACACAAATTGTATTTTGAAACTTATGCAAAATAAGCCTGCATCTATCAAGCACAACATTTTTGTTGCCAGCAGAATGGACAAAAGCTTATGTTCTTTTACTTATATCTCCCACTTTGTTAAAATGTGTGCTGGTTTTATAAAGCACAGACTTTGTGGGCATCCCTTTTTATAACTGTAGCATAAAAGTGGTTGTTAGCTGTAATATGACCTTTGCTTCTAACCTGTCTTCCACTTTAAGCATTAAAGTCCAAATGTTTTTATTTTCTGGCTCCTCAACATTCACATGCTAGGATGTAGGTTTTCTGACAGAGAGTAATAAGTGGCTGAACTAAGTTCTTTATTGGATTTGAGGGTTTTTTCCCTCCTTAGGTAAATGATTATTGTATTATTCCTTCTTGTGAGTTTTTTTGGTCCTAAGAATCAGAACTTAAGGAGCTGTCTATTCTCCTCCATGCTGCATCGAGAGCCCAGGATGGGTTTATATCCTAAGGGGCTTAATAAATTTTTTTTACAAACAGTTTCTTTCCATCGTAAGAGCCTTTATTCTTCAAATGGAGCAAGATAAGGGTCAGGCAGAGCTCCCCCCCCCCAGTGGGACAGTCTCTTAAGCCCAATAAGAGAAAAAGTTGTAGGCAATGCACCCAATCAGTCCAGAGGGAGGTGGCTGCTAAAATCAGAGCTAAGGCTCTAGCCCCTAAGAAGGCAACTCAGGCTGAGTTGAGGGCAGGAAAGCGCAGACATGCAGCCCTAGAGAGGCAGTTCAACAGAACTATTCAGCAGAAGGGAGTGCAACTACAGCATGTTTCAGGTGATACCCGTGGGCCCCAGCCAAGCCTTCCCAGGGGAGGAGAAGTTATCTTGAGCCTTTCCATCCTCCATCCTGGTCTCCTGAGGCTTTTGCAGTACAATGATCTTCAGGATCTAAGCAGATCTGGGCCTTATTTCCAACAGGCTTCTGTCAATCTCAGCGGACCACTTCTCTGGGATCAACAACTCCCAGGCCGACTGGCTCAGCAGGAGCCTAGTTGACCAGGCAGAATGGTCTATTCCTCCTTCTCTATTCAGGGACCTTTCCCTCAGATTCGGAACGCCAGAGGTGGATCTTCTCCACTCCTCAAATTGCCCAGGTCACCAGATTCTTCACCAGGTTTCCTTGCCAGGGAGCAGAGGGGACCAATGCCCTCCTGGCACCCTATTGGCCAAGGATGCCCTGGTTTGCGGACCTGGTCAACCTGTCAGTGGCTTCTCCTTGGAGGATCCCAGCCCATCTAATCTCCCTTCATCAGGGGATTCTGCTCCACCCGGAGCCCCAGTGGCTCAAGCTGATCATGTGGCACTTGAGCGGCAGTGGCTAGAGGTGGCTGATCTTCCTGAAAGGGTCATCATCACTATCCTGGCATCTCGCAAACCTCCCACAAGGTGCATCTATGATGCAAACTGGAAGGCCCTTCCCGATGGTGCCTTAGGGAGGGTCTCTCTCTCCCGCTTTAGCCCAGTTGGCAGAGGTTCTTAGATTCCTTCAGCATGATCTGGAGAAAGGTTTGGCCCCCAACACCTTTACGCAGGCAGGTTGAGGCCCTCTCAGTTCTTTCATGGGGTTCGCTTCCTTCCTTATCCCATCACCCTTCAGTCAGGAGATTTTCGAAAGGGGCTTCCAACCTGCACCCTCCGGTGGTTCACAGGTATCCTTCCTGGGATCTTCATGTGGTCCTTTATGCCCTTACAAAGTCCCCTTTTGAACCCCTTAGAACATTGTCTCTCCGTTTCCTGAGTCTAAAGGTAGTGTTCCCCGTTTCCATCACTTCAGCCAGGCGGGTATCCGAGCTCGATGCTCTTTCCATCAGACAGGACCTTTGTTCCTTTCACGATGATAGGGTTGTGCTCAGTCTGGACCCCTCATTTATTCCAAGGGTTAACACCTGTTTCACAGGTCCCAGGACATTATGTTGCCTGGCTTCTGCCCCCTCCCGCACCATGACTTCAAGCAGCAGTGGCACTCGCTAGACGTTGGTAGGGCTCTTAGAATATACATTAACCGCACTTCCTCCTTCAGGAAGTCTGAAGCCATTTTGTTTCCTTTCCCCTTCTCACTTGGGGCACAAGGCCTCTTCTCCTACTGTTAGCAGGTGGGTCAGATCTTGCATTGAGCAGGCCTACAAAGCTGCGGCCCTTCCGGTTCCTCGAGGTCTGACGGCGCACTCTACCAGAAACGCAGCCACTTCTGCTGCCTGGGCGACCCAAGCACCCTTGGAGGAGATCTGTCGTGCGGCCACGTGGACATCTCCGTCTCCTTTCATCAGATACTACCGTCTGGATGTCTTTGCCTCGGCAACTTCAGCCTTCGGCAGACGGGTGCTTCAACGAGTGGTTCAACAGTCAGTGTGATGAGCCGGATGAGGACCCACCCGTGGACATGCAAGCTTTGGTATGTCCCATCCTGGGCTCTCGATGCAGCATGGAGGAGAATGGGCGTTGGTAGAAGTTACCCTGAGCGCCCTTTCTATCTATGCTGCGAGAGAGCCCAGCCCCTCCCTTGATTCGTCCGGAGAGAGTAAGTCATATTTCTGTATTCATTTGTGCTTTCAGAGACACCTTTCAGTCTGTCAAGTATCTTCGCCAAAGCTGGGGTCTCTTCCGGGGGCTGGCTTTTATATCTTAGTACAGACTCAGCTAAATGACGTCATAGGAAGGAGTCAACCCATCCTGGGCTCTCCCGCAGCATAGATAGAAAGGGTGTTCCGGGTAACTTCTACCAACGCCCATTTTGCTTCCCCCCCAATAGCTGATAGCAAAACCTTTATCAATATAATCAAATTCACTTTCTTTTAAGTGGAAAAGATTATTTATAAAGAAAATTGCAGTTCTTTTAGTGTACATCCTAAATGGAGAGAATTGCTCTCATGAGAGTGAATTTTGGTATAAGAAAGTTGTAATGCGTGAAAATAGTGATCTGGATGGAATTGAAATTTTGATAATGCTAGCATTTGGAATAAACCAAGCCAGAAGAGCAAATGGGGGAAAAATTCAACAATTGTCCAGGGAAGATTTCTATATACCCTTGATGGCAAACCTATGGCACTCTCTGATGGCACGCGAGCCATCGCCCCAGTTCAGCTCTGACGCGCATGCTTCTGCGCATCCTGCCGGCCAGCTGGCCTTCAGGTCTCTTTTGCAAATGTGCAGGGGGTCATGTCACATGCAGGTGGGTCATGCACGCATGTGTGGGAGAGCGGGTCATATTTGAGGGACGCGTGCAGGAGGGCGCGCATTGCATTTTGGGGGTTTGGGTGCTCACACGTGTGTGCTTTGGACACTTGGTCCAGAAAAGGTTAGCTATCACTGCTATATACCATGTATTCTCTTTTAGGTCTGGCAAAGTGCCATTGTTGTGATCTCTTATCTAGCTCCAAGGAACTGCAGTAAATTCAATTGCAAATCGGTTCCTGCTTTCTCTATTTCTTGGACCATCCACTAAGAATTGTGCAGCTTTCAGAGGAAAAATTACATGCTGGCATTTGTATTTTTGTGCTTGGTTCTATCCCTAAATAGTAAAAAATTAAAGGATGCATTAAACATATATTTTACAGTAGCTTTCTTTATCCTCATTGGGTCTTCAGTGATGCAGACTCTCTTAATTTTGTTCCTATCCTAGTCCATGTTCATATAAATCAGGGGTCCCCAACCACCGGGTCAGGAGCACTTTTACCGGGCCGCAAAGAAAAAAATTAAAAAAATGGCGTTTTCTTCGCTTCGGTGAATGCTGCTGGGATCGGGATCAAGGACACAAATGAAAGAAGGGGAGGGAGGAAGCAACCGAAGCCTGTCCTGCTCTCTGGCTCAGCTCTCTCAGTCGCTTTCGCTCCTCCACCAGCCCAGGAAGAAACTGCCTAAAGAAGCCGGGGTGGCTTTTCCTGTCGCCGCAGCTCCCGGCGCCCGTTTCACCCACCCACTTTACCGCCCGCCGCGATTCAATCCACAGTGCTCCGCTCTCCCTGCCCGCCTGTCTGGTTGTTTGGGAGCAGCTTCGCTGAGAATAATAACTATTCGCCTCTTTTTATCAGCCGAAGCTGCTCCGAAACGAAGAAGGCAGGCAGGCAGGCAGGTAGAACGAGCACTGTGGATTGAACCGCGAGCGGGCGGGCGGGCGGGCGGGTGGGGTGAAACGGCGCTCGGGAAGCTGTGGCTTGACAGGAAAGCCACCCCACCCCCACCCCGGCTTCTTTGAAGCAGTTTCTTCCTGGGCTGCTGTAGGAGCCGATAGAGTGACTGAGAGAGGAACGAGGCAGACACCTGAGGGAGGGAGGGAGGGAGACACCTGAGGGATGGGGCTGAGGGAGGCAGGGCCGAGGCGCTCCCTGACCAGGAGTTTGCTGGCAGATGCGTTATTACTCCGACCAGGTAACAACATCAGATGTTACCTAGTCAGGTAATGAAACGCCTGCAAGCAAACTACCAAACTCGGATTCTCTCTCTCTCTCTCTCTCCCCCCGGTCCTTGAAAAATGTTTCTGCTTGAAACCGGTCCCTGGTACAAAAAAGGTTGGGGACCACTGATATAAATGATTCTAAATGTGTATTTAAAGAGTAATTTTGACTTTTTACCCAACCCATGGTCACCCCTAGTTCTGATTATAATTTCTAAGTCTCAAAGCATATATTATTTGTCTAGAATAATTTACTTAGCAAATTCTAAACCCTACATGATAATCCCCTTATATTCAGTAGGGCTTACTTCCACAACATGAATTTTGCATTACAAATTAATTGCCAGTTATTGTTTTCTGAATATTTTCCATCCTAAATATCTTTTGGTTGTCGCTCCTTACAAAACACTGCTTTTGTCTGAGTTTCCTTGCAAACTAAAGGGTATGTATTTGGCATTACAAAAAGAATGGTTGTGTATTGTCTTGCAATGTAGGGCTGCATTTCTGAAAGACAAATGGCCGGAAACCATTCTAGTTCATAGATCCATGTTTTTAATCATCCCCAAGCAAAAGGAATGCTATGAACAGGGGATTTGCATTAAATTAGAGAATGAAGGACATTTTATAGAACTCTCTCAGCAATAGATCAGAAGCAGGACAGTGTGGATGATGATGCCATGCAGAAAACTGAAGAGGAAAAATGCTAGGAATGAAATATAGAGAGGTCATTTCCAAGGTGTCCTTCTGGCAGCAACGTGCATTGTGTATTGGGATTTCGATCTCATCCCATCAGGTTCTCTGCAAAAAGTTCTGAATTTATCATTTGTTTAAATTATGTACGGTCTGTTTTTCAGTTTCGTTTCCAATCTTTTTGAACATGGCAGAAGTACTTTTAAGATACTTTTGGAAGAAATGCATTTTAGCAGCCTTTAGGATCTTGCCAGATTATCCTGTGATGAAAACTCCACAGCTGTTTGAAAGGTGTTTGGTGGGTCAGCATTATTTTGTCTACTGAAATGGGATTTGGGGACATGTTTGTTGTAGTTTTGCCCAAGAGTTATACGGTATTCTTTTTATCTGAATTCAAGCTCTTGAACTTTGAGGGTTAAGAACTTGTCCACAAGGAATGATTTCTCATGAAAGGTTGATTCATTCTTGCTTATTATGATAGGGTCTAATTTTAAAATTAAAACATAGTGTCTGATATCTTTTCTTTTTTGAAAAAAAGTTAAATAATTTTATTAAATTTTACTAAAAGTTTTAAAAAGAAAGATAAAAAAGCTAATACAAACTAGAGTAAGGAAGAAAAAAGAAAGAAAGCTAAAAGTACAAGAAAAGAAAGAAAAGTAAAAAAAATAGAAAACAAACAAAAAAGACACAAAGACATGACTTCTGATTTTTTTTACAGCAGTTATAAGTGCAACTATAAATTTATCTCTTTTTCTAAAATCACAGCATGTCTCTTTATATATCCTTTATATATCCTAATCATCCAAACCATAAATCATATAAGTTCATTATTTTTTGTTGTCTGGAAAAGGTCCATAAGAGATTCTCAGCCATCCAGGTCATGGTTGGTGCTTTTTCAAGGGGCAACTGGACTTCCTTGTTTTTCCCTTGAAGATGTTTTGCTTCTCATTCCAGAAGCTTCATCCAAGAAGAGAACTGAAAAAGCTCCTCAAATGAGAAGCAAAACAACTTCAAGGAAAAAACAAGAAAGTTCCGTTGTCTCTTGAAACACCTTTGGGAGGTCCATAACAGGTTTCCCAATGCCCATAAGGAATATTGTCTTTTTCTTTAATGAAAGAAGTCATTTTGCCATCTCAGCAAATTTCATTATCTCCAACCATTCTTTCACTGTAGATATTGCAAAATCTTTCCATACGATAATCTTGCTGCAGTTTGTTGTACAAAAATAAAATTCCATTATTTTTTCCCAACTGTTTGTCCATCAGGCTCAGAGGACAGACCTCTGATCCTGGTAGTACATTAATCTTTAACATCTGTTCAATCAGTGTACATATTTGAATTTAAATTTTTCTGACTTTTTTACATCAAGCATGATAAAATGTCAGTTCCTGTTTTTCTTATTTCCAGTATGAATTTGAAGTGCCTTTATACATTCAAGACAATTTCCCTGGTGACATATAAACAATGATAAATATTTTTATAAACATTTTCTTTAGAAATATAACAGTTCAGTCTTTCAACCACGTATTTCCCATTGTTCCATAGTAATATTGTAATTAATTTTTTATTCCACTTTATTGTATATCCTTTCACTCCTTCTCATTCTTATAAAGTTTAAAACCATAAACTCTGATGTCTCCTTTAAATCCTTATAATATTTCTTATAAGAAAACCATTGGCAATTATGTCCCTCTGCCACCAGTTCTTCTCTTGATTTTATTTTGTTTCTCCTTGACAGAATTCTAATATCTCAAAATAATTTAGCCATTTGTGTTTTCCTCTTATTTCTGATCTGTAAGATGCTTCTTGTGTAGACACCTACAAAGGTGCTCTGAGGTGTCACCTTGATTATTTATTCCATATTCTCAATGTGGTACGAATAACATAAAAGCCTACACAATAATTTTATTTATTTTATTGTTATGGCTAACATAATAATTGTTAAGATCCACATTAATCTTGACTTTGTAGATCCCATGTTATCCAAATCTCAGGTCATGTATTTCTAATTCCAAAAGCCTTCTATTTCTTGACTTCTTTTTTCATCTCCCCTTTCATCTTTACAGATCTTTCATCCCCTCCATCTTTTTTCAAAAGCTGTCAATTTAATATCCAGTGATTTAGTCAATTTATTATCAAAAGATTCAGTTAATTTATTTCCCAATTCCTCAAACATTTAATCATCTAGTCCCGTTTCTTGTCTGGTACCCAAGAGAACCAAGAAGATAGAATAAGGGTGGCAATGAAGATCTCTTCTTTTAATAAGATGAATTGTATAGAGTACTTGATAGAATTGGTTGCTTGTCCTATGTCTGCATTTCCATACTTGTTCATTCATCTATATTTAAGAGGAGCCTCTGTGGCGCAGTGGTTAGAGTGCAGTACTGCAAGCTACTTCTGCTGCAGCCAGTGCCTACAATTTGGCAGTTCAAATCCCACCAGACTCAGCCTTCCATCCTTCTGAGGTGGGTAAAATGAGGGCCCAAATTGTTGGAGGTAATATGCTGACTCTGTAAACCGCTTAGAGAGGGCTGTAAAGCACTATAAATCGGTATATAAGTGTAAGTGCTGTTGCTATTAGCTCTCATTTCCTTAAATGTTAAGCTTGAAACAAATTGTGAATGTATTCACTGATTTGATCCAAATACTGTAAAACAGTTATGTTGAGGCTTTAACACTTCTATTCTAAGTTGGAGTGAAAGTTGACCTTCTTTTAAGTTGTAATCTTACTGTGATAATGCCTCAACAAATGTAATGGGAGTGGTTACATCCACACAGTATAATCTGAGCTTGCTTTCTCAATTCTGCTGATTGACCAGATCAATACATTCTTAGATGAAGATATAAGTGAATATCCCAAAAGTACTTTTATTTTTTTCAAGAGGCAACTGGACTTTCTGATTTTTCGCTTCTCATCCAAGAAGCTTCTTCTGAAGAGCTGAAGAAGCTTCTTGGATGAGAAGTGAAATGTCTTCAAAGAAAAACCAGAAAGTCTCATTGCCTCTTGGGGGGGAAAAAGAAAGCACCGTTGGGACAACCATGATCTGGATGACTGAGAATCTCATAGATCAGTGGTTCCCAACCTTTTTTTCGCCCTGCACCCCTAAAGAAATTTCACTCGAACCTCACACCCCCTGAAAATAAAAATGCCAACATATAGCCAATATCCTATTATATACCTGGACTTTTCTCGCACCCCCTGGAATATCGTCGAGCACCCCAGGTTGGGAACCCCTGTCATAGACATATAAGTGAGTAGTACCAGTTTACCGTGACAAAGGAGACTATTATTCCAGAATGATAAAAGATGCATCAGAGTCAATATTTACATTCTGCGGTCCGAATTCCTCTAAAATGGGTATAAATGATACATAATGATTTGATAATCCATTAGCAAGATGGCAAGTGCCTTTTACTGATCTGTGTATTCTAGTGCTCCTGTATACTATTCTAAACATGCGAATGAGGTAAACATAACCTTACATTCCTTGAGATTCTGATTTAGAGTCTGGTTTTGATTCTGCTTTCTTTCACCATATGCCCCCTGACAGTTTCAAGAAATGCTTTCCCAGGAATTTTTTTTTCCGTTTGCTCATATTGTGTGTGTAATTATGGTAGCTTCTGCTGAAATTCGCACGCACCTGCTTCTGCAAATCTGGCATTGCTTTTGCTTGGAACAGTTGTGCGGGCTAATGAGCACCTGCAGCTTCAAAATCCATGGCATTAGTCAATATGTTACCTCCGGCTACCACTACTAGCCTTTCAGTTTTCATTTTCCTTTGTGCCAAATGATGCTCCCTTCAGACATCTCTGAGTAAATAGGCCATTATCTCCTGGAAATTGTGCACTGAACCTGTTTGAGACAGAGATGGACAGCAAAGAACCAGGGAAGCTTTTCAGTTTGTTTCTCTTGTCTATCGTATTTCCTGTTCACACACACACACACACACACACACACACACACACACACACTGTTTTCTATTGAGAGCTAGAACATCAGACTGTCTGAGCGTATAAGAAGGATGACTTCTCCATGCTGCATTTGATGGGAGACAGTTGAGGAAGTTCTTGGTTGTCCAGGAAGAGAAATCATACAGAAGAAAATGATTGCAAATTATTTCCCCGGACTTCTTCCTGTCATTCATTCCCACTTGTGGAGTTGTAAAAATACAACTTGGGCAGCGGGTGGGAGAAAGTCAGGAACTTTTTGTACTCGCATGCCAGGAAGCAGTAAAAATAGGAAATCAGAAAGCGATGCGTAAAAACAGAATGTTAATTATTTTTCTGCAAGTATTAATGAGGTATGGGCATCCTGGTAAGTGACCGATTCTGAGCTTGCTTCCACAAGAGGGAGCTCTTGGAACTTTAAATGAAAGATTAAGCCGAACTAATTCAGATTTACTGCACTGAGATTTCCTCAACATGGTAGAGGCAGGCCGATTAGATTCCTTAGGCATTGCTATGAGGCAATCCCTGTACGTTTCCTGGAAATTGTAAGCCTTCGTAGAGTCCCTTTATTTTTCTCTATGAAGTATGTAGTATTAGCAATGAAGGACAAAGCCTGCACCACGTCTGAGCCAAAAAAAACCTTCAGGTATTTCAGAAATGAATATGTGTTGAATGTATGGAATATATGTTGTTGCTGTGACAATATTGCTGCCTAAAACAGGCTTGCCTGAACTGCCTCTAAGCTGCTTTTTAACGCTTGTCTTCTCCTTAATAGTAAAACTTGACATTGCATGAAAATAATTGACCAACTGCTAGTGAGATGCATCTGGATGATATCTGTCATCAGTTCGCTGCACAAGTTCCTTCTCCGAGCCTGTCAATTTTGACCCATAAAAATCAGGAAGTGAACTTTTGTTTCAGTACTTGCTGTCCCAAGACTCGCTTTCTGCACCATTTCTCAGACGTGCCATCCTCTCAAAGGATTGAGCAAGTATTCTCCTCCAGCTATAAAATAGCAATTCTGAACAAGAGCAGTGCACTGTGGGCCTTTTAGGTCATTCTGAAAGTGTCAAGAAATTAAAATAAATGTTGAATGCATAGGCTTCATTTGGCTTCCTTCATTGCTACTTCCTTGCCTCATTTCAGCAATAGTATTAGTGTTAATATCTGATGTCCCTATAGGAAAATCAGATTAGATGTTGCTTGCATTTTTTGCACTGGAGAAGATGTTTAGCAGCTAGAGTACTGCATCCAGTTTTGGTCACCACATTATAAAAAAGATGTTGAGATTCTAGAAAAAGTGCAGAGAAGAGCAACCAGGATGATTAGGGGACTGGAGGCTAAAACATACAATGAATGGTTGCAGGAACTGGGCTTGGCTAGTCTAGTAAAGAGAAGGACCAGGGGAGACATGATAACGGCCTTCCAATATTTGAGGGGCTGCCACAGGGAGGAAGGGGTCAAGCTATTTTCTAAAGCGCCTGTAGGCCAGACAAGGAATAATGGATGGAAACTAAACAAGAAGAGATTTAACCTGGAAATAAGGAGAAACTTTCTGACAGTGAGAACAATCAACCAATGGAACAGCTTGCTCTCAGAAGTTGTGGGAGCGTCATCACTTGAGACTGGACTGCCATTTGTCCGAAATGGTGTAGGGTCTCCTGCTTGGGTGGGGGGTTGGACTAGATAACCTACAAGGTCTCTTCCAACTCTGATTATCTGTTATCTGTTAGCTTGTTTTTTTAAAAAAAACCATGCAGCACTGATTACAAAATGAACTTTTAAATCTCTCTGAATTGGAGCTGGTTAATAGGTTTGATTTAGGTCTTCAGAGAAGCCAGGAAATGCTCTACATGACAGTGCTGTAAATGGGTTAATAAATATCTGATTTCAGACTCCAGATGATCAAAGAATTTGCCCTGAACATCTCTTACATTCTTTGAATGTGTCTGATGTTTGAACATCCTAAATCAGCCTTTTTTAAAAAAAAAAATGTGGGATCTTTCAGGCTGCAATTGAGACTGCAACACCCAGCATTTTTAGCCAGCCTTATTTTTCTGGAAAGTTGTAGTCCAGCAGATACTAGACGGAGAAGGTTTTCCCAAAGGGTTGCTTCTTTCATATTTTAAGGGCATGTTCCTGTGGCCTGTTTGAAGATGTCAGTCTCCTGTGGATATACTGCAGTTTCTTCTTCTCCCTGGAAAAATGTTCATTTTGGGATGGATTAGTGTCAGGCGCAAGCTATGAGAAGCACTCATGGATAGTCTCATGCAGAAGTTGTATTGTTAGTCACCTGTGTTACAAGAATCTCACCAGACTGACTGTGTTCCATTGGGAACATAAAACTTCAAGGATTCTGAGAGAGGTCAAACCTGTTCTGCTTTCTTCAGCGCAAAGACTTTAAGCTCACCCCCCTTCTTAACACCTCCCTCCAGTCTTGCTGGAGACTCCATCACAATTAGTTAGTACAAACTGCAATGATACAGAAGTAATGAAATAAATGTGTGTGGTGACATTGTGACACATATCTTGTATAGGCATCTGGATGTTGCATAGAAGTATATAGGGCAGTGGTAGCGAACCTATGGCACGTGTGCCACAGGTGGCAGGCAGAGCACTCTTTGTGGGCACACACGCCATCACCCCAGCTCAGATCCACTGCGCATGCACCTCCCACTGGCCAGCTGGCCTTCGGGTCTCTGCTGCACATTCATGGGAGTGTGGGGCACATGTGCGGGGGCATTTTTCTTCCATTTACCTTAATTATTAGTTCTTGATAGTCTTATTTATCTTTTTAGTGTAAAAAAATTAATAGCATTATCTTAGAAATGTAATTTTATATTGGTTGGTTTCAAACTGAAGGTGATCTATATGTTCAGAATATTTTTTGAAGGCTTTCCTTTTTCAGCAGAACTATTTGAACAGAGAAACAAGGTTAAATAAGTAATGTAAAATAATATCCTCTTAGCCTACATTATTTCTAAAGGCATCGGCACATCACTAGTTCATTGCTGAGGAATTGCTGCAATTCTCACTGAATATATCTATCTCTCTTCACTATTTTTAACATTGCTTGAATTTTACAGCTCTTTTTTTAAAACTTTTTTTTTCAAAGATAAAAAAGATTACAAGAAATATCAATGTCAGTCGTAAAAATATACAGGCACTGATTAAAATCATTTCCCGTTTGCTTTGAAAGGAAAGTTCAACCGCGTGGTGAAATATTGGCTGTGCCTGGTGAACTGTTGGCACCTTCATTTATAATTCTGTCAGCTATTTATGCCACAGCTAATGACTAGAGAAGAGATGACACTTGGCTACTGGGCGGGGTAGAGGGAGACTAAATTATGCTTCAGAAAGATTGATGCTGACGCAAGAAGGTTCCTTAATGGTTCTTTTTATTTTAAAAGGAACTTGCGTTAAAAATGCTGCACTTGTTAGTCCAAGCAGGACTGTAAGGCTCTGAAAAACTAAATGGGATCACACTATTTTTCTTCTGCACTTTGGTGTTTCTTAAGTGTTATTCTTCTCTCATGTACTTTTGCAGATAGACTGTCATTTCTTGTCCTTTTAAGAGATTTTTTTTAAAGAACTGTTATTATACTAGGCATTTTTGGGAAGTTTAAGCTTTTTTTCTCTTGGGACCCCTTCCCACTTTTAAAAAAATATAGAGGACCTCCAAAAGAGCTTTTCTTTGTGTGGGTTATATGTATTGATATTTACTATATTCAAAATTAAAATTAATGCATTCTAACACTGCTTCTCACAATGTTTAATGGGATTTTAACCCTGTATTATTTTTTTTATCATAGGCTGGCAAATGATTTTAAGGAGCACGGTTTAAGGTACACTGGTTGAGACAAACTAACTTACCACAGTTATAATATTTAATCTCTTCAATGTTTATTTACTATATTTCCTTCTGGCTGGGGAGGATTTCCTGTCCCTTCATTTAAAAAAAAAATTCTTTTAGTGTTGACTTGGACATTTCAGGTTGCTTTGGCCCTGTTTTGCCACTTTGCTGATCTTTTCAACTTTTTATGTGGCTAAATAATCCTCTCCTAGGGATTCAGCTTTCACCCCTGTTTCTGGTTGATGTTTTTGGATCCAGAATCTAAAACAGTCTGCCAGTACTTGGAGAAATTATTCTTACATGATTGCATCCAATATGAAGTATTTAACATGTATTTCTGGTTCAAATAATTTTCTTCCTTAAATCTGCTAACTACAACTATACAGTTCACTAACTGTACCCTTGACTTACACTGGTTGTTAAATGTCTGTACAAAGTTATGACAGACTTTAAAAATACAATCTGCCCTTGGAAGTTAACAACTGTCCCCCTCTGCCATCATGTGATTGTATTTTGGACATTTGGCAACCCATTTATATTTATGACTGGTTGAAACATCCCTTGGTCCTGTGACTATGATTTGGAATGTTTCTGCTGGTTCCTGGCATTCCCCCCCCCCTCGTTTCTGGCCAAAAAAAGCCCATTGAGAAGATTAGATCTGCTTAATGACCATGTGATTTACTTAATGACTACAGTGCCTCACTTTATGACCATCATAAAATCGATCATAAAATTGAATCTAGACAAGTGATGTCTCAACCTACAACTGCAATGAGTTATGACCGAAATTCCAGTCCCAACTGTGGTTGTAAGCTAAGATCTACCAGTAACATTCTCCCCACTTTTGGGGGGGATATTACCTAAACCTTGGGCAATAGATAATAATTGCTGATACAGTACAGGCTCTTTAACTCAGTTATAGTTGGACACCTCTTGAGCAGGGTTCTAAGGAACTAGCCAATTCTTTGGATCCCTTGGGTGTAGGTATAAGTCATTCGAATGTTAGAAAAACTAGTTTTTATTTCCTCCTCCTCCTCCTCCTCCTCTTCCTCCTCCTCCTCCTCCTCCTCACCCTCCTCCTCCTCCTCCTCCTCCTCCTCCTCCTCCTCCTCCTCCTCCTCCTCCTCCTCCTCCTCCTCCTCCTCCTCCTCCTGGGAATTGTTAAATATTTAGATTCTTCACTACACACTGTTAAGTTTTTTTTTTCTTGTAGGGAAGGCCAGAGTATTTTGCAACCTAATTCCAAGCTTTTAGAGCATCAATCCATGAATGCTTTCTCCTTTCTTCAGTGGCTGGGGCAGTCTTTCAAAGACACCCTTTTCCTTGAAGTGAATACAAATGTCAAAACATACAGGACATCCTATCTGGGTCCATGCTACTTATTCTTCATTCATTCTTAATTGTACAAGTTTGCTAAATGTATGAGTTATGAAACAGCCAGACAGTATTTTCAAGTCTGCATGTATTCATAGAGATGTGTGGCAGAAGTACTGTTTTTTAGAAATACAAGAAGAAAGTACTCCAAGGCTTTTAACTTGGTTACTGAATTACTAAAATTACTAAAATATTAATTTTTTTCTATGTTCACACTGTAAGTTGGATCTAGACTGAATAGGCTGGGCTTGTATAATAAAACACACAGACATCCTAGCCCAAGTTCAATTAATCCAAGTATAGGGTATAATATGAATAATGGCCATGAGATCTTTAATTGACTTCCTTAAGCATATTATACAGACTTAACCATGGAATAGCAATAGAAATGGCATTTAGACTTATGTACCATTTCACAGTCCTTTACACCCCTCTGTAAGAGGTTTACAGAGTCAGCATATTACTCCCAACAATGTGGTTTTACTGACCTCGGAAGGATGGAAGGCTGAGTCAACCCTGAACCTGGTGAGATTCAAACTGCAAAATTGCAGGCAGCCCGCAGTCAGTTGAAGTAGCTTGCAAAACCGCATTCTAACCACTGCACTACCGTGGCTCTGGAATCCTGTTTGATCCATCTGCACAAATCTCCCAAGATGAGTTAAAGTTTATTATAACTAATTATAAAAGAAAGGTTGCTTTTTCCATTGATGTGGATAAATCAGAATTGATATTAATCAAAGCTAGCCTGCTTTTGATAAATCGGGCCCTTTCATAGGCTGAAACAAAATCGGTTCCAAAACATGGAAAAATGCAGACTTTACCAATCATCTTGGAAGTTTGTATTTTCAGCCGCTTTAGATAGCATTTGGGCAGTCTCTCTTGAAACAAAATGTATTTAGTGTATATTTCAGTCAGTGAAGTAGCATGTAGCATTTAAGTTAAATCCAGGGCCAGCACTAATGTCAAACAAGGAAGCTGTTGGTTTAAGCAGTAAACCAGCAAATTTGGGTCAAGACCCTTTCCATTGCCTTCCCATCCTATTTCCAGAGTAGGCCTGATGCTTTCTGGGAATGCTTATTAGCAACATAGAGCTAGGTCTGGAGGATTCCATGACCTATGTCACAAATGGCCAAAGCCCCTTCAAGTTGTTGGTTTTATTTGTCTTGTTCTTATATAGAGTGTCCACAATTTCAAATCTTTTCCACAAATCTATCTTCCTCCTTTATTTGCTATTGAAATTGGTTTTAAGTTCTGTAGATAGTCCTTTCTGTACAGTAAACCAAAAGCCAGCAAAAGTTGTTCATTGTGAAGAATAACATGGCCTCTTCTAATTGCTGTATGACCTTGAATATTTCATTTATTTCTAATTTGCCCCACAATGTATGTTTTTAAAAAGATGTTCACTGTTGCATTCTATCAGCATTGTGTGGGCTGATTAGTTAAATTTTGAACAGTATTTTGAATGTGTGAAGTGCTATTATTTTGGAAACTGAAATGTCAGTCCATATATATATATATATATATATATATATATATATATATATATATATATATATATATATATATATATATATATATATATATATATATATATATATATATATATATATATATATATTAAGTTTTCTTAAGTTTTCGGTACTTACATGTATGTTATTCAGCTTTGTCGGTATTTTCCCACATCATTATAGTTGTGCTTTTAAAGTTGTAGCAGCGTTTGGCAGAATCTCATCTGCCATCATCAGGCTTCTGTACTGTGTTCGTCTACAGAAGCCTGATGATGGCAGATGAGATTCTGCCGAAACGTTGCTACAACTTTAAAAGCACAACTATAATGACGTGGGAAAATACCCGAACAAAGCTGAATAACATATATCTATGAAATGAAAATTAACCTTTGAAATCTGAAAGCCACTTTGGTTACTGAATAGAATTTTGAGCATTAAAAGCTTTCTTCTGTTCAGGGCTCGCTTAGTAGGGACAAAAAATGATCTCTTAGGTTGGAACGAATGGCATAAATTTGGGGTAATATTAGTAATAGTTGCATATATAAAGGCTGTTCTCTTTAAGATATCTTTATGGTGTTTAGCACAGAACACCACTAGTAGAATTAACCTAATTGATAATGTAACATTAAACTTCAAATATACTGTAACATAAAATGTAAAAACAAAACCTTCTTTCCTTCCTACCTATATAAATGAAGAAATTCTGGAAGCACAGAAAGGTAGATGGAATAAAACATAATACCAAGATACAACACAAAGCCGTGGGCATAATTACTAGGTGGTGCAGAATTACCAAACTGGGACTGTAAAGTCCAGACCACCAGTAGATGGCAACATAGAGCTAAGTTTGTCTGTACCTCTGCTGACATGTAGTGGTCATTCAGATTTTTTGCAGCCTGTATATGATAGTCCTGTTTGAAACCCACATTGAATTAAAGAACCAGGAAATGATTGAGAGAAGTAAGTCACATAATGGAGAGAGGAGCCATCTAGAAACTCGGCAGACTGATCTCATTGTATTCTTTAAGAAGAAATGAAACTATGGAAGAAGCAGTACAGCTGACAACCTATGGACCGTAAAACAAGCTATCTGTTCTGTGGCATTGGTTCCCTGAGAGCACCTGATCTCTGTGGACAGGAAGATTTATACTCTGTGATATTCTTATCTTGGCTTCAAACAAGCGACATTTCCTGCAGTGGCACAAGAGCATGATCTTTCCTGAAGGTCTTGGGATGAACATCACTGTGCAACCATCACTGTAATGAAAAGAATGAATTTATTGCTTGTAATACATAGAGTTGCTGCAAGAAAAATGAATGGCCAGATGGAATTGAACTGGTACACTGTACTGGATCTATGGGGATGCACGTTACTTTTAATCAATCCACTTTTGATATTTTTCTGATACATGGTTCATCATAATGTCATTTTTCTGACGAAGTGTTAGCAACTATTTTTTCCCCCCGGTTTAATGTGGATTCTATAAAAGAAAGATTGCCAACCTTGTGAGAAAGTCAGTCAACTTTTAAATGTGGTAATTAAACTGATTAAATGTTTCAGTTCTAATTTTCTACCAGAGGTGCACCATTATGTGTGGCATTAAGGTTCAACTAAACCTTAGGCCTGGTTCATTACCAAAAAAATAAATAAATCCAAAGCATTTGAAGTTGTGGCATGTTTTATGACAGTGACACAACCATTCTCAGTGTACTTAGTGTGATTATTCCACTACCATATATCATGCAATAAATACTCTGGATTATAAGTCATGCTACCCTTAATATGCTTGGGTTGAAATATAGCTCTTGATCTGATCTATGAGACATCTCAAAGTAGATTTGATTAGATCTTCTTTATGTCACAATGGCAACAAAAATAAAACAAAAATTGAACGCCTTCTCTCTCTTTTTCTTTCATGTCACCTCCTAGGTAAAAGGCTCTTAATAGCTGGGTTGCGTTTTATGGGCGAGGGCTGATACCAAAATTAAATAATTGATTCAAATTCAGGAAGGTGTGCCACTGATGTTGTCACATGTAACGGGAGCCCCATTGTCATGTCCCTGTTGGAGACTGACTCCGAGGGAGAGGAGGAACAGCTGACAGGGAGTGGAAGTGTGGCTCCAGAGGTTGTGGAGGAGGCTGGGGAAGGGCACAGGTGGCTGGGCAGTCAGAGGAGGAACCAAGCCCATCCCCTCTCCATCCTAGGGCATGCAGGGAGGAGAGGATAAGGGAGAAATGTGAATGCAGTGATCTATGGGGAACAAAAGGGCCTTGATCCCCTTCATGGGCTGCAGCTGTGAGAACTATTTAAAAGGACAGACTGCACATGAGCCAGTGCTGGAAACAAAGCATGAAAATATTTCTAGTCTGTCCGTTCTTACCTGAGTTTGGTGTCCTTCCCAGTATGTATTCCGATATCTGTGGATGTCTTCAAGCCCTTATCTTGCCTGGTTCCCTTAATTGCTTCAGTGTGGTTTGTGTTGTTTTTTCTAGTAATAATTTATAGGTATTTTTAATTTAAACGGCATTTCCTCCTTTTTGCAACTGTTTGTGGGGGAGTTTTTTGTTCCAGTCAAGGATATTTGGAGCTTTGAAGCCAAGTTGAAGGAATTAAAGAGACTTCACCTGTTTTTGTGCCTGTGTTGTTTTTGTATCCCACCCTGGGTCATCACACTCAGTCTGGATAAATTCTGCGAGAATTTATAGTGCTACTTACAATTATATAATTGGCATTATGTGCTAATTAAGAAAGTGTAGGGAATTCATCTATGTGTGTGTGTGCACGCATGTGTGTGTGTGTGTATAAAGTCCAATTGCTAACTCACCGCATGTATTTCACAGCAGTACTTTATCAGATAAAATGCAGAAGAAAATGCAAAATAAAATGAATATGTCACCCCTGTTTCTTCAGCCTGCACATTTTTGAAGGAACCAAGCATTTTTAATTCAACCTTTCTGATCTCCACCATGCTTACAGTACCTGTTGATCACTTATACTACTTCCTGGTTTTCTGAGCAAGAGGATGGAAGGATCAATATAGATAAGACAAGTAAGACAGAAGAAAATCTATACGATTGCACAGGACAGGATGCTTTCTGGAGAGAAATGCTTCCAAAACGCAAGTCTTTTGCTATGGTGCAGAGCAAGGGATCGATAGAGAGTTCCTACAAACTTCCTGGTTCCTCTTTTTTTTTTCCTACTTTTTTGCTTGTTAGTTTCCTACAACCTTTTTTGTTTCATTCTGTTCTGAGGAAAAGAGATTGGAGTGGTGGTTCTGTTACTTTCAAAATGCCACTGGGAACCTGGAATTTGTTCAGAGGGTGTGTGTGTGTGTCTATGTCTCTGTGTGTGTTGTAATAGCATTTCCAGCCCAGGGACAAAGAAAAGAGCAAGGACTCCTTTGCTTATATAATTGTTGGCACGTGTATCATTGTTGGCAGCAGAGTAGACAGACAAGTGGAGGATTCAAACCTTTATACCAGTAAATAGTTAGATAAGGTGGGATAATGGAAACTGAGGGGCAATATCCATGTTGCATATATATGGATAGTTTGTTGTGTGCTTTTCATTTATTTCATTTATGACCTGCAGTGGTGCAGTATTGCAGGCTACTTCTGCTGACTGCCGGCTGCCTGCAACTCGGCAGTTCAAATCTCACCAGGTTCAAGGTTGACTCAGCCTTCCATCCTTCCGAGGTGGGTAAAATGAGGACCCAGATTGTTGGGGGCAATAGGCTGACTCTGTAAAACCACTTAGAGAGGGCCGTGAAGCACCGTGAAGCAGTATAGAAGTCTAAGTGCTATTGCTATTATTAATTCCTGTTCATTTCACAAGCCACTGGGCTGAATCTCTGTCAAAACCATTGTTCGAATGAGAAATAAGAGTTCAACCCAAATGGTCAGCCCCTCGCAGGTGTTGTGGCTGGCAATCTGGAGAAGTAAGATCCACACAGGTTTCAGAAAGCATCCTTGATATAGCCAGGGGTAAAAAAGCATGATCCTGAAAACTGTAGGAGTTTGCACCCAAGAAGACATCTGGCGGGCCAGTTAAAGAAGGGTGCTTTTGAAACTTTTATTTCCCATGGCTTCCTTATTTCCTTTTTGTAGCCACCGGTCAGCTTCCTTGCCTGCTTCCTGCAGGCGTTCATGGCAGGGCACTGCTGCTGTCAGTTGCCACCAAATCAGGAAGAAGGCCACTCTAGACGGTTTGCCCAGATTTGACTCTGAGGGAGTTAATTTAATTACAAAGCCTTTTTCAGATGTTAAGACAGGCCTCAGTAGAGCAGAATGTCAGGTATCTGACGCTAATCTGCCTCAGGTACAAACATCCTCATCTTAACTTGCTTGTGGCAGCAGCTGCTCAGATGCTTTTGAAATCAGAGAGTGCAAAGGGAAATTTCATTCATTTCTCCTAGAAGTTATTTTCTTCAGCCAGTAGAAGGGGTTGGTGTCATATCATCACATTCTATTACTGTGTCTCATGCATTCTTTAGCCCAGGTGTAGAAAACCTATTAATAGCCAGAGATGTTCATTGTTGTAGGTCTGTATTCTGGAAACAGCACCTGCCAGGGCCCACAATTTTCATTAAATTGGAATATTTGTTTTAAAAATATAACAGAACTTAGATTTCTTTGCAATACAAAGAGTTTGTTTTTTTCCTATTTGTAGAAATAATCTTACTTTTGTTTTTCCAATTTCTTGTCCTCTGCCCTTCTATTCAATGATTTATATTTCTTTGGTAAATGGGCTGATATTTAAATATATACCACATAAAGAAATAAATATCCCCATATTATAATTTTAAATTACTGCATTTCTTATTCTATTCTTAGATTGGCTCTAATTGTTTTCTTTGATTTAATCTCATGTTTTCAGGCTGTTGCAGTCTTCTCACAAGCTCCTATACCCATTATCACTTGCTAGGTTTCTGCTGGATGGATGGCAGTGGTCATTTGAAGAAGCCCTTTTCTGAAAAATGCTTACTGCCTTTTAATACTTCAGTTGGATAGTGGTACAAAAGGCAGATGAAATTGTGTCTTGCCAGTAAAACCTAAACTGCCTTAATTAAAATGTTTAGTTTGTTTTCCAAGTTTTTTTTTTTTAAATGTGCCTTTTATAGTTGCATGTAACTATTGGGGGAAAAAACTTTGGAATAGTTTTCATGCAGTACATTTCCTCTTAAGTGTCCCTATCACTATAGTATTCCAAAGTTTTATTTTGTAATTTTTGAGGTTGAACAATGCACCTTTGTCTGGCAGTGATTTTTTAAAAATTATTTAATAGAAAAGCAGTTACTTCAATTACATACAAGTCTTTGCTAGAAAGACTTTTCTAGTGGTTATTTAAGGAATGTATTATGTGAAAGAAGCTTTTTAAAAAGTTTAAACTCACCCAGAATTTGGACAAAGGGAGCTTGCTAATAGTACAAAATTGAACTCTACATACTTCAAAAATGATTTGAAAGAAGTGCTTTGGACTTCATGCAAGCATGAACACATCGTGAGTCAAATATTTGAAGTTATAACCTTCACATCAAGATTTTAAAATGTAATTTTCTGTTGCTATATGCCTTCTTTCAGATAGTGACATAGTTTCAAATATGGTATACCCTTTGTATATTTGATCTACTGTCCCTCAGTTTAGTAATTTTTTTAGTGCCACAGATAAAATTTCTTCATTATTGTATGTTGACACAACGCCATTATATGCACGTGTAAAATTCCATTTGCTGCTTAATAGACATTGTAATGGAAACCCTTCTTGCTACTGGCCCATTAAATTGAGGGTTTACAGTTTGTCACTTCCAGTATACCTGTTTGATGGATAGAAAGCTTTTGTGCTGGGAAGGGAAGTAACAAGACTAAAGACAGGGCTTATAGCTTTGAAAAACTAATACCTTGTCTCTTTGTAAATCCAAGGAACGATTTTGCCTCAATCATCTATCAAAGCTGTGTAGCAGAATTCTAGAAATCCCACACTAGACAGCAAGATCTAACAGCAAACTTAAATAAATACAAACAAATTAACTATTGGATGTTGAGAAAGCATAACTCTAGTTAAGGATTAATGTGTCTTATGAACTGAAGAAACCATGGCTATAGGCCTATTCTGTCCTTGGAGATAAAGCAGGAAGGCCTTCATGTTTTTTTGTTGCCTTGGTGCAATTAAAAATAAGTTAAAATTGAAATCTTCTCCTTTGCAACATCATCACTTCTGAAGAGTTCATCAAACTATTTTTTTCCTTCATGAACCAAAAGAGCTGCAGTTGCTTTTTAATATTCAAATAGACAATTCAAGGGTGTCATTCTATTTTAACTTGACCTGTCATTTACATTGAATTATGCTGATCACAGTACTTATTTAATTGTATTTATATGCATACAGGAAGGCATAGATATAGATATTTGGTCTACAATAAATCAGAAATGGTTCTGACAGATATTGGCCATTTGATGTAGACATTTGTACTCATTTTTTAATATTGTTCATGTTGAGGTAATTCCCCGTTAAGAGAATGAGCGCATACAGGGAGACGTATTTGAGAGTAGTGTTTGAATAATACACACACAGAACACAGATACACTGTACAGTAAATTTAGGTTTTTACTTCCAGAAACGTTAAGCAAAGTCCAAAATAGGCAGTCCAAAGTCATTCACAGGTAAATCAGTCAGTTTTTCAATCCAGGGATAATTCAATAACAAAGTCCAGTGTCAAAAAAAACCAGTTCAGTATCAGACTTACATCAAATCCAGAAATATCAGTCAATTACGAAAAATGGAGCAACAGCAATACTTTCCAACAGAAGGAAACAGAAACTTACTCACACTCTCTTCTGAGACTCAGACTAAAACAACCCAGGTTTCTGGCTCCATCTTATGGCCGTTTGAGAAACCACACCCAACTACAGTGTTGCATTTTCTTAAAGATACAGTTTTAAAATGTCTATCCTGGTTTATATATTTCTAACCCAAATACCTGTTAGGTGACTTATATTCCTAACAGTTCATGCCGTTCAATTTTCTCCTTTAAAGTTTGATGGAAAAAGCTCTTTATTTTTAAGATTGAGTGATGGATTGATTGATTGCAGGTCATGACCTTCAAAATGGAACAATCAGATCATTATGTCAAAGAAAACCTTACAATGATTGTCCATTTTCTAATTTGCAAACTGCTTAATTAAATCTCTGAGCCAAGAGAGAAGCAGAACATAAAGAATGGGATTACTTTAGCTCTTAGAGTTGCCATACGGTCAATGGAATCTTATCCTAACCAGAAGGTTTTGCTAAAGAGGTCTCTTTTTACCCCCTATCATTTAAACTCATGTATAGGTGGTGAGTTAAAAAAAAAGAATAAGATGGATTCACTAAGATTGATTTTTCACATTCGGTCAGAACGGAAGCCTAAGGTTTGTCTGTACTTTGCATAATTAGATTTTCATCTTTTTTAAAAATGGATGTCTTCCTGTGTTGATGCAAAAATGTTTATTATTTGATAGGGGACAAAACAATCTGACAAGTATTATTTCATCAAAAAGTGTTCTGGATGATTGGATTATGTAGGTACTTTTAATTGGTATTAACATACTAAGCATTCTGCTTGTCTTCCAAGACTGCAGTAATTGTTCTCACATGCCCTAATGATGTTTTTATCCACTAGACCCGTGTTGGCGAACCTATGTCATGCATGCCACAGGTGGCATGCAGAGCCATTTGTGCAGGTGTGCAAGCCCCAGCGAAACTTACCTGTGCTATGCATGCGTTCACCCCCAGCTGATTTTTGGCCCGTTTGAGGTCTTTTTTGGCCTGTGAGAGGCTCGAGGGAAGCCTCTGCAGCCTTTGGAGGCCGAAAAACAGGCCCGTTTCATCACTTCCTGTATTTCCAGAAATACCGGAAGTGACGAAACAGGCCTATTTTTCGGTCTCCAAAGGCTGCAGATGCTTCCCTTGAGCCTCTGGGAAGCTGAAAAAGGCCTCAAATGGGTTGAAAATCAGCTTGGAGGCATGCAGTGCAAGTAAGGGGGTGGTGGTGGTGGGATCGCGCATGCATGCACAGGGGGCGTGGGGGCCCCACGCGCATTGCCTTTTGGCAGTGACGTGAACAATTTTTGGCACAGGAGCCCAGAAATGTTAGCCACCGCTGCACTAGACTTAATGATGGTCTACATCCCTTTAAATCACGGGTGTCAAACTTGCTGCCTCGAGTTGCCGTCACATGATGTTTTGCAACATTTTCCCCATTTGGGGAGCAAGGGTTGGCGTGGCCTCATGTGATGCATCCGGCCCACTGGCTGCCAGTTTGACACCCCTGCTTTAAATATACATTACTGTATGACACTTCAGCTGTGAAGTATGCACATTCTATGCTTCCTGATTAGCCAAGTTTTCTGCCACCCATAAATGTTATGATGGCAAGGATAGTAGATAAAGCAAAAAAAAAAAATAGTGATGTGGAACATAGGCTGGACTGTTTATCCCAGATTTTAGCCAGATTGATTGCTGTCAACTGATTGCCATTACTGATTCATAATCCTATAATCGTAAGCTTTATTATTATAATAACTGCCTTTATTATATTACCCTGCATAGCAGAGTCATATACAGAACTCCAATTAGGGTAGAGTTATCAGAAACAATTATCAGACAATCATAAAACAGCTGTATTTTAGACAGAATAACTTTTATGCACCCATATACATACACACATAGACAATTTTAGCTATTCCAATTAATGGGTGCCCCTGCTGTGATGAGAAAGCTGTGATGGTAATTAAAGCAAAAATTTGATGCTAATCAAATTATAGAACTGTCCGAACTGATAAACAAATCCAGAATGCTAGCCCATTTTTTTTTTAACTCATAAACCACCTGTTGTTCTTCAATGCCTGGCTTCTGAATTTTTTTCAGGAAGATAAGATCTTGTCAGAAACTAGTTTGTACTGTAATAGTACTCCTATCTCCAAATGTCCAAGGAAGCTTCAGAGGTTATCAATATTACTGCTGTTAGTCTGCTTCAAAACAGTATCTGAGAACCCATAACACGGAATATTGGGCATAGCCTAGCTCAGTCTCTATGGCTGTTAGACTACATAGTTTGTTGGCGGTTCAGTCAATATATAGTCGGCAGCACTGAAAATGTTAGTTGGTATAATTGTAAGCTGCTCAGAGTCACCTTATATAGGAGATGGGTGGCATAAAATTTGATAAATCATAATAGCTTAGCCATTATTGCTTTATCAGTGAAAGGCCACATGCTTCCTCCTGACCTCATTGGATAAAGTTTGGTCTGTCAGTCTAAAGAAGCATTCCTTTGTATTTTCATCTTGGAGAACTATCTAAATTCTTCATGGTAGAGTGTTATGATGAAATACAAGTGATTAATTTTGGCTACGGTCAGGAAGGATTAAAGGAGTATAAACAGTGTAGAAATAAACATTGTGAAATTTAATCTGAGTATTGTCATTAAGATCCTGGACTTGACTGGGGGAAGTCAAATTGACATTCATACCCAGTTATAGAGCTAATTGGGTGACTTCAAGCCAGTTACTCTCAATACAATTTAATAATTCATAGGGTTGTCCAAAGGTGGGTGCTTTTTCAAGAGGCAACTGAACTTTCTGGTTTTTCTTTGAAGACTTTTTGCTTCTCATCCAAGAAGCAAAAAATCTGCAAAGGAAAACCAGAAAGTCCAGTTGCCTCTTGAAAAAGCACCTTTGGGACAACCATGACCTGGATGACTGAGAATCTCCATAGAGAAATTCATAGAGTTATTATGCAGATTAAATAATAAAGGAACTTAGTGTGTATATTGGTTTGAGCTTCTTGAACAAAAACACAATATAGACAGGTAGTATTGCTTTCACCCTTTAGATATTTTTTTTTAATTAATTACTGCCTTTAGGGCAAGTTATTCAATATCACTGGACATCAGAAATGTTTGTTTTTTTCTGAAAAGTAGAATACATTCTCCATATAACTTGTAAATATTTAAAACAAAAAAATTATTTGATGGAGAGAGACAAAATCATTAGTATAAATTTCAAATTAAATCCCAATAGAAACAGACATTTCTCTGGTAACTATGTCAAATCATGATATATTTTATGCTTGAAAGAATTGAGAATTAATGCTGGCAGTAAAACCTCAATCTGTACAGGTTGAATGACAGATTAAACTCAAGGGACTCTAAAATAGTTTAGAATCATAAATGTCTACATTATTTCACATCAGAGTTCTGAATGAAGTTGTCTTATGCCTCATGCAAGAAAAGAGCTGATTATGTTATATAAGTCATTCTTGGCAGGTCTGTCATTGGTCCATTTTAAATGAATCACTTCATTTCTAGAAAGCTTTTATTCTGCTTCGAGAAGCAGATTAGCCGTAGACTCCCTCTGTGTGGGAAATGGGCAGTTTCTCAATTTGATAAATAAATAAGATTATGAGGTAGTCATGGTGTGGTGATATGAAATGCACACAATGCTACACAAGCAGCTTACTTGTGAATGTGTGACTAAGTACATATCAAGTCCCTTCTGTACAGGATGCAGAAATCTAATATATTTTAACTCCTTTTTTTAATAAATACTCGGGTATTTTATACATGTATACAATATTTGCACAACATAAGGATGAATATTTATAAGCATGGATTACAGGGAATCCTTGATTTACAACTGGATGGTTTTAAGAGTCCAAAAAAGGCATTTGCAACCCAGATTCAATGGCTGATCCCCACCTTCACCTCACCCCATGGTCACATGACCTCTTGGTTGCTCGGTAACCAGTCTGCATTTATGGCCATTTGCAGCCTCCCATAGTCTCATGATCGTGATTTACTTTTTTTTGGGGTGGGGTGGGGGGTGGAACCCAGTATTACATTATTTGGCAAAAAACACCCTTTGCAGACAATGGGTTCATGTAATGATCACCATGTTCCTTTTATAACTCCCGCATTCATTTTACATCCAGTGTGTTCACTTAACAATTGTCACAAAAAAGGTTGTAAAATTGGACATGGTTACATGTTGACTCATTTAACAACCGGCACAAGTTATGGCCATAATTCCCCACTCATTTACGGTCGTTAATTGAGGACTACCTGTACATCCCTTGCCCAGAATGGCCCTCAGTGAGTAACAACTCTCAACTAAACTAACTTGGATGCTTTTTCTAACTTTTGTGTAGAATAAAGTGTACCTTTAAATATAGCAAATTGTTTTCTTTAAGCCATCACACTCTGCTTCCGTACACTTTCAAACCAGCCTTTGAAAAGTCCCAGAGAACTGTTGAAATGCCAAATGACAGCTAGTTCCTTTAGAATCCTAGGATGAAATTTGTTTGGTTCTGAAAAAAATTCCCTGACCACATTACTATCAAACTTCAGTTCTATTGATTTTGATGGAAAAGATTGCATCAAAATATGATTTAAATAGTTTTGTTTGGACTTTATTACTTGTTAATGAATCATTTTGCCATTACCGTTTTCCCCCTTTCCTTTTAATTTGAATGTATTCTCTTTTTTTCCTTATACTTATTTCTAAAATATATATTCTCGAATTAATTTTTCATTTTGCTGACATCATTTCATTTGGTCTATTTGTTCATATTTGTCTTTTGTGATATTTTCATTTCCTGTATTCTTTTTTTTTTTTGTTTCCATGATTTCTTTTATTTTAGTGCACTGGCATTTCTTTTTACTGTCCTTCATTTTTCTCTGTCATTAGATTTATTTGCCCTTAAGTTCCTGTATCCTTTAACTACTTCTACATAGGATCCTCATTCTTATCATTCTGGGTTCATTAAACCAACTTTTTGAGATCTAAAAAGCAGATTGAATAACTAAGCTTAGTTTTAAGTTTCCTATAAAATCAAGAGCTTCAGCAGCACATGGTAACTTTGTTCCAGTGTTCCTCCTCCTTCTACTTATTCAACTAAGGATTTCCTATTGATGAGTATCAACCGTTAAAGATAGCTACCTTCTTCTATCCTCTGAAGAAAGTTGTCAGCAAGGCAACTCAGAGATTTCCTGGAACTACCATGCTTGGCAGACTTTGTCACCTGACAGAGTTGGAATAATTAAAGTCTTCCATGACTATGATTTCATGCTTCTTTGGAAAAATCTGCTGTTGGTTTCTGAAAGGCATTATTAACATATTTCCCTTGGTTGAGCAGATGATAGTAGACACAAGCAGCGGCCCTTCTTTTATTTGTTACTCCATTTGTTTTAACTCAAATACTCTAACATCACAACATTATTTTGTTTGGATTTCTGAGCAGTCATTGATGCTTTTAATATACTGGGCAACTCCTTTAGGCTTTCTGCTGCATAGTTTTGAATAAAATGTATCTTTTAATAGATGTATTTTAGTCATAAGAGTCATGCTAATAGTATTTAATATACATAAAAGTCATTTGCACATCAACTAAATAACTCAGGCCAAAGTCCCATAATCCAGTTCTCTCCTATCTTTATCATTTCTATAGTCAATCATTTAAAAAAAAAACTTTTTTAGTTTCTCCCATAGACTGGAGGGATGGATAAAAATATCACTTGGTATGCCAAGGGCTTGAATATTCTTCTGAGTTTTTTTAACATGTGAGTAGCTGGCTCTTGCAGTATTATTTGTCCTGCAGATGTCCTGGTAGCAAGGGATAATTGTCAGTGGATTTGGAAATTCTCATGTCTCTGATCCTTGCTTCTGACATACTTCAAGAGCTGATGGACATGGTCAATAAATGATATTTTCCCCATTTCTTCCTATTAATGAGTAACTTTTCTCTTTGTCTTTTATATGGCACAAAT